>NC_071615.1:23869049-24175823 GCF_014839835.1 Dryobates pubescens | reverse complement strand
GAATATTCCTCTGTGGTGGTGGGTCATGATTTTAAAATACTGCAACTTCTGGACCACTACTTTTGGAATGACTCTCATGGTCACCTTCCCATTAGCCTGGATTATGTTTTAGACTTGATTACCAAAAAGATGAATGTCCAGTAGAAAAGAAAGTGTTGAGAAAGGAAACACAGAAAAAACCTTACTCTGTTTTTATTCATGTTTGCTGTGTTCTCTTTAGTGGCATGCTGCCTTGTTGCTTATGCTCATTTAGCCTCTAATCTCTCCTGCTTAGTTAAATTCTACTGGTGTAGTTACATTCTACTCGTTCGTCTCTTACTATTGATGTTTGCTGCTGCGTGCAAATGTGCTCATGGCTGAGCTGACAGCCAAGACACATCTTTGTGAGCTTAATCCTTTTCAACCCCTCATTTCAAGCACAGATTTTTTGTTTCCCAACTGTTTATAGTCCAGAAATAGTCTTTGGAATCACTTCTCACATAGTTTTAGGGCACTAAGAGCTCTGCTTTATTAAATATCTAATCTTGTGGCTTTGAAAGAGAATGAAGTCATGAAAAAGAAAGTCAAGATCATGAAGCTTGCATAGAAAATCACCTTAAACATGCAAAACTGCAGTTAAAGTAACTTCTTTTTTTTCAGAAACTGACAGTATCTAGGGCAATTAGAATAGGTGGACAATTCCAAAATGGAATTGTCTACCAAAATGAAACAGATTTTTTTGCTTGAGGGGGACTCACAGCAGGAAGCAGTTAGTAGTTGCATGTGCTGGAGACTCTATACTGAGATTTCCTTGAGTAATATTTTTTATGAATTGTCTCTCTAATGTCTGTTTCATGAGCTAAACCAAATAAACTTAGAATATATCTGATAATTTTGCTCTGCCTCTCTCAGTCCAAATTTTACTTTCAGAACATGAATTTTCAGATAAATTGCATCTCTTACAATGGAGATCTTAAATGGCTTGGAAAAAGATTTCTAGCAAGTTTACTTAAATGAAACAGATGTAATTGTCTTCTTTTTATCTCAAATTAAAGTGCTCCTGCAAGTAAAGTGAACTCAGCATATAGATTAGGCTGGTTTTAAAAACAGAAACAAGATTGGCCTTTTTCTCATATGTGTGTGACACTGGGTATCTGTTGAATGCTTTGTCACACGTGCTTCCAAGTTCATACATGTGACTAACTGCAATTCAGTCTCTCTTTAAGTAGCAATTGAAAACTGTTGATGAATCAGAAACTAGGTAATAAGCCACTTTGATAGAAGTGACTAAAACAGGTTTCATAGTCTACAGATAGTGCATTTCCATGGTACTCAGTTGAAGAAAAAGTAACGTGCTCTAAACCTCTGAACCTTTTCTGTCAACAGGGTAAAACATCTTATCTTAGTGGAGCCGTGGGGTTTTCCAGAGAGGCCTGACAATGCTGAACATGAAAGACCAATTCCGATCTGGATCAAAGCACTAGGAGCTATATTGAGTCCATTTAATCCATTAGCTGGGCTGAGGATAGCAGGACCCTTTGGTGAGTTTTAGCTACTCTTAAATACCATTTGTTCTTGTTAAACATGGGGCAAATACACCATTCAGATAAACTTTGTTGCAAGGCCCCATCACCGGCTGAGAAAAGAGTTGGAGGAGAAAATGGAAGGGATTGAGGAAAGATGAACTCCTTGGGACAATAGGGCAAGCTCTCTTTCTATTAGAAATACTAGTATGACAGTTTATAGCAAGCTACATTATATTATTGTAGGCTACAGTAGTGAGTCAGATGATGCAGAAGCCTGACAGAGGCACAAATGTGAAAAGGTTTTTGGTTGTGTTTTTTTTCTTTCTAGTTGCCTCTGGTCAGAAGTGCGTTTAGTTTCCCTTCCAACTGCAGTTTGGTCAAACAGGATTTCCAAATTTGCTTGATCATAGAATCATAGAATCAATTAGGTTGGAAAAGACTTCAAAGATCATCAAGTCCAACCTGTCACCCAGCACCTCATGACTACTAAACCATGACACCAAGTGCCGCGTCCAATCCCCTCTTGAACACCTCCAGGGATGGTGACTCCACCACCTCCCTGGGCAGCACATTCCAACGGTTAACAACTCTCTCTGTGAAGAACTTTCTCCTCACCTCAAGCCTAAACTTCCCCTGGCACAGCTTGAGACTGTGTCCTCTGATGCTGCAAGGTTCTCTCATAAATTTATTTACCTCTGGCATATGTTTGGAGACATGAAATTAAAACTGGAATCTTTCCATTTCCTGTTTTCTTACTACTCTAACAAATTTTGTGGGTCTCATTGAGATCCTGCATCAGAGTGGCAGTCTGTCATTTCTATTTCTACATTTCTTCAATGGTACTGATGAGATGTTAGATAAACTTCATGTACCCTAGTGCTAGGAGAAGGGATGTGAGAAGGGTGTGCTCAAATCTTAAATTCCTCATATGTGTCCCTTCTAGTGGGGAAGGAAGTTACTTGTCTATCACTGCCTGTACTACAGGAGTATCTGGTGCAGAGGCTGAGATAAAGATATCCTGCAGGCCACTCACAAGTTACTCACCTCTTCATCACCTTTAGTAATCAGTATGAAGATAAACTACTGACATTTCTAGGTTTTTGGTTACATTTAAATCACATCTGTATGTGAATCTCTTTTGCAAAATACGTGTATTTTTAATGTCCTGGTCTATTTGATTGTTTGCTGGAGTGTGACAATGTTATCATTTCAGACAAGCAAGAGGTTTTGTACAAACTTTTTTTTTTTTAGGTAAAATGGTAATTCATTTAGCAACAACCTGAAGCATATTGAGTGATAAGCACTGATTTAATGCCTTTTATCCAATAACAAATGCTTGCATAAATCAGTTCTTGTGAAAGAATTCAAAGCTGAAACTGTCTGCCTTAGCAAGTGAGCACAGTCAAAACCATGCTTCAGAAATAGACCCTGCCTTGGCAAGATATCCCCAGCCTACCCTTGGTTGTATGTTACTGTGGAACATGAGGGAGACATGGAACCCAGAGATAATCTTTTTCTTTGAGTGCTTTCCAGTTAATTGATTTGCATGTTATCCTTCACTTAACTGGAGCAGTCACTCAGGAGGCTTGTAGTATAGGGGTTTCGGTGCTTAGATTGGATTTGTGAATTTCATTCCTAGAGCTGAATGCCTAAAAACTCCTCAGGTCAACAGTAATGTCACTGTGACCAAGCCCTTTTGTGGAACTCAGTCTTCAATGCTAGTATTTCTTCTAGCATTTCTGTAGACATAATTGAGAGCGTCTTCAATAAACATCACAGGAATGAACAAGTAGGATTTCATTCTATATTGGTTCCGAAGTGCCTTGACTCCTTATTCTCCCCTGTGAATTGTCATGGAAGGAGAACAGTTTTGTAATTGAACTCACAGGCACAACCTTTTATCAAAACAGAAAGTGAATTCTAAAACTTGGTAACTTTCAGTCCCCTAGTTATTGGTAATGGTGGTGCTGTGGCCTCTGTACTGATGGCAGAATCGGTCTCTTTCTTCCAGGTATTGTTATTTCATCTTGGCTGTATTGTTTGTGTTGACACAAACAAACAAACAAAACCCCAGCAAAAAAGACAGATGTCCAGCAATTGAACTCACCATAGAGAAAATACAAGCAGCAGAGCAAATTGTAGAACATTTGCAAAATGTTAATTGTTTCAGGACTTAAATGGCTGATTCATAAGGGAATTACTTTATCTTGCACTGTATTAGCTTTCTGAATTGATTTAAAGCATATGTAAGGGCGTGTTGCAATAGTCTAATCTTAGTTTACAAAAGCATAGATCACTGTGATAAGGTGTATATAACTAGCACCAGGCCTTTGGCCAGTGACAGAAGGAAAAGAAGTGACATCATCATAATTGCACAGATTAACAACAGTCTTAATAGTCAGTAAACCCAAGTGGTAGACAGTGAGCCTTTCTCTTCTTCAAGGATGACTGATATTCTTAGATTAATTAGGCTTTTTGAGGCTCTTGTCCCAGAGATCTGTCTGGTCAACAGACTTAAAGAAGTGATCACTTCCTTAAAGAAGTGATTCAGAATAGGATCTTAACTTTAGAAACCTGAACTGGCCTGTGAGGGGATCTGCTTCTCTTCTTGGGTCTTAGTCTCAAGTTGAGATTTCTACACCTGTCTTTCAGCATAGACTTCTTTCATCTGGGCAGTAGTTAGATGAACTAGCTTCAGAAGAACATTTATATAAAAGGAGACCACAGATTAAAAAATAAGGCCCTGCTTTTTCAACAGTTCCTCTGGTTCTCAAAGGTGGAATGCTTTGACCTACCCATAGCTGTCAGAGCAAGGAGAAAGACAGTTTCAGTATTGTGTGAGACTGAAGTGGCAGCAAAAGGACAATTCTGCTTGGCCCTGTTGCTGGTTCCCATTGTGTATTTCTTCTGCAGCTTCAGTAGCCCCTCTCAAATATTCCCTATATGTATTTAGCAGAGATTGAATTGGCCTTTTCTCATGCAACATAAAATCCTTCATTCCCATTTGGTGTGATGCCATCATTTTTTCTAAATACATGCAAGCGATGAAACTACACGTTGGTTTAGAAGTCATCAAGCTTAGCCATGAGGTCCAAAGGTACATGGTTAAAGGGTTGTAATAGGAAATGTTAGGCAATCTGATGAAGTTGTATAAATTCCTTCTCTAATGAATCTTTCTGTTTTAACAGGATTAAGCCTTGTTCAGCGTTTAAGACCAGATTTCAAGCGCAAATACTCATCAATGTTTGATGATAACACTGTGGCTGAATATATCTATCACTGCAATGTGCAGTCACCCAGGTTAGTATGAGCTTCCCAGTGCATGTTTTGAAGTCTGTCAGGCTGTCTTTCATTTACTGAGTGCCTGCTACTCCCTCCAATGGCCCTGGCAACAGTGTGTTTGTTTGGGTGCAGTTTTGTTTTGGTGGTGGGCATTTTTTGTGGGTTTTTTTTTTGTTTGTTGTTTTGTGTGTGTGTGTGTGTGTAATGGGTTGGGGCAGGTCCCCTCCCCACCACAGGCAGAAATAACGACTCAGGCAAACGGATTGCAAAAGTGATGAAAGTTTAAATAGAAAGCAGTGAATGTTACAGAAAACCCAAAGCGCAGTGACAAAGAAAGATCCCATCCCCACCTGAGGGTGCATGCAAAACCCCCAGGGCTCCTTCTTCCCCCTCCCTCTGCTGGGCTAGTCTCAGCTGGCCAGGCCTGAGACTGCCCATCCCCCTGTGGCCTTGGGCCCAATCAGGCCCATGGCCGGGAGATCTCTCCCCCAGTTACCAAGTCTCGGAGAGGGAAGGAAAGAGGAAGTGCCAGACTCCGCACTGGATCTTATAGTGGTGCAAAGAATTATGGTAGGAAATACACAATTTCCTGTGTCCATCCCTCTGGGCTGGACTTCTGGACACAGGAAGTGAATGCACCAGGGGGGCACCCAGCTCAAACTACAACAGTGTGAAAGGTAACATTTATTGTATTAATATAAGAGGGGGAAATAAAAAACAACCACAAAACAGGCATTGCACTTCTGAATTCTGGAAACTAATAAATGTAAAAGTTATCCTAATCCTGTATTCCAAACTACCTGTGTGTTAATGATCATAAAATCATAGAGACAATAAGGTTGGAAAAGACCTCAAAGATCATCAAGTCCAACACATCACCCAAGACCTCATGACTACTAAACCATGGCACCAAGTACCATGTCCAGTCCCCTCTTGAACACCTCCAGGGATGGTGACTCCACCACCTCCTTGGGCAGCACATTCCAATGGCTAACAACTCTCTCTGTGAAGAACTTTCTCCTCACCTCGAGCCTGAACTTCCCCTGGTACAGTTTGAGACTGTGTCCTCTTGTTCTGGTGCTGGTTGCCTGGGAGAAGAGACCAACCCCCCCCTGGCTATAACCACCCTTCAGGTAGTTGTAGAGAGCAATAAGGTCTCACCTGAGCCTCCTCCTCTCCAGGCTAAACAATCCCAGCTCCCCCAGTCTCTCCTCATAGGGTTTGTGCTCAAGGTCTCTCACCAGCCTCATTGCCCTTCTCTGGACATATTTAAGAGTCTCAATGTCCTTCCTAAACTGAGGGGCCCAGAAGTGGACACAGCACTGAAGGTGTGGTCTAACCAGTGCTGAGTATAGGGGCAGAATGACTTCCCTGCTCCTGCTGGCCACACTATTGCTGATGCAGGCCAGGATGCCTGTTTGGGTATTAATTTTTAATAGAAATATTGTTACAGTAGTTTAATTTCTAAATAATGTCTTCAAAAACTTAAAAAATAAGGAATTTCATAGTTTTAATGTTACCAGTCAATAGTGTGAAAACATAGAATCCTTCCATTGAAAGTTACACACAAACCTTGAAAACTTAATCATACAGAAATCTCAGCCTCGTGTACTGTTGCGTTCTGTTACCAAAAGGCACAGATACTCCAGTTTAGAGAATAATGAAGATCCTATGGAACTTTAACTATTTTTTTGCACTTTTGAATTACTTGAAGTGGTGAAACAGCTTTCAAGAACATGACTATCCCTTATGGATGGGCAAAAAGACCAATGCTGCAACGGATTCCGCAGATGGCTCAAGACATTCCTATCACTGTGGTCTATGGAGCACGTTCCTGTATAGATGGTAATTCTGGCAGCACTATCCAGTCTCTGAGACCAAATTCCTATGTGAAGACAATTGTAAGTTGACTTTTAAAGCAGTCTTTTTTTTCTTCTGTGGCTTTGTTTAAACTGTGTCTGTGGTTGGGTATTTTCATACCAGCTGTGGAAATGCTATCCCTTCTGATTTAAAGCCTGAAGAAATAACTTTTGATTTCTGTAGAGACAGTGGGAGAAAACAAGTGCTGCATCACAGAAAACCTAGACAAAAGAGTATTGAGTTCCCAGAGTAAGACAGAAATACTGTAGCACTAGAAGCTAAAATAGATAGAATAGAATAGAATAGAATTAACCAGGTTGGAAGAGACCTTTGAGATCATTGAGTCCAACCTAGCATCCAACACCATCTAATCAAATAAACCGTAGCAAAAAGCACCCCATACAGTCTCTTCCTAAACACCTCCAGTGATGGTGACTCTACCACCTCCCTGGGCAGCCCATTCCAATGGCAAATCACCCTTTCTATGAAGAACTTCTTCCTAACATTCAGCCTAAACCTTCCCTGGTGCAGCTTGAGACTGTGTCCTCTCATTCTGGTGCTGGTTGCCTGGGAGAAGAGACCAGCCCCCACCTGGCTACAACCTCCCTTCAGGTAGTTGTAGACAGCAATAAGGTGTCCTCTGAGCCTCCTCTTCTCCAGGCTAAGCAACCCCAGCTCCCTCAGCCTCTCCTCATAGGGCTTGTGCTCCAAACCCCTCCCCAGCTTTGTTGCCCTTCTCTGGACACGCTCCAGCAAGTCAACATCTTTCCTGAACTGAGGGGCTCAGAACTGGACACAATACTCAAGGTGTAGCCTAACCAGTGTGGTGTACAGGGGCAGAATGACCTCCCTGCTCCTGATGGTCACACTGTTCCTGATACAGGCCAGGATGCCATTGGCCTCCTTGGCCACCTGGACACACCACTGGCTCATGTTCAGACTACTATCAACCAGTACCCCTAGGTCCCTTTCTGCCTGGCTGCTCTCCAGCCACTCTGACCCCAGCCTGTAGCACTGCATGGGGTTGTTGTGGCCAGTGTGTAGAACACGGCACTTAGATGTGTTAAATCTCATGCCGTTGGACTCTGCCCATCTGTCCAGCCTGTCAAGGTCCCTCTGCAGAGCTCTCCTACCCTCTAACAGATCAACACCTGCCCCAGCTTGGTGTCATCTGCAAACTTACTGATGATGGACTCAATGCCCTCATCCAGGTCATCAATAAAGATATTAAAGAGCATGGGCCCAGATCTTTCAGTAAGGACATTTTTCTGCTCTGCAAAGTACTTTCCTCTACAATGTGTTAATACAAGTAGGTTTTGTGGTCCCTGGTAAGTATCTGGAGGTTTGTCTGTGTTTTAAACCACAGCAGTCCTAATCCCTGCATGTAAGTATGACATAGTGAGCAGACTCTCATAAAGTGTTCTAACCTGGCTGTGTCAGGCTTTTGTTTCTCCCATAAGAGAATGGTTTGTACCTGGTCCTTAGGTTCTTGTTAGTACCTTCTAAGTCAGTAAAAAATACATAGTGTTGTCTTCCTCGCTTAGCATTATGGCATTATCATTTAAAATGTGTGTTCTTGGACCTTGATGTGAATGTGCACACTGCATTTTTTAATGATTTCTATAAAAACAATTGAATTTAAAAGTATTCTTCATGCATTGCCAAATCAGTCAGCTGTGGTAAGTGAATATTCACATAGTTACGACGCTATGAGGTGATAAAATGTTTGAATATACCAGCTGACTTCTTACTGATGCCTGGCTCTGTCTGGACAGAAGTATGCAATATGTCATGTTGATTGTATACTATGAAAAGTCATTCAGATAATGTTTTATGATCTTCATATAGATATCAGAGCTGGAACACAGAGAAGAGATGTTGAACTATGTACACGTGTTAAAGAATACAAATACATTTCTGAAGTGTTGACATTGAGACCGAAAGTGTTACTGAGCAGCTTAACCAGAGAGAAAGTTGTAACAAAGTCAGTGTTGAGAAGTGTACAATATATTGCTGGGATAAGCATATACCATTCAGGCAGGATTTTCCACTTTGTCAGTGGCCTTCAGAAGGGGCTGTGGAAAACATTATTGTATTCCAAATTAAGTTTTGTCAAGCTAAATACAGATTCCAAAAGGTAAATTAGAGTGGGAGAAATTATAGGGACATTGAAAAGACAATAGGAGGGAAAGGGTTCTCATGAGGCTGATACGTGGACTGGCAGTGCATCCTCAGTGAAACACACAGAGCTTCTGGGGGCTTATTATGTGTGTTTATTTCCAATTTATTTTTTTACTTAGAGTTTGTGGTAGATTTTAACACAGTAACATATCTATACAATATTGGCTTCAATTAGGAAGTTTAAGGAGTGTTTTAATGGAAGAGTAGATTAATCTTGGACTGATTATAAAATGGAAACACAATAGGTCAAATACCTTTGCTATACACTATGGTGTGACCCTATGTGTGGTTTTACTTAAGCCCTTAGTTTTGTTACAGAATTGCTGTGAAACAATCAAGGTCACAAATGTGGGGCTTTTTCCCTGTGTTTTGTATCATTTGGATTTTCCTTGTCCCTGCTTAACACAGTTATTGTTAATTATGGGAGTTGAAATCTGCTTCCACAAGCCTAGAAAATCCACACCAATTTAAGCTTCTGAGTTCTTAATCATTTATCCTAGTGCCTTCTTTAGTCTCTTCCAGATGTTTTTTATGATAAGAGAATACAAGTTATTTGAAACACTTGCAGAACTAAACAGCAGCCTGGCAGAATTACTAGAGTGGTGATGGAAATGAATCAGAATATGCTATGTAAAGCAAATTCTCAGTTTGTTTTGCAGTGACTTGTTTTAGTGGCGTTTCTTTTTCAACGAGGTGTGCAATTGAGTAAGTAGCAGGTTCACCCTCTTTTTCCCTTGGTAGCAAAGGTCCTTCAACATCTGAAACAAGCTTGGTTTTCCTTATAATTATAGTCCTTTTTAGACTGTGTGATACCACCTCCTGGCAGCAGTTGTGCTAACTGCGTTAACACAGCTTGGGTGCGAGGGTTCCAGTTTTAAAATGTAGCAATGTATCAAGTAGGTGGTGTGTATAAGTTGAGTTCTTTGCATGTCCCTTTGCTTGCTTGTTAAGCTCTTGTGAGTTTGACCTGTTTATTCACCTTTTCCCCTAGGCTATCCTTGGTGCAGGTCATTATGTGTATGCTGATCAACCTGAAGACTTCAATCAGAAAGTGAAAGACACCTGTGATTCTGTGGACTGACTGACTTCTGTTCTTTAGGAAGTTACAGGCTAGATAGCATTCATAGCAATACTATTTGGGAAATCACTAAAAAATGTGGAGCTAATGGAACAGGCTCTGTTTGCACACTGTTTCTTCTAAGAAGCCATTTGCACACTTAAATCACTTAGTGCCTTATGGGGGGGGTGGGGAGTTGGGGCTTTATAGGGAGATTTGAAACAAATTTTGTACAGTTTTGTTTGAGATTGGTCTTTAGATTATTGGTTTGTCACATATGAAATTGCATATAACTTTTTAAACTGGAACTTTCTTCCAAATGTAATTTAATTTTGCACATGTTGAACTTCTAAAGATGTTGAATTCTCCACTAACAGAGAGAACTCTGTTGATACGATGTATAAAATGCAGTTTGGTCTCAGTGTAAGCATCCATATTTTTTTAGTTGTTGTTTCATAGCAAGAATATGAAATTGCTTATACATTTTTATTTTTGGAATCCAGAACTCCATATCCAATATTTTAAGAAGGTCTCTCTTTTTGGTTTTGGTCTTTTTTTCTTTTTTTTTTCAATTGGAGTGGTAACAGCTTATGAAGCTGATTCTAGGAGAGAGACAGGGCCAAAATAGTGAGCAGTGTCCATCAGTACAATGTGTGTTATTTTGTAAGGAATTTGGGCTCAATATTAGGAAATCTCTCTTCCTGCTCTTGGATTTTATTTGCATTTATCTCAAGGATCTTTTTCCAACTGTGCAACGTTTACAGAAGGCTCAGTTTGTAAGAGTTTATGATGTCACCAGCACACATGCTCCTATAAATATTTAATATGTAGATTTCAGTGATTTAAAATACAGAAGATGGCTTGTTAGTTACTCCATCTGTTTTTAACACTTTACTGCAAGATACATTACTAGGTTAAACCTAACAATGGTAGGTAAGTTGACAGGATTTGATTAGGGCTGAGGAAAGACTGTGTGGAGAGTAAGCATGACACCCTGTTTCTTTGGGTAGAAAACCTAGTCTGGTTCGGGGCAGAGGAGAAGCAGAGGGAGAACATTGATGTTCTCTGGTTGGGAGCTACCGGTCAGTGTGTTTTACTTAAGATTCTTCATAGGAAGGATTATTACTGGAATGAAGAATATCACTGTAACAAATTGAAATATTCTATATGTGCTTACATAAGGAACCTCCAAATCATATGATCTCAATCTCAGACATAATCCAGTCTCTTCTTTTATTTAAGTTGTAGTTCGCTATTAGATCTTCACATGCCTAGTAAATTATATTAAGCAGAAGACTGTGTCACTTTAAAGCCAAATTATGTGGTGGTTTGTTTTTTTAACAAGTTTACATAAAACTATTGATCTGCTTTTTAATATTAAATGGACTGCTGAAGAGTTCTTGATAGTTGTATACACAAAGAATTGGAATTAATGATAGCACCTTCTTAAAGCTCAAGTGGAATTCTGTGCTTTTTTTTTTCTCAAGAAATTGTTGCACATATTTTTATGATGTGAAAGATAAAGACAACCAAAATATTCATAAAATACTCTGATTTATGTTCCCAGCTGAACATGATCCCTTTCTTTCTGAAAGAGATATTTGTGTGTATCGTGCTATGTAAGCATCAAACAGTCTTTCTGACTGTCTTGACTGGTAGCACTTTAATGAAAGTCAACTATTGAATTAGATTATTTTTTTCAATTAGCTGATGCCAGAATTTTTAAACAAAATTTTGAGTTAATTGCTGATGTGGATAATCACAGTATCAATTACAGTTTTTAATATAAAACTGTCAGTCATGCCACCACTTGGGTGGACGCCTTCAGTATGTATTTTTTCATGCTTTTTCAGGGCCTTTAATTTGTATTTACCAACGTAAACAGCTGTTCTAGTTGTGTGTAAAAACCTAATGCAAAAATACATTCTGAGTTTCCTCCTCCAAATACAAAAGGTGAAGCAAACTGTTGATATTTGCAGATAGCACTTGCCGATGGGAATTCTGAATTCCACATCAAAAGATGGAAGCAGGGATATAAATTGCACACTGAATGTGAATATTGTTTTAAATATCCTTTGCTTTTTGAGTTTATTGTACTAATAAGGCTTTTTGCTTACATTTTGCACAATAAAAATAATCTTAAATGTTATATTTGATTAATGTTAAGACATTCTATTGCTGTTGTAATAATGATGTGTGTTTAAGACCTGGAAATCAAAAGAAATCTGTAAGTTAAGCTAAACTATCCAGAAGACATTAAAAATATGTTAATGCTTGTTTTCAGGCATCTCAACGTTCTCAGGTTTTCTTGTATTTTACTGAACTGGTAAACATTTGCCAACAAGTAACTGCAGGCTCAGAATGCTGATTGTATGTACTAAGAAACTGTGTGTTGATTGTCTTCCAGGCAGTATCAGATACTGCTGTGAAGGTCAAGATGGAATTCTGAATATCCTGTTGCATGCAACATAACCCAATAAAGTTATTTTAATAAACATGGTAGAGGTACTGGACAAAAAATGAATGTCACATACTGAAAAGACTTGGGAAGTCGACCTTTTGTGACCTATTACTCTAGTAATAGGCTCTGTTTCTCCAAAGGCTCTGTTTCAGTGTGATGACTGGTTGCTGGAATGTACCACCATGAGCACTGAACACTGGCAGTGCTATTTTTGTTACAGCACTATAAATTAAGACAAGAATTGTAGGCATGATGACACCCAAAGATCTGTTCTAGTGTCAAAATGAAGACAGCAGTGTACCAGAGGCCTAGGACATAAAAAGAATCCAAAACATTAATAAATATGCAAGATTAACTGAATCTCCAGGACATGCTCTTCTTCCTGAGGCTGTTGTGATAAAATTTGATTAAAGTAACTTAGTAATACTTTGTTTGCATGGCTGAGTTTTTGTCTTGTTACTTACTGAACCCTACCAGATTAAATTTTAGTTCTGAAAAACTGATTTTCAGAGAAGTAATTTATTGATGACTGTAATAAAGCATTCACAACCATCATGAGAAAGTCCTTGTTTGTATTTGATTGTGAAATGGAGATGGAGAATGTGAAGTCATAGGCATTGAGCTTAGAAGGGTCCAAACAGGAAAAAATGATGTGATCTGGTTTCTTTTTAAACCTTTGTCTTTTTTTTAAGGTTGCCACAACTGTTTGTGCTGATGTAACAGTCTCTCTCTGAAATGCTCTCTGCAGTCCATTGTGGCTTCTCAAGCACCCATCCCTTCCAGGTCACAGTTAAGCAGCTTTTTGATCAAGACAAGGTTAAATACACTAAAACTATCTGGAATCAATGTATGGGCAGACATATTCAGGAATGCCTGTTTTGCTAGTGTTCATTAAAATGCAGGCCTCTGGAAGCTTATGGCTGATGGTTAACTACTGTTTAGATGAATGATTTCTTGAGGGTCCTCCACCGTGTCATTTGGTTGGGTTCTTTTACACTGGACAGTTCACCATCAGCCTATCTTGCAATGTTTAAGCATGGCACTGCACCACAGTTGCCAGAAACTTTCTCCTGGGAATCATTTTTTGGTAGAAAATCCAAATGAAAATTGTCCAGGAGTGAGTCAGTAAAGGTAACTGGAGAGAGAGAGATGTTTAGTGGGGCCTGGTGAGAGCAAAGCAGGACGCAAGTGTGTGCAGTAACTGCTTTCTGGTGTTAGTGGTAATAGATGAAAAGGGATGGAAACTTCAGGGGTTTGGGCAGGTGATGGATGAACCAGTTGGTAGAGCAGAGGCATGTAACCAGAATGACTGCATGTACCACACCACTAAGCCAAGAAGGAATGAGGCAGCTGAAAACAGCAAAATGCACCTGAAGAATGGGGCAAGGTGTTTACTTCAAGACTGGTTCAGCTCTTGGTGAGGATAAGGAAAATGCTGAGAGAAAGGTTCAGGGGCCCTAGGGTATGGAGAAAGGGAGGGCTGGCAAACAAGGAGAGAAGAAACCATCAAGGTTAGTGAAGTTCTGGGCTAGAGCAGAAGTCTGCTGCCAAGGGAGCACCTGCAAGGAGATGAGAAAGCCCCAGGCTGCCACCATCTGTAATCCAGTGAAGCTGTAAACTGAAGTATCTTCTGGTATAGTTAATTCTTCATTGCCTTTGTAAAACACTGCATCTTTCTCTTAACAATGGCTTTCTATCTGGGTGCGGGTACCAGACAGCAAGATAGCATTTCTACCTCCAAGATCCCTTCAGTTTTAATTGGTCTAATTAAGGCTGCTCCACAATATCACAGTGTACCAAGTATGGAGGATGCCTGCAGCACCAGCTAGAGGGAAGTCTGGCTGGAGAGCTTGGATCTGCACTGTGTGGGGCACTGTAAAGTTTTGGTACCCCTGGTTTGACGGAAGCTTGTCTTCTGAATGCAAGTGCTATTTCACAAGCCAAATGTGGTTGCCTCAAACTGGTACTTGGATGGAAAAATTTAAAGAATGGCTGTTTCCTGCAGGGCTTGGGAAAACATGAGAAACTATATTCCCCCAAGTCAAACATTAGCTGATGGCAGTGCATGAGATAGAGGGAACAGTGGGCTACCTGAGGTAAGATGAAAAATCAAGATGTACAACAGCAATTGTCACTAAAGATCATGAATATCTATTTTACAACAGGAGTGGAGGATCTTGGCTCCATTCCAGTTTGCCTCATTCTGTTTTCATCACAGGAATACTCTGCCTTAAGATTTGGGCATGGTCAGTAGAATGCAAAGCCATAAAAATACAGAAATATTTGTTGCACGTATTTTCAAAGTGAGTGACACAAGTAGCAGGGATGTCTGTGCTGAAATTCAGACATTTTTGGATGGTACATAATTTGCAAAAGCACTTAGCAAAATGAAGGAGGTGAGAACACTGAAAGTTAGCTGTTTACTTGTGGTTCATGCTTCACTTGTAAGAGGAAACTAGCAAGGTGAAACTGTGAAGCTGTGAGGTGGAGTGTGACCCTAAATATATGCTAAGAAGTAGATGTGCTTTGAAAATGAGCTACTGTAAAAGCTGCATCTCTGTGTATTTACAGGTCTGTTTCTGCACTCTTGAACTCCCCCTCTTGATATGTAAATGGCTAGAGCTGTGTGTGGAGCAAGATGAGGCTATCACTTCCTTTGTATCTTCGTGATATTTAAATGCTTGCCTGATACCCAGCAGCCTTTCTGCTTTGACTTTATTTAAAGACAGTTGCATTCACTCAGTGCTTGAACCTAAAATGGAGGCTAAACAGCTCAGTGGATGCAAATCCCCCAGATAGATCCCCTCTGAAAAGGGGATTATTGCTCACATTTACCCAAGGTTCATGTTCTCCTCAGCCCCTGCCAGGAACAGGATTCCTGTCTCTCAGCTTGTCCACGTGGAAGCTGAACGCTTGTGTTTGACCAGGCACTGGTGGTCAGTTTTGCCTCATGAGTACCCCCAGTAGATGCTTTGATAGGTACAGGGTTAAGGAAAACAACCATTCTACAAAACACTCTGCTTAGCAAGGGTGTGTGGGTGGAAGGAAGACTCTGGTAATGGAGTCAGGCATGGACCAGCACATGATGCCTCCTAAGAACAGTGGGATGGTGAGCTTCATCCAGCCCTTGGCTCTGTCTTGTTTCCAGGCTTGCAGGGCCTGAGCACTGTGCTGCTGTCACCATTTAATTCCCTGCATCCAGCTGCCCAATCTGCAGGATGAAACTTTTAAGCCTCTTGGGCATCTTAAACGTACCTGTGCGAGCAATCCACTGGCAGTTAGCCTGCTCGCAGCTGGAGCCGTCAGGAATACTTGGCTGTTTCTACACAAAACTTTACACAGTAATTGTGGGTGTAGGTATGGCACAGAGAAAGTTGAGGAGAAAACCTGCCAGGTGGCTTATTCCCAACACTGACTCCTACCCAGTTTTCATCCCCTCTCTGTGCCCTGCAGGGAACCTGGCATACAGCAGTTGGGAATACCTCATTCTGAACACAAATCCTCTCCTCCTGGAGATCTGCCATGCTTCAGCCCCGTGCTGGTGGGTAATTTTCTCTTCTGCACAGGCAGGATCAGGCCATTCTGGGACTTCATGTCTCACCTTGAAGCAGCTTCAAGGGTGTATGGCACCTGCTGTGGTTCCTGACATCAAATGCCCACCCGTGAATTAGGGTCATGCCACATTCATAGAAAAAAAGATTTCAAGTGTGCCACAGAGGCACTTTGTCACCAGAATGTTGCATAAACGATTTTATAATTTTTAAATACTGGCAGATTTCAGCAGTAGTTTGGGGGACAACAATGAGTAACCACACAACAGTGTTTGCCTACCGTAGAATGAGTACAGATTTGTTTCCAAAAGGGATCTAAAAATAGTTTTTACTTAAATGCTAAAGGGTTAATGAGAAGCTGAGCTGACATTTCCCCTGGTGCTATCTTGAATGAATCCAAACCCTCTTAGAGTCACGTCTTTAATTACTAGACAAACGATTACAGAAGCATTTTCCCTGTCTCCTTCAGTGTGATCTAGCTCCCAGCTGGGGCTGTGCATCCCTACCACGACCATATCCCTGCTGGCCACACAGAGGGACTCTGCAGTGCTGCATCGTTGTTTTATTTATCCTAATGCCTTCTCACAAGGCAGAAATGAAACCCACGAAGAAAAACTAGACATTGGAAAGAGGAGGGGGAAGCACAAATGAACCTCCTCTGTTGTTACAGCCTGCCCCCGGAATGAGAATAAATGTTGATAAGAGGAAAAATATCTGCAACGGAATTATTAAATAAGGGATAACTTTTAAAGTGGCTCCAGTCTGGCTTCTAATTTTGTTCCTGTAATTTGATTGTGGGTTTAAATGGGACTGCTTAGACATTAGCTACTTGATCTGCAAGCACCAGCAGGTAAGCAGTGCAGAAGTATGCACTGGGGCACGGCCTGCCTATGGCAACAGAAGCTTTGAGCTTGCCAACCCCTGAGAACGAAGGCTGCTGCCCCCTGTGGCTGGCGAGGGCGGGGAGAAACGCCCTTTTTTCCAAGGAGTCTGTCACCAGCAAGTCCCCAGGGGCAGCTGGGATCCCCCAGCCTGTGTTAACCTCTGTACACCCTGCTTGCTCCGGGAGATGCAGCAAAATCAGTGGCAGCTGTACTGCGGCTTAGCCTGGTCTCCACAGAACGTTTTGTGGGGGCCCCTGTGTGCTTGCATGGGCCTGACAAAAAGGGAATGTGAAGGGAACAACACTGTGCAAAGCAAGCAGGATTCATTAGCGAGATAATATTGAACCATTCATTTGTAGGTGCTGTAACTGGTACAGGCAGCTTGGGTGGAGTACAAGGGTATCCCCAGCCTCCGTTGTAGCATGCTGCCACTGCCTGTCACTGCGAGGACTGATGACACAGGAAGGGTTGGCTGAGGTTTGTGCATCTCTGACAGGGACACACACCACTGTCCCTGAGGGAGGGATCACCTGTGTGGCTGTGAGAACCCAACACCCAAAGTCTGCTGCCCCAGGGAGGGGGCAAAGCAGCCAAAGGCTGTGTGCACTCCGCAAAAACAGGTTGTCCCCAAAGTAACAGAAATGAGTTGTCTGAGCTACATGTTAATTAGAAGGATGGGGATTTTTCTGAGCAAGGCACCTGAGTAGCATCGGGTATTGATAAGTGGGGACAGGGGAGTAGGAAGTTCCCCTCTGGCCATTCCCAGCCAAGCCAGCCCCTTGCTGAGGCAAGTAGGCATGTAACAGCTTCTACTGAGGGGAAGGGACAGTTCAGCAGGCATTGCTGATGGAGTTGGTGGTAGTAGGAGCTGGGACAAGGTGAAGGTGGTGACCAGCCTGTGGTGGGAAACAGGGTTTGGCCATACCTTGATAGGAGAATAAGGCTGGCCAGGATACCAAAGGGTGCTGGGACAAACCAGTCATGAGGTCTGTGGAGACAGGTTGGATTTGATTATCCTCGAGGCCTCTTCCAACCTTAGTTATACTGTGATACTGTGATACTGTGAAACCTGTGAGGATGGCAGCTCACCCCACAGTTTTGGGGATTATTACCAAGCCCCTGTGGGTGTTGTGCTGCTGGATGTGGCTGCTGGACACCTGCCTTCCCTGTCCATATGCTGATGGTGTGATAAGAGACAATTCCACTGCTCATGCCCACACCCTCCTCTGCACCTATTCTTCTGATCAGAGGTGGGAGCTGGTGACAGACTGCATGAGAGCTGATGTGTCTGCTCCAAAATTGCCTCTTACAGAAAAAGGAAGTGATTCATGATTCAAAGGGGAAAACTGAAATGCCACCAAGTGCTGAGCATCAGTCAGCAGGTCACACAGGTCTAAGCAAAGGAGAGGCTCTTGCTATCTGCCTTCTCACTCCAATGTGCTGCTAGACATCTAATGACACCATCTAGGAAGAGGGAGTTGTGCTGAGTGGGGAAAGAGAAATACCTCAGGCTAAAGCAACATCATTTCTTATGATGGGAAGAAGTGACATTGCTGCAGCCAGGAGCGCTTTTAATGCACAGATTCATGGTGGCTAGCAGTGTCATCACACATGAAGCCATGTTTTGTATACCCAGCACCTATATTTGTCACCATGCAAGCCAGCTCTAGCTAAACAAAAACATTCTAGTGCCCAGGTAGCTTTCATAAAGATCACATGGGAGATGTCTGTGGAATCCCATCAGCGCTAACCATTTCAGAGCCAGTAACATCGTGTCCCTGTCCTGCTGCAATCCCTGCTCTCTCTTGTCTGCCAACACCAAACCAACCCAGACACTGTGGCTACATCCTGTGCCTCTGTTGCCCCTGAGGGAGCCAAGATTGGGACAAGAGCAATCTGGAAGCCTAGCACTTGCTGCAATGCTGAATTTCTGTCCAAAGAAGACATTTGAGCATCTTTTAGGCTGAGATGCTCGAAGACACTCATCTGCTTGGCAGATCCCCCCAGCACATGTGTACTGTTTCTGTCAACAGGATATTAAAAAGAAGAGGTCATAAAAGCGAGGTACGATACGAGATGAGGCTTAGCTGGCAGTGCTGACATTTATCTCCTCTCCACAACTCATGTTCAGCATGCGGGAAACATCTGTAGCCCCCACTGTCCCCTACTCATACCTCCTGGGGCTGCCATGCTTCCACCTTTAGCTGGCCATATTTTATGAGTGTGTGGAGGGACAAGTTAAGATAGCTTGCTGGATGGCACCTGATCCCAGCCATCAGGCACACAGGTGCCTGAGATTTCTCTGCCATGGCTGACCCCTCTAATAGTTGTTTATTCCTATTCCCTGCCACCCAAGTAATTTTTTCTTCTTTCTCCTCGCTTCTGGTTTTACAGTCACCAGATAGACAGCCTCGCAGGCTATTTTTAGGTCTCTAAATTACTTTTCAGTCCTATTCTAAATTTATCTCCCAGTAATCTGAAGTCTTGACACAGCAGCAGTGGGAATCATGTCTGCAAAAGAAGAAGGAAAAAGTTTAAAGCTTGACTTACTGGGCTGGACCGCTTTGCTGCTTTTACCTTTACCACTGCCACTACATGTCCCCTGGCTGTCCCATCGAGCCTCTGCCAGGGGTGAAGGGTGATTATTCCTACCCAAACTGTGGCAGTGGGCCAGCGGTATCCTGTTAAGGTGAAGGGTGTAGAGGAACCCAGGGGCAGAGGGAGGCAGCCCCCCAGTTTCCACATTAACTGGGTGTAAAGCAGAGATGCAAGTAGACAGCTGTTTGTGTGTCTGCAGTGTATTGAACCCCCTGTGGGGGAACCTGCCTCTGGAGGCAGGGTAGGGGAGGAACGAAAGAAGAGAAGGGTGAAGTCCCTGGTGCCCACTGTGCACTTGCTTCAAGTTGCTCTTATGCAAGGCTAGAAACTAGAAAAACTTTCAAGTATGTTTTCAGGGCTGGGAGCCCTTCAAGCTGCTGCTGTCTCCTCCCTGCAGCACCTGAAGGATAAATCTTTTCTTCCTGCTTCTAAATGTTTCACCTCTTCCAACCAACCAACCAACCCTCAAATCCTCAATAACTGTTTCTTTCAAAATCCACGTGCAACTGATTTTATCTCCTGGCCTCAGAGAGAGGAAACCTCAGGCTGTAGGTGCAAAGCTGCATTCCCATTACTGTGAGCCACAGGGCTGTGAGGGCTAAATGCTCTTAAAAATAGATCTTTCCCTCCCCTCTTGTTCCTCACAGCCATCTTCCAACCAAACCAGCAGGACAGCACACTGGGCTGGGGTGATGGTGGGAAGGGGAGAGAAGGAGAAAAGGAAGGAAGGGGAGAGAAGGAGAAAAGGAGGGAAGGGGTTAACCCTCTTCCCATGGTGAAGCACTGAGGCTGCCTGCCAGTTTTCAGAAAAGCTGCAAGTCATTCTGCCAGGACAGGAGGAGATTTAGAAGTCTCTGGGATGCTCTCACAAAAGTGCCACAGCAGGAGCCCAGTCAAGCTGGAATGGTAGGTGGGGCTGGAGGTGGGGAGGGACCTACCCAAGCTGGGGAGAGGGGAAAGAAACCCCAAGTAGGTGCAACCCGGCAGGACTGGAAAAAGACTCTTGTCTTCAGGTTTTCTTCCTCACCTTCCCCTCTTCTTTGTCCTTCACCCTTTACAAGTCCCAGCCCAGTGTCCAGGGCACTGCCCACTGTGCCAAGAAATCTGGGAGTGAGATGGTGCCACAAGCCCAAGGCAGGAGCGGGAGCAGCCACCACAGCCCTTGCTGCCAGGTGCACTGAAAATATTGGAGCTTTCAAACATTGTCCCATGTGAGGAAAGGTCTGCTGGAAGTGCACCAAGCACTGCCTGCCTGTCCTGAAGGGAATATCAGGGGGTGTATCAGGCCCTTTTCTCCCCCAGTCCCGAAGAGTCCTGGGGCATCCCATGCCAGTTTTCACAGATAAACATGCTGGAGTTGATGGGACATAAGGGGCACTCTTCTATCAACACTTGTTTCCTGGGAGGAAAAATGTTTTCTTGGAAAAATGACAGCCTGTGGTGCATGCTAGGTGGAGAGAAAGTAAGTAACCCACCAAGGTATAGCCACCAGTGTAACTTCTGGCTTGTATTTTCACATTTAGAGCATTTTACATCCAGCACAACGTGGGCTTTTGAGGGAAGCTTTGATCAATTAAGATTAGCTGTCATCTCACATTTATTACCATCATTTATGAATTCTTCTCATTGCCACCAGGCAGAAGGAGAAGATGGTGCACAAAACAGATAATTGACAGAGAAGCTTCTCAGGGCCCTGATTTCTATCCCCCACTCAGCTCTGGCTCAGCTCTGCCGCATGAGTCAGCTCTGGAGTGCTCTGAAAAGCCACTGCTGTTTCAGCACCACTATTAACCCGCACACATATTCTCCTGCCAGCACTTAGCTTGAACTGGGGAAGCATGAGCAAGGGCTGTGTGCCAGATGGGGTGTCACTGCCCCTAACCTATACTGGTCTAAAAGGCACCAAGCTTCTGCTATATAGGGTATTGCTAGAGAAATGGGACTGGGCTAGAGGGACCACCAGGCTGACCTGGCACAGGGGTTTCTGGCTATGGCTGCTCAGGGTAGGACTGAAGAAGATGCCTCACACTATGAATGGGTGGGAAGGAGGCTCAAATATTTGCTTTCTTTTTATGGCTCCAGCCTGCCACAGGAGGAATAGTGCTTCTAGGCACCCAGCACACAGGACTGGGTGACACTTCGGTGCAACTGAAAAAAAAATGGACAAACTGAGAGAAAGCATGGGGAATATTTCAAACCTATGTACTAAAATGGGCAGTCCTAAAGACATTGTGCTCCTGGGAGTCCATCAAAACCTTCTTGGTCTTTTTACCCATTTAGTCCCTGCCTTGCTTGGGCAATTACATAACAAAATGACCTTGAAAAAGAAAAATTGTCTGCTCCAGGACGCTGGTTCAGAGGATGAGAGCTTGTGTAACGCTGTTTCTGACAGGCCGTCACTCAAAATATGTATGCTTCTCATTGAAGGTAGATTTAAAAACAAAACAAAACAAAAAACCCCAACTTCCTCCCTCTGCACCACAGCTCTATTTCTGAAACACATTATTAGCAATGCATGTTGGGCAGAGGAGTTAAATATATGTTTTTTACATTGCATGATGTCTACCTATTACTTCTTCATAGACCTGGAGTGAAGATGAAATAGCTTATTACTCATCAGCATACCATGAATCAAATTAACAGTCAAGGGGGAGAAAGGAAGCTATTTGGTTCCCACCTTTCCATGCAAAAGCACCAAGGAGCAAATGAGTCTCCCCAGCTTGTGCAGAGCACCTTCCTAGAGTGAGGTGCTCCACAGTAATCTGCATGCTAAACCCTAAGCCCTTCTGCATGGTTAATAATTAGAGAACCAGCTGAAAGCAGCAGAAAACTAACAGTTTGATTCGGTACCTATGGGGAAGGTTAGGGTCACTCCTTAATGTTACTGGAAAACGGGTCTTACAAAGCTCACAGGGGCAGTACTGGTCAGGCTGAAGATGCAAAGAGCCACTATCAGCTAACCATATCTGTTGACCCACTGCAGGCTACTTGCCACCTGTTTGCAAAGGGCTGTTGCAGTCCACCTGAGCAGAACCTCATCACTGAAGAATTAACAAAGGGATAAGAGGCAAACAGGACCCAGCCTGGATGCCACAGGCCAAAGAATACTTGGTACTGATCCTGTGCATCCTTTTTGCTTGGAAGGGGGGGACACCACAAATCTCATCCAAAGGGGTGTAAAGGCAGTGGGACAAACCTCTGAGGTCACATCCTCACAGTGGAGCTACATACATCAGTTTCTTCCTGAAGGCCCTCAGCTCTGAATGACTGCAGGAAATCTTTTGCTGAGAAAATTCAAACCAAACTTGTGTATTTTGCATGATGAGGATGCTGCTAAGAATTATGACATTACTTTGCACTTGGAGAAGGTTGAGACTGGTGCAGATGCAGTGGATTTCTGGCAGAATTACAGCACTTAGTCTTTTGAGTAGAGGATAAATTTTCAAATAATTTGCAAATAAATTGGATAATTTGCTTGAGTTAGAAGTACTTTGGAAAATACATCCTTTGACAAATTTAGCAGCAGTCTTCAGACTTCTGCCTTCTCATGAATGCACCAGAGGAAATGTGGAGGTGTTTCTCCAGCCTGCCCTTAGGGGCAAAGTATTTCACACAGATTTTAGGACTGTAGGTGAGTCCCTCTGCCACCACTGATCACTGAAGCTTTGTCAGCCTTTGGAAAAGGAAAAGACAATGGCAGTCGTGTCTGTTCAGAGATTGCCCCATTTCCTAATAAATGGAGCTCCCTCCTGGGAACATGGGGATCATGAGTTGGCACAATTCATCCATCTCTTTAGAGATGAGGAAGGTGGAAGCACATACCTGCTCAGAAACGGGTATTTGCTGGGGCAGGAATGAACTTGGTGTAACTGAAATCATGGGGGGCTGACACACCGTTTGGAAAAGCATAAAGGCTGTGAAGGGAGCGGGACAACGGGGTGTGTGCAGGCACCTGCACCCGTGCATGGGACTTGTGTGTGCAAAAGGTCTGGGGAAATGATGTGGGCAGGGGGACGACTCAGGGCATGTGAGGTGCATAAGCTGCAGAGGCAGTGGGGAGGTCTGCAGGGCATGCAGTGACTCACTTCAGCAGCTCTGTTTCACACAACCAGCTTAGTTTCTCTGCACCCCTGCAAGAAAGCCAGAGCTTACCAAATGAGCATGCTCAAAGACCACAAATGTAAATAAACTTGGTATTCTCCAAGTTTCAGTAGTTACATTTCCTTTGTGTTCTCCTGCATTTGATGGTCACTGTACCAGTGTGACATTTTCAACCTGGGCAAAAGAGGAATCTTTTCAAACTGATACTACATGCAAATAATAAATGCATCCGTGGAAGTCTGGTTTAAAAAATAAAAAAAAAGAGTACCCAATCTGCTCATGCTGCCATTTGCCTCTCCCCAGCCCCTGGCATCATACTCTGAGGAAGGGAAAATTTGGAAATTCCAGTTAAGGCATCTCCAAATCCCTGACTCTGCCCAGAAATGAATTTTAAAAGGTTAATTAGAATAGAATAGAATAGAATAGAATAGAATAGAATAGAATAGAATAGAATAGAATAGAATAGAATAGAATAGAATAAACCAGGTTGGAAGAGACCTTTGAGATCGAGTCTAGCCTATCATCCAACACCATCTAATCAAGTAAACCATGGCACCAAGTGCCCCATCCAGACTCTTCCTAAACACCTCCAGTGATGGTGACTCCACCACCTCCCTGGGCAGCCCATTCCAAAGGCCAATTACTCTTTCCATGAAGAACTTCTTCCTAACATCCAGCCTAAACCTCCCCTGGTGCAGCTTGAGACTGCATCCTCTTGTTCTGGTGTTGGTTGCCTGGGAGAAGAGACCAGCCCCCACCTGGCCACAGCCTCCCTTCAGGTAGTTGCAGACAGCAAGAAGGTCTCCCCTGAGCCTCCTCTTCTCCAGGCTAAGCAACCCCAGCTCCCTCAGCCTCTCCTCATAGGGCTTGTACTCCAAACCCCTCCCCAGCTTTGTTGCCCTTCTCTGGACACGTTCCAGCAACTCAACATCTTATATTTTGTAAATCAGTCTCATCTAGTGCTGGCTTGAAAACTCAGCTGAATTGTGATAATTATGTGATTACTTCACAGTGTCACTAAGGGGCAGAATTAAGATTTGTCTCAGCCTATCTAATGTACAACTTACTCTGAATAAATTTGGTTTTTTTCTTAAATTCAACAATTACTTGTGTTTTCAGGATTTGCAGCATTTTGTTTTGGCAGAATCAAAACATGCCATTGATGTATTTTTCCTTGAATATGGAATATTTGTAATAAATGTACTCCTCAATTCCTTAGTTTTCCCTTGTAGGGGGGTATGGAAACAAGGAAGCCTAACACTTCCTTAGGGAAGTGTGGGTTGGGGTGTTAATTAAGATCTGTATAGAATTTTCACACCTTATGAGGTTTCTTTAGTGCAAATTCCCTTCTGCACAAGGGCAGTGCCTGGCTGCAAAGCAGCCCCAAAGCTCTTGCTATTCTTCCTCTCAGTCATGGTTCTCCATCCCTGGAAACACTCAAGGTCAGGTTTGATGGGGCCCTGAGCAACCTGATCTAGTTAAAGATGTTCCTGCTCATTGTGAGAGGATTATGCTTGATGACCTAGGAAGGTCCCTTCCAACCTAAAGCACTCTATGATTCTATAATTTTCCAGAGAAACTCAGGTATGAGTGGATGGACTAAAGAGGTGCTGGCAGATAGACCTGTGCCTCTTACCTATGGATGGATGTACAAATGCACACTTATTTGTTGCCTGAAAATTCAATTTGGAAAGCCTTTTCACCCTTCTCATTTGCCACCAATTTCTCTCCCATGTGGTATCTCTCTGTGTGCCCCTTGTGACTGCTGCTGTTATGTAAACACACAGAAAGACACCACATGGGAGGAAAAATGATATGAACTTCCTGCAGGCTGTCTAGATTTAAAAGCAAATGCTGTATGGGGAACCAGTCTCCCTCCATCTTTCATAGCAATTGGTGTGAAACTGGTTTCAGCCCAGAAATAGAGTCTGCTCCCTCACACACACAGTCCTTGCCTCCACCTGTAAGTGATGAGACTGGTCACTGTGCTGTGCTCATGGTGGTCACTCAGCCCTGTGGGGGTGTGGGGAGCCAGACAGCCCCATAGCCAGCTACTGTTTGCCACTCCTCTCTGACTGCTGCCACTGCAGAATGCAGCACATCCCACTGCACCAGTCCAGTTAATTTCCTTTAAGGTAAGAAGTCACCCAGTTTCTCTTGGGTGGTCTTTCCCCTCTGGGCTTGGGGGAAAGGTCCTGAGGGTGCACCTAGGTAGGAAGGTGAGCAGTGCAGGGCTGGGGCAAGGAAACAGAACATCACTTCCCTGCTCTTTGTGTGTTGGAGCTGACCTCCCAAGAAAGCAAAGTGCTGACCACAGATCTCTTCCTCCTCCTCCAGCAGTAATGTACATGTGCTTTGTCCATAAATATATTATTTTGTGTTCCTGCCAGCCCAGACTAATAGGGCTAATGTTTCCTGAGGAGCAGCCCAAAGCTACATTAGCCGCAGATGTTTGATTGATTTAAAACAAAGAGCCCAACCGCCAAACTGCTCCATATGGTTTCTCTTCCTGTCACTTTGCCTGCAGGGTTATCTCTGAAATGCAATTAAGGTGCTTAAAAGTACATTTTCAGTAAGATGCAGAATTGATGAGGGTGAGTTTGCTGATGGGTGCTTCCAAACCGTTCAAGCAAGAGAGAGGAAAGTCATGCCCTACGTACCCTCAGCAGCTGCACACATGGTTTTCCCATTTGCATGAGGATCTGAAATAGGAGAGCAGGCCAAAAAATGCCCCTATTGAAAAGACTTTGCCCTAGATATACTTCGCCAGTAGTCATGTCTCCTGGTGTTCTGTTCATTTATTATTGAAGTCAAATATTTCTCTAATTAGATATTTACTTGGGAGCTTAAGTGCTGCAGAGATTTCAGTCAGCCCCACCTATCCCCCGTTCCCACTGCCTGGGCACCAGGGATGAAACCATTCTCTTGCACAGCTCCTTTGAACACTCAGTAATATTGCCAAGGATGAGCCAGGTTCTGCCTGTTCTTTGCTGTGAGGAGGGTGTTGGTCCTGTCTGAGCACCAGGGGACTGATCCTGTGCTGGGGACACCTATGCAGCTGCTGCAAATGTGGCTTGCCAAGCCTGGCTGCTTAAGCCATTCCCTGGACCCCAAAGGGCTAAGACCCCTGCTCCATTCAAATCCCACCAGGACCACGGGTTCGTACACCCTGGGTGGGGTCTGAAGCCAGCAAAGGATGGTTATGACCTCTTTGGTTTTAAGACACAGAGTAGATGTTTGTAGATGAAAGAAGCACGCTTCTGTATGCCAACCCTCTGTCCTCTCCTTACACTGCATTTTTAAAGAACTTAAATGTTTTGGGTTTTGAAAACAGAATTTCATGAAAATTCCCAAAGTAGGTGGGTGGCATCTTAATCTATGTCTTGGTGCATAAGGAAAGGAGAGGGGGATGAGCTACCTGCGGTGACACAAGGGACTGCCACATCCCCTCTTGGGACCATCAGCCACAAAAAATCCACAGCTTTGATCAGGGAATCCTGAGACATGGTGCAGAATTCATTTCATATTATGGAAAACAGAAATAATTACATTGCAACAGGTCTGAAGATTCATGGCAACCATACATGCTGTAAATATGCAGCAGCACGAGTGAATTACCTAGTGCTCAACTGTCTTCAAACTAGGCTTCTGTTAACCTTGTCCTTACCTTTTAGGAATTGAAATCCTAAAGTAATTCATCACAGAAATTCTTGGTAACTTCAAGTATAATTGCTAAGTAATTTTCAAGCACATGTAATTACCATGCCCCATTAATCTCATCATGAGTTGCAAAGCCAGGTTGTTTAATGGGCCTTAGAGCTAAATAAACTCTAGTATGTGTGTGCATATATATATGTATGTATGTATATATATGTATGTATGTATGTGTGTGTGAGCCTGTTTGTATTGGAGAGTCAGAGAGTGGCCCTCAGAAATTCATCTTTCTCTGTAACCTGACTTGCAGAAATATTACCCTGACTACTACATAGTCCTTAAATTCACGTGTGATCAACATGATCCAGATGTCCATGACCATTTAAAGCCTTTCACCCCCCAAAATGGTTGCACCAGGTTTATTTTCTTTCAAGAGCTCCCAGAGCAAATGTTCTTCAGCTCCAAACAACACCAGAAGCTGGCTTGCTTTCTTTTTTTTTCTCCCATGCTGCAAAAACAACCTGAGTTATGAAACCTCATCTATTTTCTCCTCTTGGCTTTCATACCTCCTCAGGGAAGGGAAACGTGGATTAGAAGAGCCTACACAATCTTCACTACCCTGGAAGATCATGCAAATGTATATAGCTGCTTTCTGATCCATCCCTATACCACTGATCATCAGTAATAAAAAACCAGAATGACTCACCCCTTAGTGCTTTAATGGGTTAAACAAGGTGTGCTGGCTCCCAGTACCTGAGGAAACACTGCTCCCCACAACTTCATGGCAAGCACATCTTCACCAGCACATGTGAAACTACGTGCTGTGCCCACAACTTCTTGCTTCAGCAGTGAAAGCAGCAGCCTGCTTCAGCTCATGATGAGCGCCATAGAGGGGGTGGTCCCTTGAAGGGTGGCTACACAAAGCACTCCTGGGGTGAAGGACCTTCCTGGTAGCCTCAGCAAGGCTATGTAGGAAGTTCACTGGAGAGAGGCTCCATCCCTTTCTATGGACTCAGACCCTACCCTGCACAGCTGGGCCAGCCTTGATGGCCAGCACTATGTGTGGGCAGGCTCCCAAGAGGCAGCATCCACCTCCACCTGCTGTTCCTAAGGGGCAAGGTCATTGCCAGGGCTACTGCAGGACTAACCTTTTAGGGCTAATAGTGCCATAACCATTATAAACTGCTTGGGGATAATATTCAACAAACAGTGCAGAAATTAAGAAGTTTTGCCTGAAAAGGTCTTTATTTGGTCACTGTTACATTACAGTACAGAAATTAAATACCTAAACCCTGGGGTGTTTGAGGGAGGTGTTAAAATAACACCATGACTAACAGGAATCACCCAATGTGACAAATTTCCATGCAACAATTTGCCACAAACATAATCTGGACATTTCATTTGAAACCAGCACCAGAACAAGAGGACACAGTCTCAAGCTGTGCCAGGGGAAGTTTAGGCTCAAGGTGAGGAGAAAGTTCTTCACAGAGAGAGTTGTTAGCAGTTGGAATGGGCTGCCCAGGGAGGTGGTGGAGTCACCATCCCTGGAGGTGTTCAAGAGGGGATTGGATGTGGCACTTGGTGCCATGGTTTAGTAGTCATGAGGTCTGTGGTGACAGGCTGGACTTGATGATCTTTGAGGTCTTTTCCAACCTTATTGATTCTATGATTCTATGAAATTAAGTCCCCCACTGGGACCCCAGCACACAACTCAGAAACCTCAGGGCAAAAGAAGTGCTATTGGCCTGTGATCCTCAGAGCTGAGCATGTCCTTCGGGCTCTGAATGTGTTCTACAGAAATAATTCTAAACCAACTTGCTAAACCAGACAGGGGGTAAGATTCCCTGCATGAAATTTGAGAAAAATGTCTAAAGACTTCTAGAAAGAGATTATATTTGGTTTTCTCCTGCATTCTGCAGCTTTGGATTTCCATACAAAGTAGAATCTGCAATTTCCTGCTGTTTCTCCTTTCTTCTGAAAAATATTCTTTAAAGAGAAGTGCCAGGAACATTGCCAACCAGGAAACTGTAGGATAAAGCATTATTTGCAATATGCCTCCTCAATCCCTGCAGACAGCTTCGTCCCTTGTCCTTGCCCTTGCAGATGTTGAGCTTAAGTAATACCTGTCCTTGAATTTTGCTAGCATTGCTGTGCCTCACACCAGGATCCTCAGTCTTTGGGACAACCCTGTGGCCTGCTCTGCACAGGGATAAAGCCTGATCCTCCCTTGCATATGTATCTCTAAGAAAGTGTTACAGAATACCCAGTGAGCATCTCCTCCGCACCCAGAGGTGTGGGCATAGCCCTGGGATCAGACGGCTGTGAGCAGCAGGAGATGTGGCTGTGGTGGGAGGCTTGTTAATAGGAAATAGCCATGGCATTGAGCCATTGCCCTCTTTGGGCCCTTCCCTTATTCCTCTTTAAGCTACAGGAAATTCAGCTGGTTCTTGGAGCTGCTCTTTATCTCCCCTTTGGGAGGTTTCTGGGTCAACTGTATTACAATACATTTATTCTTAAGGGGGTCAGTAATCTGACACAATAATGATGTATGAGTGAGTGGGGAGAATGCATAAATTTCTAACAATGCAGGAAGAAGACTCCCAGAATTTTGCTCTCTCTAAAAACGGAGTATGGGATCTGTCACCTCCTGTCACAACAGCCAAATTAAACAAATGCAAGCTGACAGGAGGAAAAGAAACGAAGGACTTCGATCCAATTACTTACAGAAGAATATTAAATTATGAGGGAACTTGCTTTTGTGTTAGCAAATAAGTATTTAAATGTGCCTAAATCCTTCATATTCTCAAAGCTGGATTTATCTGCATAGGAGAAATGGATGCCACGGACACTCACTCCTAAAAGGGAAAGAGGACAGACAGCACCTTTGTTGATGGAGGCTGTAGGCTGATGCATGTGGGTTGCATGGCCTGAGAGATGTGAGGGGAAAGTGAGAACACCTGGGCATCTCATTTGGGATGTCTCTGTCACTGCTGCTGGAGAAACAAGTCAAGAGTATCACAAAAACCCTATTGCAAGTCATATCTCAGACTTTCTTTTTGTAGCATGCTGCTGTTTGACTTTGGTGACCAGTAGCATGAAGAAAAGAAGTTCAGTTTCTGCACTTGGAATTGTCAAGAAGACAATATGTATGGCTAAGGCCTGACATGCTGGCGACTTGTGAGGCTGCTAGTGCTACTCTGCACCACCACAGAGGAGGGACTCTGAGCATCACTGGTGCAAAAATAACAGCCTGGGGCTTTCTGCAGTGGAGCCTTGAGAGACACAGGGAGGGCACAGCTGGTTACCATGGGGCATCGTTGGGTGCCAACAGGATGCACAGTCTGATCACCAGTGAGGAGAAAACACCAGGAGGGAGCTGTGATTGACTGCACCATGTGTCTGCAAAACACAGTGATGCTGGCCCCACATGTATGTGGAATAGGAGGTATCTCCCACACAGGTGGGACACACACAATACAACACACATATTTCAATGAAAGAAAAGGTTGACCTAGCACCCTTGCTATGTGGCTTGGCAGCTCTGGTGGGAGGTTACAGGCACTCATGTCAAGTGCTGAGTAGGGTTGGGTGTAGGATGATTTGAAGACAGCAAATTGCCAATGGCCAGATTACAAGGACCAAGTGTCCTGTACTGCCTCCAGCATCAGAAAATAAGGAGCAGTGTACACAGATGGGGACTTTGTTTAAAGCAGGCTGTTCAGGGATGCAACCAAACATAGAGCTGTCAACACGAGACAGATAAACCTTGCACTTGAGGAGGTAGATCAGCCACAAACAGTATTTCCTGCTGGATAGAAGGGGGGTTAAGTTATTTGCTAAGAGTACAGCAAGAAGCAGAAGAAAGCCAAATTTAAGCCATTCTAAAGTCCAACCTGACCCTAGGAAAAGGCAAACATGGGCCAGCAATTTTTTGAGACGGCAAGATCAAAGTGATTTGTTAGACTAATTCCATGAGAGGTGGACTATGCAAAGGCTCCTTTCATAAAAAATGTGGTTAGGAAAGAAGAATCCTGTCAGTCTCTGGTCTATCTGCTGTACTGCACTCAGGTGAGTGGTCAGAGCAGGCTGCAGCACAGCTGAAACCTGTCACAGTGCGATGGGAGTGTGAGCCAAAGACACTTTCCCCTGAGTGCGCACAAGGAAGAGGAAAGTGTCAGAAATCAACCAAGTCTAGCTGAGAGGCATCCCTGCTTATGGCAGGGGGTTTGAAGTGGATGATCTCTGAGGTCTCTTCCAACGTAAGCCGTTCTGTGATTCTGTGACACTTACAAAGAGAGAGAAAACACATACTGAAAGTCAGCCATGGGCAGTGACAGATGATGATCACAGGCTTTCCCAGGGTGCAGGCTGCTGCCCCCTGACACAGCCTAGGAGCCTACCTGTATAACCCATGAAGGCTTCTGGCAGGAACTGGCCCGAGACTGGCTTGCACAGACAAATCTTGGGTTAATATCCCGGACCCAGGGCGTCCATGAAGGCACAGAGGTGCAACCCCCGTGCACAGGGTGCTGAGGAGGGCACACACCCAGGGAAACAGGACAGCACGGCCACAGCATTTTAAGCCTTCTACATCTTCTCCAGCAATGAGCAAGGCAGGCACAAGCTGGGCGAGGACGAGAGGGTGAATCAAAGCCCCCGTAGCCCACTGAGGCTGATGCCTCTCCAGCAGCTGGGCAGACGGCATGGGTGCAGTGGTAGGTGCCAGGCAAGGGGAACCCTTTGCTGCCCCCTGTGGCCGTGCCTCCGGTTCTGGCGACAAGCAGATGGTGAAGGAGCAGCTCTGACCCTTCCCCGGCAGAGCCGGGAGCGCAGCGGTGCTGCCAGGGACCTGCCTTGATAAGGACTGTAAAAGCAGGAGCTGCCTGCACCAGACTTCTGCACAGCAGCAGCCTTGGCCAAATTTTAAACTTATTTATATTTTTTTCTGCCATGTTACCTGTGCCTGTGCAATTCCAGAAGCTGTGGAGCCGCTTTGGATCACATACTGGAATGACTAGGGACTTATATCATTGAACATTAAGGCGGGGCTGGGGGGGGATAGGGGGGGGGGAGGGAGAGAAGGCCAAATTCCTATGTCAAATACCCTACTGTAAGTCCAGAGTAATTACATTAAATGTAACGAGCCTCCACAGTTCCCCCGCTCCCATGCGAGAGCAGTCATTTGGTGCTGTCCAATTCCTGCAGAAAAAGATGCTTTTACCTACAGAGCTCCTGCCCTGCCCTTTCCTCCTTTTATTCCTCATCATCCAGGGAGAGAAGCAGCACTGTCCCTCCACCACGGCATTTAGCAAGCCAACCTCAATTTCCACTACACTCATGCTTTACATGCCTCTCGCTGGTGCTGCCAGTTCCAGTTCCCACACTGATACACCGCCCTGCACTGTTTTTCTCTCCACCTACCTGAACGAGGTTCTTACCTAAACAAACAGCTCAGTAGGCACTTCAGAGTGATGCCAGCAAGTCTTCTGCAGACTGGTGGTGGTTACCACTCAGCTCTCCTGCATGATGAGCTGGGAAAGAGGAGGAGTGAGACTCTAATTCAGTTGGGAGAAGGTGGTGAAACAGAACTGAAAGAGCAGGGATCAAAGCAGTCTGACTGCCCTGATAGAGTCAGGAGCAAACTGGAAGAGCTTCAGTCATCCCTTTTTTTTCTAGAGGGCTGAGGTCTGGGCAGGAGGATTTCTGCTAGTCCAGGCACCTCCCACTACATCCCATGTGGTGAGATGGTGGGCACCATGAAACATCCTACCACCTGGGCAGGTTTACCCTAGGTGCTTTCAGAGAAGCCTATGAGCAGCAGATAAAAGTGTTTAATCCTGTCACTTTGTGCCCAGTGTGCTGAACCCCTGTGGGGTCAGTTACCCACACCTCATTGCCCAGTGGGTCCTTGGAGATGCTCCCTGAAGCTGAGGAGCCTGCTCCAGGGAGCTGTAGAGCTATATATAGTAACTCCACATTCCCATATATTACATTGAGGACCTGGAGGAGATGACAGCAAGGGCCCTGTGAGTGATGAGTAGCTGTATTTAAGCCTATCAGTTTCACCAGAGGAAGTTTTGGGACCTTGGCATAAGAGAAAAGCTGCCTTCAGCACTTGAGCCTCCTCTCTGTTTTCCTTCCCTGTGTAGGGAGATATTTTCAAGCACGTAGGTAAATTCTTCTGTGCTCAGTCCCACTGCACATTGAAAGCATAGGGGCTGGGATGCACAAAGCAAAGGGAGAAGATGCAATTTCCCCCAAAGTGACGCTTTTGGAAGAAAACCCTCAAGACAAAAAAAGCTCATGCTCTGCTTTCCTCTGACGTTGCAGGCTCATTCCTGCCGTCTGCAATTGTAATCAAAGATAATTTAATCCTGGTGTGGAGGTTGCTGAGCAACTGAAGACATTTGTCCAGAAGAGACAGGGAGTGTAATCATGTCACCTTCAGTAAATCTGGGAGAGCAGCCACGTGACCTTGGTAAATGCCTGGGACAGAGAGCTACAGGTCATGGGAAAGCACTGGTATTCATGGTGTTGAAGCCAAGGTAAAAGCACCAGGGTTGTATCAAACTTGTGCTTTCTGCTGTCATTCATAAAAATTGACTTACATTGGGAATAGGGCTCTGTATGGGGGCACAGTGTGAAAGCACAGTGTCCCAGAGGATGATCAGTGAACGCCTGCCCAGGCACATGGTTGTGAGCAAAAAATAAAACAGGTGCAACACAAGAAAAATGATCAGTCAAGATGGTTGGTGTCACAAGCAGTCTCTTGATACCACTTTTCCTTTGAAATCCTGATGTTGCCTCACTGACTAAGGAGCTACAAGCCTTCCTGCTCAAAACAGGGGAGCACCGGACTGTGCCATCACCACCAGTTCCAGGGTTTGGGGCTGAGCACCCTCAGCATCAGCACCTGACAGCTAGAGCCCAGGGGAGCTGCCCAGGAACTGGCAAAGCAGCCTCCTCCCATGCCGGCACTGGTGAGAGATGGGAGCCTCCAGCAGTGTCGGTGAAGCTCCCCTGTGCTCTCTAAGAGCTAGCCTCACTCAGCACCTGCTGTGCCCTCATCAGAGCCATTTGCCAGTGATGAGATTCCACCAGGCCTCCTTGGTGGGACCTGCTGCTGTGGGGCCAGCCTGATTAAGTGCTTTGGCAAGAAGAGAAACCTGCTGGGGAGGAGAGGTGCTGCATTAACACCTCTGCAATCAAGCAGGAATTTTCCTTTGTTATTTTTCTTCTTTATTTTTTCCCCTTTTTTTCCCCCTTTTCCATTACTATTTGATAAAAAATCCAAGAGCATTTGTTGCATTTAAAGGCCTGTGGGTGCACTAAGGGCAGGAGGTGGGCAGCAGCTTGCTGGGAAAATGTATGGTGGCATTCCAAGCACGACAAGTGGTTCCTCACTCACCTCAGCTGCTTTCTCCTGCCAGACCTCTTCCAGCACAGCATTTCTGGGTCAAAGTAGATACTACAGAGTGACCAGAGTCCAGCCTCTGCTACTCTGGCCAGGCTGTCTCTGAAACAGCAGTTATAGGCTAAAAGGGAATTATTTTGCATTTTTAAACAGGTATTTTGGGTTCCTAGCTGAGAGGAGGAGCAGCTTGATGGCTTAGGAGAATGTGGCTTTTCAAAGAAGAGCTGTGCTTTGATATGTCTGAGTGACCAAAAATGTGGATGGACAGCAGGAAGGGGGAAAAAAAGGCAATATACTAAACAGCAGCATTGCTGCATGTCAGATCTCAAGAACCAGCGACAGCTTAACCCAGGAGGGGCAGGAGAACAGAGGCAGATGAAGCCTAGTTTCAACAGGATTTCCCATATACAAGCTTTTCAAGAAAGCAACAAAAAGCCATAGGGATTTGTTTAGCTTTTCTCCTTGTACTGCAAAGTTTGCTACATTTTTCCATCATTTTGGTTTTCTTCCCACGTGTGTTGTGCCCAAGATGAGCAAAGCTAGGTCATTTGTTTCCATTACAGAATGGCCATCTCTCCTTCCTTCAGCTCATATTTTTTGGGAGGATGCTGTCACCACAGAATAGCCTGACACTAGCATCCTCCAAAATGTGTTCATCCCAGGTAGATGCAGCTGGGGGGAGGCTGACACGTCATGCCACCCAAGGTGTTTTCCAGACCCTGCTGTTTGCTTACTTTGCTTTGGCTGCTTCCTGGTGATTACAAAACCAGAATTTGCTTCCCCTGGCGAGCGTTAGGGATGCTGTGGGAATCTCCTCTTCTGTGGCCAGACAGCCAGGAGAAACTTGCTGACCACACTGTGCTGGGCCAGGAGCACCTCCCCAAGAAACAGAAAGGAGGGAAGGGTAGGGCAGTGCTGAGAGGTGGCTGTCAAAAAAAAAAGGGTGTGGGGCAACAAATAAATAAAATAAGATTTCATGATAAATTTTCATCTGGGGAAAAGGGAGGGTTCCATTTTCAATCAAAATGCAGTTCTGATTAAATCCTCTGCCTCTTGGATTTCCTGGACTTTTGTATCACATCCCTGGTCAGTCCCAGTGTTGGATGTTTGAAACATGAGATTAGAATAGAATAGAATAGAATAGAATAGAATAGAATAGAATAGAATAGAATAGAATAGAATTGAATTGAATTGAATTGAATTGAATCAACAAGGTTGGAAAAGACCTCAAAGATCATCAAGTCCAACCTGTCACCCAGCACCTCATGACTACTAGAACATGGCACCAAGTGCCATGTCCAATCCCCTCTTGAACACCTCCAGGGACGGTGACTCCACCACCTCCCTGGGCAGCCCATTCCAACGGCTAACAACTCTCTCAGTGAAGAACTTTCTCCTCACCTTGAGCCTAAACCTCCCCTGGCACAGCTTGAGACTGTGTCCTCTTGTTCTGGTGCTGGTTTTGGATGTTTTGGAGTGGTTTATTAAAGCAAACAGAGGGATGAAGAAATACAAACAGCTTTATGAAATTCAACCAGGAAAGCAAAAATGGCCATTGATGAACAACCCTGCACCAGCACTGCCACCCTTTTGTCCACAGGAACACCCTTCTGAATCCCCACCAGATTTCTGCACTGTTTCTTGGCGGCTGGTGGTGCTGAGAGCTGGGGGGAAGGAGCTAATCTATTCCTGGAGGTTTAAAGATTTGCATGGGCCTTGCCTATACCTTGTGGGTGAGCTGTTTCTGAGGGGCGTGAGAATATAGATCCTGGGTGGCAGGATCTAACTATGTGGATCATCCTCAACCTCTTCAGCACTGAGCTGCTTAACAGGGAGAGATGCGAGCAAGCCAAAGCATTCCCTTCTCACAAAGACATTCAAAGCCTGTTCCCACCTCAAGTTTACATTTTTTCCCATGTTGCAGGCTTTCTTCCCCCCCCTTTTGCTCTTTTTATTTTTTTTTCCCACTGTAAAGGAAATATTAATTTCATGGTTGACTTGGTTCTTAAGCAGGAGCTTTCTCCCTCCTGCATCACAATGTGATTTGTATTTTTTCTTCTCAGTATCACAAGCTGCTGAGCAATTACCTGCCTTTCCCTCTGCCTGGGGCTGAAGGGACAGGTTGCAGGCAGAGAGGTTTCATGGCCAACATTTAGCTGTTTAGGATCACCATGGAGGCAGCAACTCACCTCCATCTTCAAACCTGACCCCAAATGTTAACTGGTGACATCATCACGCTAGAGCCCCACCGCTATGTGCAGAAATGCAATGTGTCTCAGCTTTGCTTTCAACCACATTTCCTGTGGTAGAATCCAAACTATTATTCGATCATGATAAAATCTGTTTGCATTATTTGTTAGGAATTTTTCTTTCCTGAACACTTGCCTCAAAATCTTTAAACATTGAATGTGCTTGGAGGAGCCTCAGATTAAAATAAGGAAGAAAATTTAAAGAATTAAAAAAGAGTAACAAACAACCCCCCCCCCAGCTATGTTGTACATAGGCTCAGAAAAATATCATGTTTATCTTTTTCATAGTTTTTCTGAAGTGACATTTGCTTCTAACACATTTATCATCCTGTGGGTTTTAGAAATTTCTTTCTTTAGCTAAGTAAGTACAGAGAAAGCAAATGCAGAAGCAGCAGTTTCAGTGGCTGGCTAGGCTACTGAAGATTTATGCTGACATGCATGCTGTGCCTGTAGCTGAATTAATAGTGCCACGGAAGGATTTGTGCTTTCTACTTTTTTTTCACTCCTGACTTTAGAAATGGAAATGCAGATGAAATGTGCATGGAGTTCATATGCAATTTTTGTTTATTCTCTGAAACAGGATGTTGTTGAGGTTGCTGTTCCAGCAATGTCATCTAACTCCCCTGTGTTTCCCTCCCGCATAGGGCAACGAGGCTGGTGAGAGGCCTCGAGCACAAGCCCTACAAGGAGGCTGAGGGAGCTGGGATTGTTTAGCCTGGAGAAGAGGAGGCTCAGGGGAGACCTTAGTGCTGTCTACAACTACCTGAAGGCAGGTTGTAGCCAGGAGGGAGTTGGTCTCTTCTCCCAGGCAATCAGCACCATAACAAGAGGACACAGTCTCAAGCTGCGCCAGGGGAAGACGAGGAGAAAGTTCTTCACAGAGAGAGCTGTTTGCCATTGGAATGTGCTGCCCAGGGAGGTGGTGGAGTCACCATCCCTGGAGGTGTTCAAGAGGGGATTGGATGTGGCACTTGGTGTCATGGTTTAGTAGTCATGAGGTGTTTGGTGACAGGTTGGACTTGATGATCTTTGAGGTCTTTTCCAACCTTATTGATTCTATGGTTCCATATCAATGGAACTGGGAGCCAAATCTAGTCCAGATTAAGGAACTTCACAGTTCTTCTCAGCAAATATTTTTGCTCACTTATTTTAAGAAAAGCTAAACCAGAAATATTTTCTTCCAAGAAAAAATACAAACAAAACAAATGCAACAGCAACAAAGCAACCACACCAAAGCAACAACAAATCGTCTTTAATAACCATCTGGCCTGCATCAGGAACAGTGTGGCCAGCAGGAGCAGGGAGGTCATTCTGCCCCTGTACACTGCCCTGGTTAGGCTGCACCTCGAGTACTGTGTCCAGTTCTGGGCCCCTCAGTTTAGGAAGGATGTTGAGTTGCTGGAGCGTGTCCAGAGAAGGGCAACAAAGTTGGTGAGGGGCTTGCAACACAAGCCCTATGAGGAGAGGCTGAAGGGAGGTTGTGGACAGGCAGAGGTTGATCTCTTCTCCCAGGCAACCAGCATCAGAACAAGAGGACACAGTCTCAGGCAGAGCCAGGGGAGGTTTAAGATGGAGGTTAGGAGGAAGTTCTTCACAGAAAGACTGATTGCCCATTGGAATAGGCTGCCCAAGGAGGTGGTGGAGTCACCATCACTGGAGGTGTTCAGGAGGAAACTTGATAGGGTGCTTGGTTGCATGGTTTAGTTGATTAGGTAGTGTTGGATGACAGGTTGGACACAATGATCTTGAAGGTCTCTTCCAACCTGGTCTATTCTATTCTATTCTATTCTATCCTATCCTATCCTATCCTATCCTATCCTATCCTATCCTATCCTATCCTATCCTATTCTATTCTATTCTATTCCATTCCATTCCATTCCATTCCATTCCATTCCATTCTATAGATCTGTATCTTTCAGAGCCAGAATTCAGCTTACCACGTAACAGAACAAACCACTTGGAGATGTCGAGCAGTCTATTCTTTGCTCAGACTCTATTTTGATGCTGCTCAGAGTTCTCAGGTAAGCAAATACACTCCATCATTTATAGCTGTGAACCACAGCAAAAGACAAGTGTCTCAAAGGGAAAAGAAGGAAGGAAAGAAGAGATGTAGGTTGGTAAGTGAAGGTGGGGAGCAAAACATAAAAAATTGATAAAGTGGAAAGCTATATTATTCACTTCAAGGCTCCGTTTAGTCCCTCTGTCCTGGTAGTTTCAGCCAAGTAAAACTCTTGCTAGAATCAATACTGCTATCATTTCACAAAATTACAGTGGTTTGAACAGAACACTGGTCATAAATCAACTTCATGCATGGACAGTTGGTGCTTGCTTCAAAGGTCTGAATGCTTCAGAACTAGTAAAGAGGAATTTGGCTCTCCAAGAACCCCCATGTACTGCATTTCTTGGAAAGAGAGGCTGGTGATGCATATTCAAACAAGGTATGAATCAAAATAGGAATGTTGAAGAAAGCAATACCTCCATTTTAATTGGACGGAGATAGACTTTGATTTCAATGAAACTTGAGTGGGCTGGAGACCATCCCATTCTCTGATGCTCACTAGGCATCCCTTTAGACTAGGCTAAGAACATGTCCTTGTTGCTTCTTTGTCAGAGGTCTAGTCTAGATCTTGTAGGATTTGAGGGACTTCCAGCTTTTAAAGGATTAAGGGACTAGAGCACATGCCTTATGAGGAGAGGCTGAGAGGAGAGCCCTGGGACTTTTTGTTCTGGAGAAGAGAAGACTGAGAGAGGACTTAAAAAATGTTTTTAAATATCTGAGGGCTGGGTGTCAAGAAGGAGGGGACAGGCTCTGCTCATTTGTACCCTGTGATAAGACAAGGGGTAATGGATATAAACTACAACACAGGAGGTTCCACCTCAATATGAGGAGGAACTTCTTCACTGTGCACTGGAACAGGCTGCCCAGAGAGGTTGTGGAGTCTCCTTCCCTGGAGCCTTTCAAGACCCATCTGGATGCATTCCTGGGTGACCTGTGCTGGATTCTATGGTCCTGCTCTGGCAGGGGGGTTGGACTTGATGATCTCTGGAGGTCCCTTCCAACCCCTAGCATTGGACGTGGCACCTGGTGCCATGGTTTAGTAGTCATGAGGACTTGGGTGATGTGTTGATGATCTTTGAGGGTTTTTCCAACCTTGTTGATTCTATGATTCTATGACTCTCAAACTCTTTTGCCAAGAGGCAGAGAGAGTGGCATTGGTGCCAGGGCTGCCAGGGAAGGGCTGGGAAGGCTGCTGAGATGAGGTAGTCCTGCTTGTGAACCCATCTCCAAACCCTGAAAGCATCTCACATTTTATAAAATGCAGCTTCTATCACAGCTCTCTCTTGAAGCAGCAGCAGGATGGTTGTATTCATCTTTACTTAGTTCTGCTTGCAGTGAAAACACAAATTCACTGCATCCTAACTTGGTGCTGCTAAGCTGAGGAAATGGAGATGTAGTATTTGCCAATTTGTTATTGCCTCAGAGGTAACTATGCTTGGTTTTGCCATAAAGTGTTTGTGAAACATCTTTTATCTGTGCAACATCTAACCACCAGACAGCTGTAGTTATTTATAATGTTTTCCCCTATCTTGTGCATTTAGCACACTGGAACTTTCTTTTAATTTTGACAGGTATTACTTTTGGAAATGACTTTTGAATTCATTAAAGAGAAGAGTCATAGTTATTTGATACATAGCATCATTAAATCTATTACACAATAAAATGTTGCAAATAAGGGTACAAGTAAATATTTGGAAGAGTATTCATGCTGTAGTTCCTCTCCTGGCATTTTGAAAAGTTCTTTAATTGTCTCACAACAGAATTGCCAATTAGCTACAAATGTTCATGCATCATCTGCAAACAAGAGAGAGGGCTGCTGGTTAATTAAATTTAATTCATCCAGTCAGGGAAGGGAGGGAATATTTTATGATGTAAAAGCCCAATTAGATGGAATGTAGTCTGACGACAAACATCAGCCAATTTGCTAACAAGAAACAAATAATAATCTGTAATCAAACAAAATATTCAAGTGACTAAAGCTAATAGACAAATTTACTCAAACTGTGACCTGTTCCATATTTCACTAATGTGAAAAAATGGGCTGGGTGTTCTAGGGGAGTTATTCATCACAAATGAGTCAGTCATCTCTGTTGCCAGATGTTTAGAAATTTGGAGGGCAGCAGGGCAGGCCAGGTAGTGCCCCTTATTGATTCTATGATTCTATGAAAGGCAGGGTAGCTCTGAGCAAAGAAGGGAAGAACCCTTACACAAGAAAAGGGTTATATGGAGAGCACCTCACAAGACCATCTCCAGAGTGCTCTTCTACCACCACCACTGCCCTCTGAAAAGGAGGTAGGGAGATATCTACACCTTCAAAGAGAGTCCAATAGTGGCAGTGGTCCTGTGGGAGCAGCACCTAACCCCATGTCCAGCTGTGACCCTTGCCCCATGGGTTCTGTTGCTACTGTCCCAGGCACAAGGACCCACCAGGAGAGATGTCTAGTGGCCCACAAAGGGAGGTGGGAAAGCAACAAAGAGGTTTTGCACCTTATTTCAGACAAACAGTCACACTTTGGAAGAGAGACATTAGTGAGTGGCCAAGATGCTTCCCTAATGCTTAAATCAAGCTCCAGTTCACTGAAATGAAGTCAAGGAGACAGAAGCCATTTAATAATACCAAAGCAACTGACAACCAGTGTGCTGTACATTTTCCCTTGCTGGCTTTGAGGTCTCTGGTCCTCTGTGTCTTACTACTAAATGACATCTCAGTGGTGGGAGAGCATGGAACAAACATGCTCTGCTAGTTGATAACTCACAGGCCAGGGTAACAATGAGGGGCTCCTTTCCTCTCCGTACTCAAGTTTCCTGGGGAGCCACAAGATGATGCTTGAACCAAAGAGAGTCCTTTCCAGACTGAGCTCTCATCCTGTGTGTGAGGAGGAGGGAAAACACCTTTCCAGAATGTTTGTAAAACCTCTCTGATGACCTGAACCAGTCCTTTCCATAGGCTGGTCCATCAACACCACTGCTGGCACAAGTGCTAAAGGAGAAGAATATTTGGATAATAATGCATGGCAGTCTGGAACAGCATTAGTATCTGGCCCAGTAGCAATGTGGGATTTCTTTTCCCAGTCTAGGCAAATGCTGTGTTTCCTCTGTGCCTGCCAAAGAAATTAGGATAAGAGTACAAGTACTCATGAAATTTGGTGAATACTGATGCAAGGACTATTTTCATAGAATCATATTTTCCTCTACTGTACTTCATCCAAGGTATATTAAAACAAATATGTGCATCTAGCTATATAAACCAGTGAGCAATGGGCATTAATTGCTTGCAAATTACAATAAAACTTCATCTTTTGTACATCAGAAATGGATCACAGCTAATAGCCTTGCAGGAGACAGAAAGGGCATTAGCCACTGCTGGAAAAACATAGCCTGAACATCTGCCCTGCATGAGACTTTGGCCAGTCCTGGCTGGCATAGGTTAGCACAGTCCCCAAGCTGCAGATCATGAAAAGAAAATATTGCATGAAGGCAAGGAGACAGGGAGGAGGCTGCCAGGGGAAGTGCTACCAAAATCTGTCTCAACATACAGGACCACACCAGCTCTAATGCAAAAGATGGTAGAGGAGCAGCAGTAGAGGCTTTAGGAAGTCATAAATGGTAAGGCACAGGGACTTAGGGACTCCTTGCTCTCCTTACACCAAGACACAGTAAAACCTTTGAGGCGCCAGCCATATGATGCAAACAGGCTTTCTGGAGTGACAATGGTTTGGTCCAGCCCTACATCGAAATATCTTATGTAAAGCACTGGTGAAGGCAACCTGCTAGTAAAACCACCACCAAAGACACTGCTCCAAAATCTTCAGGGAGAAAACTCTATTGCAGCTGTTTTCTGTGGTTCATCCTGTACAAGACAGCTTTACAGTGACAAAATGTTTGCCCTGCAAATGTCAGTACACAGTGCGGATAGACATCATGCCAGTGTGTTTATTCAAAGACAGAGAGGTAGGGCTCTGCCAGCTCTAACTCAGCAAGGCACTGCCAGGAGACCACACCACAGTGTTTCAGATAGTTTCAGCCTCCTCACAGTATCAACATTTAATAGGGCAATAATCATGGGCATGCTGGAGAGATCACAGCTCTTGTAAACACTGTCGGCATTTCCCGGAGGTACAGTGGGAGATGGTCCAAGGAATTTCCCAACAGACAAGCCATTTTGAGATTAATTTGAGAGGCAAAACCCATCATTTCCAGACCTATTTTCCTTCAGTAAGGAGAAGAGCATCATCTGAATTTTTTCCTGGCTGTCCTCTCCCAGTTTTGCCCTCTGAAGGAGTGACTCAAGCAACTGTAGCTGTTTGCCTTTGTTAGGGCACAAGGCATCCATCTTTTGCCACAAAATACTAGACAGTCAAAGCATGGCTCCAGCATGCATGGGTTTTTATTTTTGGTGCTTAGTCCCCCTGAGGGATCTGCGAGCCTCCCTCAGTGTAGTGCAGGAAGTGGTAAACAAGCAGGGAAAGCCTAGGCAAACAGGTGCTCTTCTCTTGTCTGATTTTAAATAGTACAGGCAACGCTGGCGTGTCTCCTGAAGCACAATCAGTATATTTCCATGACTTTATCTGCAGAGGACATTGGAATTGCCATGCAATCAGTGCTATACAGTTTAAAATGTAGCTGAGATGTATTACAAAGTCAGCTGCGGCAAAGAACATATGGTACAGCTTGCCACCCCACTATAATATTTCTTCAAAAGACATTTTTCTTACGAAAATGAAGACATTATCAATCAAGTTTTAAGTAACCCATTTCCATTTATATCTGTGCAGTCTACCCTCTGAGTCACACACACAATTTGCAGTAGCAGCTGTGAGACTTCTGAAAGTTTGGTGTTGTGTTGGGTTTGGGTTTTTTCCTTTTCTTTTCTTTTTATATTCTTGATTCTGAAAATGTTTCTGCTTTAGTAGTGAGTCTCCCCTCCTCTCCGTTTTGAAAGCTAAGCATTACCCCAGCTGTGCCTCACCTTTTCCAGACTGGCACCCATAGCCCAGCTGCTCAGGATGCTCAGTGCTGCCAGCCATGGTGGTACCTGGAAGAGCACATGGGTTGTGTCTGAACTGGGGCACATGGCAGATACCTCGCTGTCTAGTGCAACTGAGGAAGAGTTTCAGCTGTGGTTGAGTTAGCACATAAATCTCCTCAGGGATTTGGGGCAAATTGCCTGAAACCATGAATTATTTACCATTGTTACTGAATCCTTCCTCTCACTGTCTGCATCACCTAGAAGAACGAAGTCTCTTTTTTTCTCAGAAGCAGAAGTGTTTTTTGTGATACTTAGCAAGATTTTGGTGCCTCTTGACATGTAATTGTTTTCATTTATAGCACGTTTGGTTCTTGTTTAGTGTTTGTTCTTATTCTATGTGGTTTTGGTCAGAAGCAACACTTAAGGATTTCTCTGCAAAGAAAAAAGTTCAAGGTTATTTCATTGAAGAAGAAGGGCAAAAGGAGTATCAGAAAATGCTTTAACCAAATAAATAATGCACTGAATTGTCAGAAATTATTGAAGAAAAGCAGATGGGCTGTGTTTGTAAGCTCATTTGCATTATGAATACTTTGACATCACCCAGATTTTACATAAGCCTTCTTAATATTTTCTAATTCACAATTGTCTTTATGCTCTCTAACACACACACACTTTTCAAACAGATCAGATTCAGAACTAGTAAAAGATGCTGCAAATACAGTCAAGGAGGATTTTAATGTTTAAGAGGCTTGAGACAGATTCTGGGACTGTTACCTATAGCCCTTAAGCCATATTCCACTGGGTGTATTTCACAAGGGAATTTATATCCAGAGCTTGTTTACATCTTGAACAAAACCAGGGTCTGAAGCTTCAGTCCAACCTCATTCGAAGGGGGATGTCTCGTTTCCACTGAAAAACAAACAAACAAAACAACAGCAATATTTCCTGTTTAAGATATTTAAATAAGATTTGACATAAGGAAAAGTTTAAATCCCTGCTATTTAATTGTGGAGATTAAAACCACAAAGAAGCATCTGAAAGATTTCAAAACCACACTGCAGCGTTTGCTGACTCCATCCTTGTCCTCAGGGTGAATCAGCAGAATGAGATTCCTGAATAATAGTGGAATGCCCAAGGAGGAATGCCTGAAGCTCGAAAGTGAGAGGATACACTGACATCACCAAACACCTCCATGTGGCAAATGCCACCCCCATAAGTGTCATGTTCTTCCATGATGGATGAACTGATAAATACACTGAGATAAAGCTGTAGGGGGTGGGTTGCAGGAGAGCCATTGAGTACTGCACAGCAGCTAAAATAGCAAATATCTGGAGACGGAAGTATGCAGCAAAGAGCTCAAGAAATGGTGAAAGTACTCAGTGTGGTACAAAGGATAACATCTCTTTTTAGTGTTCAAAACTGAAGCAGATGTGAGAATCCTGCAACATCTGAAAAATGTGGGAACCCAAACTTTGGACTTCAATCCTCTCCTTCTTATTATTGCTTCTTAGATCCCACTAGGCATCATCAGAGAGACAAGCTCTCCCAACAGCTGCACACATTTACCAGCTTCACCACTCTCTTAAAAAAAGCCTGCTTGAAATGACCTGGAAGGAAAAGTAAACTGAGGCACAGCCTTTCAGGGTGTTTGTGATGCCTCCCAGCCTCTGGATAAGGCGAGCAAAGAAAATCCCCTGACTGCATGTTGTGTGCTGTGCTTGTGTCCATGCTTTACTCTGCTGCAAGGCATCGGAGCAGGGATCTGTGCCGCCCTCTCTGCTCTAGACTAATGGTTGCGACACACCTTGCTGCAGTCATTCATTTAATTTTTTGTTAAGAAAGTGCTCCACGGCAAACTTGGCTGCTTTTCAGTATAAAACATTTCCATGTGCAATTCACTGCTTCAACAGGCTCCCAAATAAAATTAATCTTTCCTTAATGGAGAGAGTGGTGTCCATTCTTCACCTTATCAAGCTTTTAACTCCTCTAGAGGTAGCTGCAAATGAATCCAGGGTATTATTTTTGCACTTGCTTGTGAGAAAAACTGCTTGAAGTTCAGGATAATCTCTTCATGTGAACTAATTTTTCCCAAGAAATAAATAATGGGTGTATTCAAAGCCTCATGTCCTAGGTTTAAGACCTCATGTCTCAAATGAGATCACAATCACTTTTGTACAAAGTGCCACCAGAATCTGACACCAAAGGAGGAAGCCAGCTGCAGAAGGTACCACAATCTGAATTATACCCATGAACTGGAAAAGAAAATGGAGCTTAAACCAGAAGTTTCCCCCTTGATCCCCTTTGTGGGAGCCTCCACTATCAGCAGATGGACAGCACCCTGAGGCGTTGTTGCCAAAGCAAGGGCCAGAACTCAGCTGTGCAGACCCACCAACCCATGACAGCTTTGTAGCAACTGAGTGGATCAGCTCCTTTTCAGCCTGCAGCCCTGAGACCTCTCAAGAAGGTAGAAAAAGTCTGTGGAAGGGATTCAGGAATTGTCCAGGACACCAGACCAAAGCCTTTCACTCCTGGCATGCTCTCTTCTTGCTCACTGATTTCTACCCTGCCTGTCTGCTCTAATAGCTCAGGCAGTTGCCTCTCTCCTCTCTTGAAGAGTAAGCAGCATATTTTTATTTGCAGACTTCTGGATGCAACCCTTTATATAGCTGTTCTCAATTAGTTTTTCTCATGCAGAGGAAGAGAGACAATGTAATGAATAAAGTTGTTTTGTGGAATTCAGTTTTAATTGAAATATTTGCTGCTATTGTCACCATTGGATTAAGACAGCAGACCTTCCTTAGTGAGGAAATTAAGTTAGTTTGTATCTGCAGAATGGGAGGTGAGAGAAGCAATTGGAAACTACAAAGACAGAAAAAAGAATATATCACAACTCCTGCATCATGAATGGCGAGAAAGGCTTGCACTGCTAATGGCACATGTAAGTAGGTGCATGAAATAAAAGCAGCCCTCACTGCAAGTGCTCCTGTCTTGCACCATGACATGTACTTACACATCCTCCTCTGATATGGAAGCAAAACAAAAAAGCCACACTTGCAAAAAGTTCCTCTTCATATTGGAGAGGAAAAAAAAATGTGGTAAGACCTTCCAACTCTATTGAAAAAAAGACTGAAAATACATGCAAAAACCTTTTTAATGCCTTTCTCCAACATGAAATCTCTACCTCAGCCTTTGGGGCCTGCTAGCTTGTGACTAGTGCGTGTTCTTTCAGCTGAACAGACTTTGAGGGATTTACACCACATGAGAACCTGAGCCTGTGAGCTCTCAATGGTTGCAGCACCACCACAGAGAGGTGGGGTTTTATTCCACTTTGTGAAGTGTTTTGCAACTAGGTATGGTGCAATCGTGCAAAGGCTCTGCACAGTTCTTGTGCCCTGTTGCATAAAGCCAGGCTATGCTGCCATTTGTGAGTTGAAGCCCAATATCAGAGGGGTCTGCCTTGCTCATGTAGACAATGTCTTTCTTTCTCTTTTTCTTTTGTCTTCCCCCCCACCTTCCCTTTAGCAGGCAGAAGACTTGTTCATTTCCCATTCCTGCCTACTGAATTATTCATCCAAAATGTTCCAGTGCTATCTTCTTGTCTGCCAGGGAGCTCATCATGCAACAATTCCTCCTTGGTCTTAACTTGTAATCAGAGCAATTAGCAACCCATTAAAGGTCTCAGCATGCCCATGGCTGTGGGGGTACAGAGTGCAGCTCACAAGTAAGCCCACTCTGACTCTGAAACTCAGGCAGAAGACCCACAGGCTACAATCTTTTGTGAAGAACAGCAAGCCTACAGTGAGAAGAGGATTCAGGTGCTCAGTAAAGGAGTTTCCAGTCAACACAGTGAAATCACAAAAATCAGCTCATCGATTTGGACTCATCTCAGTGGAAAGAGAACAAGGTCCCAGGAGCAGCTGTGATCTGGCTGGAAGGTGTGGTAAACTTCTCTGGGCACTCAGACTGCTCCAAACAAGGCTGTTCAGCTCCCAGATGCCAAAAGGGAACATGAAGGACTGCTATTGATTCCCTCTGATGCTCTGAAAATTATTAAAAAAAAGGTAACCAGATGGCAGTGGAAAGCAAGGAGCTCATCCCTTCAGCAGGCTGAGTGAGTTTGGTTTGGGGAACCCCACAGGGCATTTGCAGGCATCTGATAGTTGCCATGACTCAGGACCCACATAGTCTAGGGCTGCAATCCCACTCTCAGGCCTCTAGAAAAGCTCTTTATGCTCATTCAGCAAAGGGTGCGTGATTCCTCACTGTCCATGATCTCACCAGCTCCCACAGGAAAAAGATGCTGAGCTGTGCTCTCTCTGTACCTGCTGTCTGCACCAGTGACTGACTAACCAATGTGAAATGTGGTGGTGCACGACCTTGGTGTGAAAGGTTAACACAAACAGTGTCCTTACAAACATTCCCTGTAGGAAATAGGTACATGGATTTCCTATTCTATCTTCTAATCTGTGCCAAGGGCTTAATAGGTGGGGACCAGAGCAATTCATCACTTTTCCACACTGTCCTTTGCCTTACTAACGTAGCAGAGATACTCTCCTGCACTTCTGGGCTCTGCCTCTGCTAACGTCTCTGGAAAGATAATCTGTTGAGAAAGAATGTGATAATTATTAAAGCAATAAACACTGCTGACCTTTCAGTTGCGCCCATCCGAGGAGATCTTCTCGATGGCTGCAGCAGCTGCTTGCTTTAAGAGACTGAAAGCAGTGTGTTCTTACTGCATATGTCAAACGACAGGAAAAGACATGCTCTTTCTCTGTCAGGATAGTAGAGGTGTCCGTGTGGGCACACCATGCGTTCCTCTGAAAGGCTTTGTAGCATTATGAGCAAACAGAAGCCCTAAACCCTGTATGAAATAGTCCCATGTATGCCCAGCTTTGCTACTGGGGAGGAGGGGCAAATAAACACATTTACCTACAGCTGAATCAAAATACATGAATAACACCTAACTGTGGATTTGCTTGAAAATTTGCAGCTAGCTTTAAAGGCACAGGCTGAAACTGTCACAAATTATTTCAACAAATGTTAATAGATTTAGTGGAGAGGTTGAGCAGGAAAAATTCTGCATTTTCTTCACCCCCCAAATCTTCTGAGAGTCAAAATGCAGAACTGCAGCAGAAGCTTGAGCCTAAGCCTGCTAGGAGGAGCAGTGAGCTGCTGGGGCATCTTTCAGCTGCTGAGTAGTGAGGGGATGACTAAACATTTTGCTGTTCCTGTGAAGGCCAAGGTCTGCGATAAGCACACAGTGCCTGGGCTTTTTGTGACTATCAGCAGGAAATGCACGTGCTTATCTCATTATACAGCGTTAGTGAGTTTGTTTCTTTGTTCTGCACAAGAGGTATCTGTTCTCAAAGCCAAATTTGCAATGTGACTCTGCAGGGAAAAAGGATTTTGCTCATTGAGGAAATTTCTCCCTTCCCTAAATACCAACAAAACTCTTTGGCTTCCTGGAAAACACAACCAAACTAATAATAGGTCTTGTCTCGTGTGTTAATGAAACGTGATACAGTTTGTATCTGAGGATCAACCCTGTTTACATGCCTGCAGAAATCAAAACTGCTTTCCACAAGCTATTTCCAGATTAATACCAGCAGTACATTATCCTGACTTAAAAATAGTCAACCCACTGTTTAAGGTGCAGAGCGAAAATCTTTCTATCTGCAAAAGAGAGACCAGAAGTATTTCTTTTAAGCTGTGTGAGATCCTCCTAAAGCTTGCCATATTTATGTTTTTTGTAGGAGAATTGTGACTCTGAACCAGCTTTATCTTGCAGCATGAATGGGCCAGGCTCTTGTGTTTTGTGTACACGTTTGTGCTGTGGCAGTGAGCTTCCCAGAGACTGCAGGAGAGAGATTTTCAGGAACAACATTAACCAAGCTAGTCCTTTTTTTTTTTTTTTTTTTTTGGGGGGGGGGGGGAGGAGGGGGAATTATGTTGACATTTACTGCAGCTCCAAAAGATATAAGTGGTAGAAAAAAGTGTTTGGGCTTGGGTTTTATTCGTTTTATGTGTTATGAGAAGCAAACAAGAAAAAAAATCCTCTATGGTTGGTTGGGGTTTTTTTGGTTGGTTGGTTGGGTTTTGGTAAAAGCTGGTATCACAAGAGTAATGTGCACCGTCAGCAACAGGATTACACACAACTTCATTTTCAAGACCTGGAATCCTTTCCCAGCATCTCTCACTGCAAGCTGCAATGCACTACACTGACTCACTTTACCTGTCTCAGCCTGGCTGTGGAAATATGTTGATATGACAGCATTGTAACTGCTCAAGAAACCTTAATAAAGATGAACCAACCCCTTAGTCTTATGTCTACTCTGCGACTGCACACCACATGGCATTTGAGTTCCACAGGCCAGGCTAAAGAACCAGCAATTTGCTAAATTGGTAAAACTGAATAAAACAGGTTAGTGGTCCAGCAGAGAGCCTTTCCCTTTGTTAAATGCAAGGGTGTTTAATGATTGCATGATCCCCTTGCTGCTGTGCACTTGAGCCTCTTCCAAATGAGCAGCAGTGCCAGTACACTCCCTCCTTCCTCCCCACATCACTTGTAAAAGACACAACCTGATGCCAGTGCCCACCTCACAGGGGCAGAGGCAGCCAGGTCAGCTCATGGGACTAAAGTCAAGGGTAGTGGGACCCAGGAAAGAATCCTCTACCATCCACTCCTCTCCCTGCTGCGTTGCTGCTCAAGGACACAGCTTGTTTGGGGGTGATGGATGTTGGTGTCATAACAATGCCTGTTGCGGATGTATTGGAGCAGGTCTCTGATGAACCAGGCACCCTTGCCACCATAAGATCATTGGCTGGTCCAGCAGTGTTGTATGGACAGGTGCTGGTTGAGACAGCTCACAGTGAAGCCTTTCAAACCCACCCCCAAGCAGCAGCACCTCCAGAGACTCCCCTTCAAACAGGAGATCTGCAAGAGCTACATGGCAGGCTGCAATAAGGAACGGAAGCTGTGCGTTGTATAATATTTACATTTAATACAATCCACTGACATCTGACATTTTTCTGGTAAATTTTACATGGGCCATAAACACTTCTGGATCACTGAGTAAATTTTAAGTCCTCTGAAGGTCTTTTGCACACTGGTGGTATCCGCAATAAAATATTATGCTACTTTCCCCACCAAAACCTCATCCATCCACATCTGTCCCATCATCAGGACCTGTCATGAGAATCCTTATGAGCCCTTGGTGCACTGATGCTCCAAAGGCATCCTCCTTTTTCTCCTTTTGTGTGTTATTCCTCACCATTCATTGCCCCTCAAGGATGCAAACAGCACACACAAGACCAACCCAGTTTTACCACACCACAGCCCTTAGGGCAAGCAGCATACTCCATTGGAGGGGCTTTGAACAAGCCATCCCAGGGCCTCCAGCAGCACTAGGCTTTCTTTTGGTGATTTGTACACATCTGCCCTGTTGATGCAAAGGTGTCACAAAGAGATACCTTTTAAAAAGCAATAAAAATTCAGAAACAGGGGAAAAAATTAATAGCTGAGCACTCAGCCCTCCTCTGGTAATGAAACAAAGTGGATAGACAAGGATAACCTGAGTCAACTGCAGTGGCTCCAGGCTCCATCTCCAATCCCTTCCCCTCAGACCTTGGAAGGAGGCCAGCAGAGCATCCTGTTATCTGAAACAATATCCAGCCCTGAAATTCAGACCAATTTGCTCTCTGCAGCCTATTAACTTTTTGTTAATCCTCCCCACATTGTTTTACATCTTGCCTTCCATCAAGGAGAAGGAGAGTTCATGGCAGTTCCGGGGTGACTAATGGCATGTCCCTCCTCAAAACCAGTGGATGTTCAAGTTACAGCCAGGTGCGGGGCTTAATGGGCTGCAGCCATGCTGCCAAGAAGTAATTGCTGTAAATCAGTCTAAGCCCTATGGAGACTGCTCCCTGTGTTTTGAAGTCCATTTGCCCTTATTGCTTGTTCAGCTCCTTAATGCATTAATGATAAGACAGCATGGAGAAAACACAGTACAGTCCACCCCCACCAAAATCCTGAAGAAATTAATCAATACTGCGCTGATCTGGTCTGACCACGAAGAAGAGCAATGCAGACAGTGCTGGATGAGGGGAGGTCTCTTTTTCCAAAGGTTTCTTTGCCACTACCAGGGTGTGTGCACGTGGAGGATGGGGGAGAGCAGGCATCTTTAAGGGCCATGGGAGCTGGTTTGTGGAAGTATGCTTCCAACTTTGCACATGACTGCAGTACTCCTTCCTTTGCTACCTATCTGCATGGGTATATTTTTATTTGTGCCTACCAATGCTTTTCAAGTGCCTTTCTGACTGAAATGTGCTGCATTAACAACAAAAAAAAAATATCAGGGAGAATACCAGGGAAGGACTGAAATGTTTTTTGTTTAGGCAGGCTCTGGAAATCAGGTGCTGAGTGATACTTCATGTCAAATAACCTGGTTTTAAATGGGCCCAGCTCCTGGTGACCCAGACAGGTTGAAGACAACCGCAAGCAGTGTCCCTGTGGGTGGCTCAGAGGGCTGTCCCCATGCTCACTGGCACCATCCCCTGCTTCTGAGGCACCCAGAGCTCGTGGCACCCCTCAGCAGCACGGGGTGGCTGTGTGAGTGCCAGGGCCAGCCAGTGAAGTCAGGGCAGCTGGTGCTGCCTTGTTACTCATTGACTCCCAAGTTGTTGTGCTTGCCCACAGATAGAGTTGCAGCATTATACACTAGCGGTGGCTCCCTTTGAGCTGGCTGAGTCTTGGCAAGGTTTACTCCCCTCCACTCCCCCGCTTAGTGCATTATAACTGCTTGACAAATCACTGGTCCTCTCTTGACACGTTTATGCTGCTGCTTTCTTCTCTGCCAGCCAAGAAGATCCTGGCTGCTGGGTAATGGCTGCTCTTGGGCATTGCAGATGTTAACTGATCACAAGTGTCACCCTCTAAGAGTGAAAAAAGTAGACATCCACTCAGACACTATCATCCTTTTGATGCTGGCATTATTTTTGTTCTGCCTCTTCTCCTTTTTTCATGTAAAGAATTCAGAAGCATGAAAACCCAGACAGAAAAGGCAACGAGGTACAAATGATTTCCTGGCTGTTCCTTGCTGGCTAGTGCAGATGAAGGCAATAAACTGTTTATACCCACCCAACAACTGGAGCAGTGAACAGCCTCTAACTTCCTCAGCCTGATGGCACATATCGCTCCTGTCCTTGTCCCCATCACAAGGTAAGAGCTGGCCTGACCTGCACAAATCAGCACAGAGCTGTGATGGTCTGAGTATGGGCACAGTCTACCTTGCCCCTCTAGTGTCTTCCCAACACCTGTTTGCAGCTGGTGGGATGTGTGAAGAACCTGGGAACCAGCTGTGTCTGTGGGGTTTTTTAACTTGCCAGGAAGAAGGATGTCCAGGCCAGCTCTGCTTTGTTGCCATCAAAAAATCAGATGAATAATGGGACAAAGACTGGACCCCTGCATTTTTTTCCTCTACTGGAAAAGGCAGTCCTGATGCCCTTGTTCCATTTTGATTTTGAAAGGTTTTTTAACCATTGCCACTGACTAAAATCTATGCCCCAGATCAATTTGTGTTCTAAATACTACAGTGTACCTAAAATGACTCCACAATTTGGCATCACTTACTCACCCTTCACTAAATTACATCCATCAACTCCTCAAAATACTGTGGGCTATCTAATGAGGCAGGGCCTTCAGCAAAGGTCCATGTCTTTGGAAGGGAAAGTCAAGAATTTTGTTTCTGTTGCTGCATGTGTGCAACGAGCTGTCACTTAGGGCTGGCCCTACCAAACTGTGCCGACAGATCTTTTGCTGCTGCCAGCAGAACTACATGAAAGACAAGAGATGCTCCACAATTAGCTAGTGACGCTTCTTGCAGGGTACAAAGCAGAGAAGTCATCTTGTCCCAGCATGGCATCAGCTCCCTTTGAGGTATGACTCAGCTTGGAAAATCTACTGTATCAGAGCATGGCGCTTGACAGGGCTGGGGCCCTGAATAATGCTGAATGCAGGGGACCAAAGGGTCACAGGCAGATGCTATAGAGGAAGGACAAACAGCCCAACTTTGTTAATCAATCAATCAATCAATCAATCAATCTCCATGGTATTTAGACATAGAAAGGAGTTATGAATTACACAGTGTCCTCTGCAGATGCAGATATGTGCCTTTTAGTATATTTTCAAATGCTCTTCCAGCTAAATAACCCAAGATTTCACTGATCCCCTTAGGAGAGGATTCCAGAGTTCAAGATATCTCTCTGTAACAAGCCATTTCTCATGCCTCCACCTGAATGTTCATTAGTGCAGTTTCAGCCATTTCTCTCCATTATGTAGCTCCCAGCTTTGCATGGCCCTGGGGATGCTTCTAATTCCTTGGTACCCAGTTCTTCAAGTCCTCAGGGGCAGCAATTACATCCCCCTGAGATATCATTTAGCTGAGTGATGTGTGTTTGGTTACTTTAATCTTTCCCCATACATCAGCTTGTTCACCTTTCTCTTTGTTTCACATTTATGAGTTTTCTCCCCTCTGCCATCTTTTCAGTATAACTGAGGCATCTGTAAGTGAATTTAGCATCATATTTCCAGCCTTGTGGGGGAGGATCATCATCTTCTTGAACAATGAAATGACATTTACTATATGATATTTTCTGAGCTGTGTAACTCTTCACTACCATACTTCTTTTTATATCCATTATCACAGCTGGGTTTCTCTCTGCGGCACAGGTTTCCTGTTAATTACACCCCACCAAAGTTTGCTCCTTAAATTGGACAACAGATTCTCAAGTAAGTACTAAACTGGTGGTGGTGGTGGTGTGTGCTCTATAGAAGTCTGGGTATTAGACAACTATGTGAGTTGCAGCAGGAGATTCTTCAACACCTCTTTGAGTCATCTAAATTTGGTCTTACCTAGTACCCCATCTCCAGTGAGGTTGACAAAATCAGCAGCTCCTGTCATATTAATTGAGATTATTCTCAACTGAGATTGTTATCCACACTTACTGGTTTGTTTTTTTCCCAAGTGCAGAACTGAGACGGCAAAAAAGTCCACAGGTTATCATTCCCCAGTTACAGGCAGCTGCTTGAAACAGATGCTTTATCCAGAAGAGTCCACCAAACTTCTGATATATATTCACCCAGAACAAGGCTCATTCCATCACCCTTGCAAGCACAAGAGTTGTAGTACGGAAGAGCAAACACTACACAAACAGCAATATGTTTCAATATGAGGACACAGTCTCAAACTGCACCAGGGGAAGTTTAGGCTTGATGTGAGGAGAAAGTTCTTCACAACAAGAGTTGTTAGCCATTGGAATGTGCTGCCCAGGGAGGTGGTGGAGTCACCATCCCTGGAGGTGTTCAAAAAGGGATTGGACGTGGCACTTGGTGCCATGGTTTAGTAGTCATGAGGTGTTGGGTGACAGGTTAGACTTGATGATCTTTGAGGTCATTTCCAACTTTATTGATTCTATGATTCAATGATTCTATGAAATAAAGAGCAACGTAGGACACTACTCGTGTCCTAAATCCACACATCTGCAAGAAATTTGTTAGCTGCAAATGTCCAAATGAAAGATAGACCTCCATCCTTAAAGGATTTCTAACTGTTCTTCATTGTGTTTTGCCTACATGACCTCAGTCTACTGAAGAAAAGGAAGGCATCATGACACACTCTCGTTCTGAGATGAGCAATACTGAGTTGTCAGAGTCATCACAGAAAAAGAGGAAATTACTTTTTTGATCCAATGTTCAAAGTGGGATGCACTCAGATCTCTGCAAAGGCATCAGAATAAGTTACCTACTCTTGATCTGGGCAATTGTAACCTCATGTTTTAATGCTCTTGTCTTGTAAGGCACATAAACACCTTGCACATAATCACAGTGAAACAGAAGCAGGTTCATAAACATCGAGAGCTCAGAGTGTACCCATCAAACCGTGGCTATAAATTTAGAATAGAATAAAATTAACCAGGTTGGAAAAGACCTTCGAGATCATCTGTGACCGTTTGACGCTGTGCCTTTAAGGAAGGGGCACACTGGCTAAATGTCTATAAAATATTTTGGTATTCTAAATGAATTTCATTGACCAAGTAAGGTGGGAGGTGAGATTGGACCCAGCGCAGCTGGGACTTTCTCTCAGTCTTCCTTTCTTTGCTGTCCCTTTCAGCTGGACTGCTTCTGGGCTTCTTGCCAAGAGATAAGAACTAACTAACTAACTCCTGTACTAGGCTTCTGGGTTTTTTTCTGTTTTTTTTTTCTCCCCTGCTAACCATCTTTGTCTCTTTTCTACCTCTTTGGGGGGGAGAAGGGAGGTAGGGGGGTAAAGGGGGCACAGGGGGAAGCCCCCCTGTTGGGGGTCTGGTTTCTGGTTGAGTTCATTTGCTGTATATTCCTGTATATATTGTAAAATACCTGTATTTGTTGTGTTACATGTAATCTGCCTCCTATATATGCTTGCAAATACAGTCTGGTTTTTTTCCTAGTTACTGAGTTAGCCGCGGTTTCTTTCTCAGTGGGGGAGGGAAAGCGGAGCCTTTCCTTCCAACCCACCACATCATCGAGTCAAACCTATCATCCAGCACTGTCTAATCAACTAAACCATGGCACCAAGCACCCCATCAAGTCTCTTCCTAAACACCGCCAGTGACAGTGACTCCACCACCTCCCTGGGCAGCACATTCCAATGGCCAATCACTCTTTCTGTGAAGAACTTCTTCCTAACATCCTGCCTTCACTTCACTTCCTATACAGCAATGGACTTCATGTCCATGTACTTATTTCTTCTGGTCTGAAATTTGATACAGATCGTCACCATTTATGCAGCAACAAAACCAGTGTGCTTTATATTTTACATGGACAAAAGAGTTTACAAACTAATGTGATGGGAAACGTAACTTATAACACAAAGTCCTTGGTGGCAAAAATGCAGCCCTGTCTGGAGGAGCACAGAACCATGGTCTATACACACATTGTATTGCAGTTCAGGTTTCAATAAGCCCAAAGGACATGGAATAACAGCCTGCACCTTCTGTTACAGATAGGACTGAACTCTTTCTGCAGGAACGCAATCAGTAGAACATTGAGAATAATTCATCAGATTAAAGTACAAATAAATCCTGCCCTGACAATTGGATGTTATCCTGTTCATTTTCAACTTAATTATTTTTGTATTTAATTACAAAATGGTTAATTGCTTCATTTTAATTATGTATCTCTTTTAATTAGATTGGGGCTAAAGAAGCCTGATAAGACTGCTGGTACTCCACAGCCCTGCCATTCTTCATTTTATCTCACATTGTATTTTCGCTTGCTTTGCTTTAGTTTCCTGCATCAGCTATCCTCAAATCCCCTGCTTCATATTTACCTTGACTTCAGCAAAGCCCTGGTGTACAAGAAATGGAGTGAGTCCAGGAGCCTGCCCTCTGGCTGTAGCCGAACAGTGTGCCCATGCTTACACAGAACCGCATGCTTGGCACAGGTACTTTGCCTTTGCTTTCGTCCCACACCATGGACTAGACCAATTTTCCAGCCACTGAGGTTTGCCCAGTTGTAGGGATGGATGTTGGTGAAGCACCCCAATTTATTAACCCTACCTCCAGAGGGGAGGAGCACATCAGAATTTCCCTGGGGCATGTAGGGGAGCCACAGTTTTCTTTTTGCTCAGACTAATTTCAAAACCTAGGAGTGCACTTCTTTGCCTTTTTCTGCACACTCATCATTAACATCTCAGACCAGAAGGACTGCATGTGTGTATGCATGTGCATGTGCATGCACAAGTGTGTTTGCATGTGCGCGTGCACGTGTCTCATTATCAGGCACACACTTTACAAGTGCTTCCTCAGCCTCAGTGGGAGGATGTAAGCGCCCACACCTTACAGAAATCCAGGGCTTCTGCAGCTCCTACCCTCCCCATGGTCCCTTACAGTCAGCAGAGAGCTGCTCTTCTGTGTCTGCCTTGCAGAGAAGCTGTTTCCTGCTTTGGCCCTTCCCTTGAACATTTTTGAGCCCTACTATGCTCTTGTTGAGCTCAGGTGGCCTGCCCACGCAGTTCAACGTGCTGTCCACTCGCTTGTGGTGGTTACTCAGCAGGCAGGGGTGATTTGATGCAGTGCAATCTGATACATTGTATTTTAAAAATTTATTCTTTTTTTAATCTCATCTGGGTAATACCAGAAGAATTATTGAAGTATTTGTGCTATGCTTTTGAAGAAATGCACCTTACATTAAGAAGTGATACTGATGAGGTTTATGCTGACTATTTAAAGCCTTGAGTTTCTCTTGGCTTCCTGATACAAAAAGGTATGAGCTCTGGAGTTTGCAGTCTCCCTGGAAAATCTCTGATGGTGCAGTCCTGGAGGTGCATTCATGGCCATGGGAGAGCACTAGCAGCATGCTGCCCCCTCCCAGCTCCTCCCCACAGTCTCTCCTGTTCTCCACTCCACAGTCAAGCTAAACAGTGTGACTTACCCAGTTGTCCCTGCCCTCACAGCCTTCAGGGTCAGCAACAGGTAGGACTGGAGTATTACTTGATCAAAACTGTACCGGGTAGCTCACTTCTGTCCCATGTCAATACTGCTGTGACAGCTGTCCACAGCAGTGGTACTCAAGCAGCAGCCTGATGGATTGAAAGTAAATACATACATACATATATATATACATTTCACATATATATATATGTGTGTGTGTGTGTGTGAAAATAGATGTGAGAATACAGATACATGCAAATACAGTATCCCTATCTTCATCAAAGCATATATTGGACCATTATGAAAGCATTCATGGTGGAGAGACTTCACCTTTCTTACAGGACATTCCTGTTTCCTCTGAAGCTGAGCAATAGAATAGTTTTTAGTTTTTCAATAGAAACCCCAAAGTACCTGAGGTGTCATCAGTTAAAGTTTTCAAAGACAACCCTGGGCTGGAGAGAAGGTGAAGGCTTCTGGTGGTGTGGCTGGAGACAGATCTTTTTGTACAAATACCAGGAGACTTACAGGGGTTTGGGTTTTCTCTCCTCCCAGAGGTGTCAACTCCTGACATGGCCACTTTCTGGCTAGGTCCTGCTGAAATTTTCTGTCTTCAGAGATGAGGTTACTCCTGTTTTGAATAAACCTGGGCTTTAACAAAACAGCTGACTTTGTCCTGCTTAGCTAAGTCTGCCCATGAAAGTGCAAAACATCTGACTGTGCTCATGTTTTTCCCTGGGTTGCAGTGAATAGTGGAATTGAGGAAGTGGTGGTGGCTGTGGTGACAGCAGTGATGGCAGCATCTCTGCTCCTGGGATCTGGCAGAGGGCTCCTGAGCTCCTTTGCAAGCACAAGTGAACGATGATGAGCACAAAATCAAAGCCTGAGCTCAAGTGTTTTCCTCTGGCAGTTCTCCACCTTCATGCTGGGCTAAGAGAAGGTAGACAGCCCCCAGCCAGTCACCACTGGTTTGGGTCTCTCTGTCCTGGAAGGAAGGAAATAAAGTTCTTAACTCTTGACAGATGAGTACCATAAAATTCAATATTCAAGAGGTCTTCCCTGGTGGCTTAACTTTCCTCACTTACGATGTAAACCTTACCGTGACACACAGCTCAGCATGGGATCAGCAGGAACGTTTTGGGGATCAGAGCTCAGAATAACCTATGGTGGCTCCTTCCTGCACTGTCTGAAATCATGTGCACCCAGCAGCACCTCAGCTGCAGCTGGTCTGATGTCACAAACAGCTGTAACTCAATTAATTGATGTGACATTGGGAGGGGGGAAATGGTGAGGAGGAGGGAATATGGTGGTGTCATGAAAGAGTCTGAGTGAAAGTTTTTAGCCGCTCTTTCAATGAGCTCATATCAAGTGCTTTATTTTTAATGCTTCAATTTGGTTTCTTCTTCTTGATTGTAATACCCTTCTTGAACTTTGAAAATAAAATGTGCTTTCCCTTTTGATTTTTGTCATCTGCCTGGCAAGTTATCAGACTTCTAATTCCGAGCCTCCATTTCCACCCTCCCCATCTAGATTACCATCAGGGCAAGAAGATAATGAACTATCCTCCTGGACTCCCTTTTCTTCAGTGAATCAGTGCTGTGCCCCACAGCCCCAGGCAAGATATATTAGATCAGTTGTACTGACTTTTCTCTTCAGGAAAAGAGGAATGAGATGTTAACCACGGTCCAGGACTGGATAAATCTATTACAACCTGGATTATAGTAATCTCTCCTCTGCCAGAAGTCTTCTTCAGTTGTAACAAAGTCATAACCTAGTGTCTGTAAATGAAAAATGCTTCCTTTTCCCAGATGTCTTAGATGACTGGAAGGAGAAAAGGTGCCCTTGGGGGAAAAGAGGCAACACTAGAAACAAATACATAGCCCTTAACAACAACCTACAAGGAAGTCACAATGCCTAGATGCTATCTATAGAAACCACAATCTAAATCAAAGCAAAGGATGCCAAATTCTGGTCACTGAAGAGAATTGCAAGAAACAAGGTGTTCCAGAATAAGACTGGCCAGCAGAGGCAAATTGGCCAAATTCTTCTCCAAGTCATGGTACCAAGAGGAGAACAGCTCTCCCTCAGCTATTGGCACGTGTGCTTGCCCTGCGTGCCTACTGGCAGCTCCAGACAGATTCACCTATCAGTGAGGGTCCCTGCCCAGGCAGCCTCATCAAAGACACTTCTGAGCAAGGCTATCATAACTGTTTTAACAAGAGGAAAACTATCACAGAGTATTAGAATCATAGAATCAATAAGGTTGGAAAAGACCTCAAAGATCATCAAGTCCAACCTGTCACCCAACACCTCATGACTACTAAACCATGGCACCAAGTGCCACATCCAATCCCCTCTTGAACACCTCCAGGGATGGCGGCTCCACCACCTCCCTGGGCAGCACATTCCAATGGCTAACAACTCTCTCTGTGAAGAACTTTCTCCTCACCTCAAGCCTAAACTTCCCCTGGCACAGCTTGAGACTGTGTCCTCTTGTTGTGTCACAGGCTGCCTGGGAGAAGAGACCAACCCCCTCCTGGCTACAACCTCCCTTCAGGTAGTCGTAGAGAGCATAAGGTCTCCCCTGAGCCTCCTTTTCTCCAGGCTAAGCAACCCCAGCTCCCTCAGCCTCTTCTCATAGGGCTTGTCCTCAAGGCCTCTCCCCAGCCTCATTGCCCTTCTCTGGACACACTCAAGAGTCTCAATGTCCTTCTTAAATTACCTGCTAGGAATACCAGACCAGAGGTTTCATATACTCAGTGGTGGTGAAACTCAGGTGTGATGTTTGGGATAGTACAGGCACCTGTTATTCATATCTTTTAGGGTCATCAAGAAAAAGGAAATTATGGAGCCACCACATGACACCTCAGCCAGACAACTATACAGGACATGAGAGGCAGCAAGGCTGCCCCCAATCCACAGATAGCTTCTCCAGGGCTGGAGAAATGAAATTTCATTCTCGAGAGCATGAAGACTCCTATGAGGGCAGTTAATTAAACCAGTGTGACTGAAAATTATGTAGGTAACGGCAGTTAATGTCAGCTTGTGCTGCTGTTTCTGTTACTGGAACTTCTCAGAGGGCAGAAACAGAAAAAAAGAAAAAAAAGGAAGATAAATTTTTACCAGATGTCATAGAGGGTATTGTATGTTTATCTCCACCTTTCTTCATTCAGAGAACAAGCAGTCTGTGCCACCAGAAGGACCCTGACCAAACACGTGGCATTGGCACTGGGAGCCCTGGCATGGTGTGTAAATATCAGTATTTACTTCCCCCAGAGCCTTTCTTTTCATCCTGTTCCTAACTGGGGAGAGCAAGCAGATATGGTCTGCCTGGAGAGTGGGGCAGTACAAAGGGATCCCTCAGAGAAGTAGTGCTGAGCACTAGCTCAGCATTCACATCTGGTGAGGAAAATTAAGTGAAATTTGACCTCTGCTGTAACCACAGACTAAATTTCCCCTCATTTCTGAAGGACTGGGGTTTCTCTCTGGGGATGCTGCATTTCCCATCTGACACTCCTTCCAGAGGGGATGTGCTTTCCCTTGATCTCCACTCCTGGGGAAGGGATGCTGACTGTTGCAGTATATGTGCCTCCATATGAAATGCTGACATCTGACCTGATGAAAGATAGCAGGGCAGTACCAACCACTAAGGACTCTGACTACCTCAATCTCACTCGCTGGCTGTGCTTTTCCTGGCAGACAGCTAAAAGGAGACATAGCCTTGGTAGGAGCAGGATGCTCACCGCATGTTCCCAAGCTGCCTGAGACCAGAAATGGAGGCAGGTACAGAAACAAGGGAAAGCCAACTCTACCCTGGGATGGCTTTGCTGTACATGGGAGAGGACAAGACAGCTCTCTGGAATGGAGACTGGGCCACAGGACAGCTTGTCCACAAGACCTTGCCTGGCAGCTACTGCTGAGACGAAATAAGCAAGTGTTGAGAGCATCTGAGTGAAGGACCTCTGTGCTCTCAGCGGCACTGAGGGTTAGCCTATTTCTGGCTCATTTCTTGATAATGTAGCTTGTATTTTGGATGCTTACTTGCACTTAAGCCTTTTAATCACTTGTTCATTAAGAAAAGCTTTTCAGGACACCTTGCTGAGAGGCAGCATCTCATATACCTCTGAGGGGAAAAAACAGCCACTTAGTCAAACACTCAAACCACTCACATCCTAATGACAGAATAGTAATGAGGATGAAGTATATTATCAACTTAATGATAAACTAAGAGATATGGCAGGTTCACTCTTTAAGCCCCATAGCAGGTTCCTGAAGGATAAGGGAGATGCAATTGGTAGGGGCTGATAATAGTTTTTGTTTTCTGTTCAGAACTGGGCCAATTAAATTGTATTTACATTTTAGAAAAAAAATTGTTTAGTGATAAATCAGAGGAGTAGTGCAAGATGATGAATAAAACCTTAGACCTTCCTTATGTGACTCATCATATAACAGAACTGCTCGTTACTCCCTGTTTACTTCTGTGCACATCCATCTTGGTGTGTAAATCAACATTTCCTAACTCATGTGCTGGCAGAACCAAGAGTTTCAGGTGGACATGAAAGGAAAGGCAATGACTAACTCCACTTTGTCCCCTGTTATCCAGGAGTTGTACTCAGGGCTGAACCATTATCTTAAAACCCTCTTCTTGCCATTGCTAAATGCCTCCACTGGCAAAACTGGTAACAAGCTCTTATAAGAGAGAGGCCACTGATTTAATTGGGGAATCATTTACATTTTTTTCTTTCTGCCAAACTGTGAGAAATTGACTGTATCATAGAATCATAGAATCAATAAGGTTGGAAGAGAGCTCAAAGATCATCAAGTCCAACCTGTCACCCAATACCTCATGACTACTAAACCATGGCACCAAATGTCACATTCAATCCCCTCTTGAACACCTCCAGGCATGGTGACTCCACCACCTCCCTGGGCAGCACATTCCAATGCCTAACAACTCTTTCTGAAGAACTTTCTCCTCACATTGAGCCTAAACTTCCCCTGGCACAGCTTGAGGCTGTGTCCTCTTGTTCTGGTGCTGGTTGCTGTGATGGGGAGGGCTAGCACAGTCGTTTTACAGCCTTGCTGGGCAGGGAGGGGAGTGGAACAGACTAATTTAGTTTCCCAGGGGGAAAACCCCCTGCAGGGAGGGCAATGCTCTTACAAGCCACCCCACCCCCCGGCCCTGCTTCCAGGATGGGCATTAACCCATCACAATTGCCTGGGAGAAGAGACCAACCCCCTCCTGGCTAAAACCACCCTTCAGGTAGTCTTCTCCTGTTCTGTTCCTGCATCATCACTACATGGCAGACAAGGTGTAAGGTATGAGAGTGCTTGTCCTGCATTTTGCTGCAGACTTTGCTATGGCCATGAGGAGATGAGAAATTCATGACATCACACCTCCATGAATATTGCATTTGCTAAGAACTAATGCAGTTTTACATACTTATATACACAAACATATTGATCAGTCACACATGAAGTGCAGTCTAATACAATGCCATAACAGGCATTGCTCACTGAAGCTATTTGTGATTGCTTTAAAGGATTCCTTTCCTGATAGAATGAATAATTTCTAATCCACATAGACATGAGCCATTTAGCATAGTTTGCCTTAAAGAGTGCTCTTCAGCTTGGCCAAAAAACACACCAGCTCTGCTGGAGGCCCAGGAGAGAACTAGCAGCAGACCTGGGCTTTAAAATCTCCATCTTCTCAAACACAGTGCTATTTTTAAGGTGAGTTCATCTCAGGTATTTGGAAGCCTGACCCAACCATTTCAGGGCCATCCAGGCAGATAACATGCTGTGAAAACAAGCCAAAGCAGGTACTGCACCTTCTTGCATAGTTGAATCAGTACATGGGTGGCTGTTGAAGACTGAGGGAGATAGTCAGGAGAGGGAAGACTGAATGGAAATACTTCTTAAAATACTCATCATGAGTTTAAAATCCTTAGCATAACTCTAAAAGGCTCAAAGAAATGCCATTTTTTTTTTTTCCCAGAGAGAGTGTTTCAATTTTGCTTAGAATTCATAGGTTCAGAGACAAAACAGACATGTGAGACTCCTCCTCTTATTAGGAACAAAAGAAGCATCTTGCAGTCAGACCCTTCCTGCTGCATCTGCAGACTTGGGCACCTTGGAGGAACTGGTTTAATGATGAGGCTTCAGGTCAGGATAGCTGATTTTCAGCCCCAAAGTAACAGATATGTAAATATACCTTGCTGGTTTGCACACTTCATTGCAGGGCATCAGCAGTGGCTCTTGGCAGCTGGAGACAGGCCTGACTGCGTGGAGAAATGCTGCTGTTGTGGGAAACACAGAAGGCTCAGGGAGCCAAGGGCATGGCTGGCATCTTTGCCAGGTGATGCCCTACCTGGTACCCATGCTACTGTGGCTGGCAGTAGGGGCTGAGTGTTTCAGTAACCATCACACTAATACTTGCCTCCTGAGGCATCTTCCCTGAAATGCTGTCGATGCCTCACAGCATCCTTTCTCATCTCTGTGATCTATGTCTTGCAAAACCCTGTTCAGTTCTGCAGAGGGATGTTGTGTGTATGCACACTACTGGGTATCATGGAAGCTTTTCTCCAGCAGATGAGCTTCCAACCAGGGTGTGTTGTTGCCCACCAGCTCCTGGCATTGCCTTTCCTTCTCTGAACTCAGGCAGACACAGGGGTACCTCAGCATGGTTCTGGGGCATTTCAGTCCTTGTTTTGAAAGTCTGGAATTAAATTCATCAGGCAAACACAACATTAATGCAATTAGTAATAAATACAAAACATGATAATTTCATTCTTTGAAAATTAAAAGGCATCAGCTTTTACTAAGGTTTATTTTCCCCTCTTGATCTTTCTCATATCTAAATTCAGGGCTCTCAAAATCAGCGCTATTTATTACACAGTTTTAATAGAGAGTTATAAATGCTTCCCACCATCATGAACCCTAATGGCTAAGATGCATTTACCTCCTGCATCAATGTTCAGCTTCTGCATGCTCTAGGAAGGTGGTGCTGAGGGTCAGAGGTTGGTAGCAGATGTAGGTAGTATTTTAAAGAAAAAGGCAATTCAAAGAAAAGGTGGTGGTTATCAGTTTCTGCCCTATTTGCTCTGCAGTCATTACCATTATTAAAGATTTTGAAATTATGTGTTACAAGACTCTTCCTTCTGTTTCTAGTGCACCCGAGCCAGTTCCTTCTGGAGTGGTGGGATTAGGACAGGGCACATTGCAGGATCGTCTCAGACCACCCACAAGATCAGCTTCTAAGTCTCCCTTGTCTGAGAACTCCTTCCAAAATCACAGGACATGGCAAAGCCACAGTGTAAGTCTGCTTTCTCATTGATGAGTTGCTGCTCTTTTCTTTTACACATAAAACAGTAGAGCAATAATTAATGAGAAAATATGGGGATGATGCAATCTGGAGTGAACTCCCAGTTTAACCGAAGCCAGTGGGGGTTTTGCTTCCTGCATTGCAGAAGCTTACATGTCATCAGGGAAGCAAAACAGAGGATGAAGCAGCAGTTAATTATTCTAGTGTTTTCCACTGTGATCAGTGGACCAGGGCCTCTTTCCCCTTTTTCTTTGCAGCCAGGTTCCTCCCTTGCTGCTGGAGGCATATTGTGCTTATAGACTTACAGACCAGCCCCTAAGACAGGACCCCACTGCAGGATGCTGCAGCCCAGCAAGGAGCTTGTTTATGAAGCAGGTTGCAATGTAAGGCTGCCTCAAACGTCAGAGGAATTTTTGCCTTCAGAGGCTGCTTTTCTGTTTCTGGTCACCAGGTGTAAGATAGCAGGGAGAACAAGGGAAGTAAAGACTGCAAGGTAGATGAGTCTGCTACTAAGAACTGCTCCACACTCTGAGTGTCAGTGTAGCAGGAGATACCCCCTGGAGAATTTGTTCCCTCATCTGTTCCTCTGTAGATCACTTTAAAAATTAACTTGCTCTATTAAAAGGAAAATGTGATTGTTACAGTTAAGTGGCTGCAGTGCTGGAGATAGTTCATCCTCCTTTTCAAATTATATTTAAAAATGCACATTTCATAACACATTAACTTGACTAAAAATTAGTGAGAATAAGTTAAGGAAGGTTTTTTTTAGTAAATATATTTTATTTTGTGTAATAAACAGATTTTTTTTTTGCCTGCCCTGTAATGTTGCAGAAGAGATAATTCCTCCCTACAGCACATTTCACACTTTCCTAGTTTCCAAGAGATTAATACAAATGACATTTCATGCTCAGCTCATCTGATTTTAGAAAGCACTCCTCCATCAAGTTACACTACACTCAGATAACTATTCTACAAAAATATTCTTCAGCTAATTGTATGAAAGGAATAAAAATATGGTTACATCAGCTAGATACTCTCTCCATGTGCAGCAGAAAATGTAGAGCACAGGACCTTTCCACCAGTGGAGGAAGTGGACGTCTGAGAAGTTTCACATGTGAAAGCATGATCATTAAAATGGAAGAAACACAAACAAATGCAAATTAAAATAGGTGCCAGTGTTTCTAAAAGATTAAAGGAGACTTATAATTCCATTAATTTTTCAGCAAGACTGAATTCATGGGAGCCCAGATCTTTCTTTTTAAGAAATTAATTTGTCAGACTGAGTCATTTACTGCAGATGCTGGTAGTGCTTTATCAGTACCCAGGTGAGGCTCTGCTTCAGGAGGATTTTCTGTCTTTGTCTTTAAGATGGTAGTGTGATAAAGACTGCTACTTGAGCAGTGGGTCTTCCACCAATTAAACCACTTAGTTAATCAATTTATGTTTGGTTTTTTTCCTGTGGCTAAAAATAATTAACGACTATGAGTAGCATTTGCTGTCTTCAGAGCTGATCTGTGATGAGTTCTTTTACAAGAAAAACACTGCCTGAGGTGAGACACAAGCTCTGCCTTGTTACACTCCAGAGCACAGAGCAGCACAGTAGTCCTTCAGAGAGCCATTTCCCCAGCCGGTTTTCTCACAAGTATTACGTTGGTATCCTGGGTGAAGAGAAATGTAGAAACATCTTTGCAAAGTTATCATTAAATGTGACCTTTGAACAATGAGTTCCTGTCTCCAACTCACATTGTTTTCACCAGCCTTGGGTAAATTCTTCATGAAGCTTCCCTGTAGTGCTTGTCCTGGCTGATCCTTCTCTAAAAGCTTTTTTGCAAGATGTTGCTGCAGTTCTGGGTTTCTAACTTTTCTGATGGTATCATTTAGATGCTAGTGGAAAAGTCACTGACAGTAGACCTGCTGTCATTGGCCCTTGCTCTTGGGTTTGTGACCTAAGGGCCTGAGTAGTCTCCAGAAGAAACAATCAGCAGCCATTAGCAGTCAGAACAGTTTTTCATTCTCCTGGCTGTAGGTAGCCTGGAGGTTGTGACCAATTCTTTTCTGTTCCATGGCTGTATCTCCATGTCGGTGCTAGGGCTGTGATGCCTCACATGATGATTCCTTTTAAATCCAGTTAGCTGGTTAAGCTAGTGCAGCACTTGGTGGTAAGTGCCCTTTGCTGTAGGCAGTATCTGTACTACAGCTGTGTCTGTACTACAGAAGCTGTGCTAGCTCCCTGTTGGCTTCTGGGCAGCTTCTATGGTGAGAAACACAACTTCAGAAATGCCTTGACACTGTTTCAGTTTAAGCAATGTCTGGAAGTTCAGCCAAGAAAGATGTTTGGTGCCAAGTCTTCAACATACCCAATGAAAAAGCAAAGCTCAATTAACTGCCCCAAAGGCATGGGGGAGGTCGGAGGCAGGACAGGCTTTGAGACTGCGTTCTTAAACCTGAATCCCCACATCGCCTGTTGAGACTAATAGTTTTCACTTGACTGCTCCTCATCTGCTGGTCATTTCTCACTTCTCATAACCCCTGGTAGACAGCTATTTTCATTGTAGATATGTGTAAGTAGTAGCCAGTTTACATATTACATCCCCAGCTATCCAATCAAGGAGTGTGAAGAGGTATTCAGGTAATAAATGCCAAGATGTTACATCTATGATACATTTGAAGCACAAACTACAACTGTTCTTGAATGTGTAAGTAAACAATTAGTATTCTTTGGCTGTTTCTGAAAATAGAATAGAATAGAATAGAATAGTTTGGAAAAGACCTTCCAGATCATCAAGTCCAACTTATCATCCAACACTATCTAATCAACTAAACCATGGCACCAAGTGCCTCACCAAGTCTCTTCTTAAACACTATCAGAGATGGTGACTCCACCACCTACTGGGGCAGCCCATTCCAATGTCCAATCACTCTTTCTATGAAAAATTTCTTCCTAACATCCAGCCTAAACCTCCCCTGGCACAGCTCGAGACTGTGTCTTCTTGTTCTGGTGCTGGTTGCCTGGGAGAAGATACCAACCCCCACCTGGCTACAACCTCCCTTCAGGTAGCTGTAGACAGCAACAAGGTCTCCCCTGAGCCTTGTTTTCTCTAGACTAAGCAACCCCAGCTCCCTCAGCCTCTCCTCATAGGGCTTGTGCTCCAAACGCCTCCCCAGCTTTGTTGCCCTTCTCTGGACACGTTCCAGCAACTCAACATCTTTCCTAAACTGAGTGGCCCAGAACTGGAGACAAATGTATAGAAAATGTATTTAAAAAATGTCTAGAAAAAGAAAAACCTCTAATAAAATCTGTCAGATAAAGATAAGAGGGGGAAAAACAACTGTGAATGTTTAATCTGAGAAATAAAGAACATACTATTAATGCAGCATAATTGTTTCATTAAATATTTAATATACAACTTCCATACTAAATTTGTATTTTAACACCTATCTTTCGATTTTGCAGCACATGTTATGAATATTGCATACCATTGCAGCCAGGAGAAACTTCTTCCATAAAGACAACTTAATCCTTATGTATTCAGGCCCTTGATCAAACATTTCCATTTTACACCAGGATAGATTTGTAGTATTCATTATACATTTTAAAACTTTTTGCTTAGAGCTAATGCAATTACAAACGTTTCTTGCAAATCTTTCTTGCTCCCTTTATACACCATTTCATTTGTTATTTACAATCACCTCATTTTAGCAAGAAAATATGCTCACAACCAATTATTTAATTGAATGCTGCTTCTCAACACAAAATTAATCTCTTTCAAAATAATTTGCATTTTTGTGCATTTGGAGCAGATAATGAAAAATATGGCTGTCATTTTGTCAACATCTTTGCAGTATGGGGCAAGAGCTGATGCAAGAATGGAAATCAACAGCCTCATCAGCCTTACCAGGCTGGTATACTCCTTTGCTAGATGGAATAAATACCAGGCTGGAGATGTACCTTCAATTTGGCAACTACTTTTTGCCCCTGAAAACTGAGCCAAAGATGTTACAGAATCACAGAATCACCAAGGTTGGAAGAGACCTCAAAGATCATCAAGTCCAACCTGTTGCCAAACACCTCATGACTACTAAACCATGGCACCAAGTGCCACGTCCAATCCCCTCTTGAACACCTCCAGGGATGGTGACTCCACCACCTCCCTGGGCAGCACATTCCAGTGGTGAACAACTCCCTCAGGGAAGAACTTTCTCCTCACCTCGAGCCTAAAATTCCCCTGGCACAGCTTGAGACTGTGTCCTCTAGTTCTGGTGCTGATTGCTTGGGAGAAGAGACCAATTCATTAGGGACACATGCCTCACTTTTTCATGCTCTCAAAGCAATGGGCAAATCCACCAGAAAATGTGGTTGGGAAGGGAAGCCTCTCAGTTCCACTGTATCTCAGTAAAGACATCCATATGGTGCTCCTTTTTATTTTTTTTCTCTTTATCTATTTTTACTTTTCAAACTTTCTTTTATCTATTTATTTACATTTAATGAAAGTCCAGATTGTATGAGGAGAACAAAAGGAGATGAATAATGGACTAAAATAATCTGTAGGAAAACAGCATCTCTGTAGTACAGCAACACCCTTCCACAGAGTTTTGGCATGGTATTTTATGGTGTGTTTTAGGCTTTTCCCCATTTCCACATCATTAAACTATGTATGAGATGCATATGAGTTGCAGGAGGCTATCTAACATTGGCTGGCAGGGGTGGTGTCTGTGCCTTGATGATCTTTGAAACATAACTGTCAAATTTTTGTCAGCTATAACATATCAACACTGATGCAGTCATATTATCTTAGACCAAGGGGATATGCTCAGACCTCAATTCTGCAAATCTCAAAGGAATTGGGCAAGTGTATTATACAAGATGTCCTAAATGAGTGCTTAATTTTGTGTGGTTGCCTGAGGAATTGTTACCACTTATTATGAGCCTGTGGATTAAGAAATATCTTTATTTATATCACTGTACGAGTGTTTGAGGGTTTTTGTACTTGACCCCTCTTTCACTAATTGCTTCTCAAAATCTTGCTTATCCACATCATCAATGCATGACTGTCTCATTCAATGCACACTGCTCACACCCTACTCTGGAAGCAGAATAATTCATGCCTTCCTGGGCTTTGCTGCAGCCTGCGGTATTAGTGTTTCACAAACATTTAACTTACTCCCCCAGTGCTCCTGGTGAGATGAATTATCAGTGGAGATGGTTACACATAGAGAACCAAGACACACGGAGCGTGTAGTTCCAACTACCCACTAATCCAGGGTGGAAGGTTTGAAATACCTAATACTTATCATTTCATAGTACATCATATTTTCTACAGCACCTCATATGCTCTGAAAATAGCTTCTATTGATTTCACATGCGACTCTGCATGCCAAGTACTCCTGCAAGCCCAATCTCAATATTTCAAGCTGGGTACTGCAACATGCAAATTGCCATCTATGAAAAGCAGAGGCAGAAAAGAAAAGAGGCTGCATTGTAGAAGAGGCTTTTCTCTGCCCACAGTGCCATGTTTCATGTGCAACCCATGCTCCAGGTGATGCAAGAAATGAGGTGCAGAGAACTGCTCAACTTGTGCCACAGCTCTGATTCAGTTCAGAAGAAAACCCTGTGCACAATGCTGACCCATTGTATCTGACAACCCAGCTGTCCTTTTGAGAATATAATTTGGCAGTAAGTTGCTGTAGATGTACAAGAGTCAAATTAGAGTTGTCTGAACTACCTTAGCTCTGGCAGCTTTCAATGCTTGAAACATTATCAGCTTTAACACAATATCTTTTTCATATGGTCTTCTCTGCTCTTTTTCTAAGGAAGATGCAAAAAAAAAACCAAACCAAAAACCATCATTCAGCATCAGATAACACCCATGTGGTTCATCTGGGTTGATGGCAGCTTCTATATTCACAGCATAAACATGCAATACTGAAACCACCCAAGTAACTGGTAGCAGTGGTAAGGTTTTCTGGACCATAAGTAGAAAAGAATAGAATACAATAGAACTGACTAGAATAGAATAGAATAGACCAGGTTGGAAGAGACCTTTGAGATCATCATGTCCAACCCATCATCCAACACCATCTAATCAACCAAACCATGGCACCAGGCACCCCATCAAGTCTTCTCCTAAACACCTCCAGTGATGGCAACTCCACCACCTACCGGGGCAGCCCATTCCAATGGGCAATCACTCTCTCTATGAAGAATTTCTTCCTAACATCCAGTCTAAACCCCCCCTGGCACAGCTTGAGACTGTGTCCTCTTGTTCTGGTGCTGGTTGCCTGGGAGAAGAGACCAACCCCCACCTGCTACAACCTCCCTTCAGGTAGGGAGCCTCCTCCCTGAGCCTCCTCTTCTCCAGGCTAAGCAATCCCAGCTCCCTCAGACTCTCCTCATAGGGCTTGTGCTCCAAACCCCTCCCCAGCTTTGTTGCCCTTCTCTGGACACACTCCAGCAACTCAACATCTTTCCTAAACTGAGGGGCCCAGAACTGGACACAGTACTCAAGGTGTGGTCTAACCAGTGCTGAGTTCGGGGAGAGAATGACCTCCCTGCTCCTACTGGCCACACTGTTCCTGATACCAGCCAGGATGCCATTGGCCTTGGATGAAACAGACCAGGCTGATAGATGATACATATAGCTGGAAAATAGCTGGAATATAGCAGAAGTCATGTATTTGGGAGTCCATTGCACACTCTGGATAGCCATTCCTCTTCCTTGAGGCCAGCAACAGTAACAAAGCTGACATGAACCAGAGATTTTGCACGCATTGTGCATTCTAGCCTTACATTTGCATGGTGTGCAGAGAGTCCAAATGGTTTCCTTTTCTTAAAGCAGCATGCCACTTGAAGTATATTTCTAGGGGATAATTGCTGTAGCTACTCCATGTGTTTATTATCTTTGCACAATAACTGACTCCAAAGCTTAATAGAATGGGATATAATTTCTTGCACAATAGTGATGCCTTGTTAAATTATTCACATTATTTATTTGACAGATACTAATAACCGTTATTTGGTATTCAAGAGAGAGGCAGAAATGACTATTTGTTACATCCCTCCATTATCTAATATTCATAAAATGTATGTGATGTAAAATGACTTACTGATGGATGGCCATCTAGGATGTGCTTACATGTTTTGCTGTGTTACCAGAGAAAATAGCTACTGAAACTTACTTACAGCTCTCTGCTGGTGCTCTGGCCAGCAAACTTCATTTCTAATCACTGAACCTCCTTCTCCCACATTCAGATAATATCCCGGTTTGGACCACGTCCCACTCCCATACTCCTTGGCCTTCCCCTCTGTGTCTGTCAGCCTGCTCTCATGTCTGCTAAAATCTGGGCAATGGATTTGTTCTGTGACCCCTCCACAGAGGGCTGAGATCCCTCAGGAGGTCTCACTTATCCCAGAGGTAAATTGGTGTTGACATTTGCCTTCAGAGATGAAAATCTATTATACGAACACTGGCTGTGTTCCCCACCCCGGCTGATACCCCACCACAAAACCATACCATTCATAGGCTCAATTCATAAGGCAGAATGGGCTGCAGGCAGGATTTACTTTCCCATTGTCAGTTCCCATTGAGGCAAGGGAAGCAAGGGGTACTTACACGTGCTAATAGACATTAGTCATGTAAAACCCTGGCTCCTCAAAGGGAAAAAGGCCTCTCTGAAAATTGATAAATCTTATTTTGCGGAAGATTAGAAACAAGCCACACTTAATTCTGTGCTGCTATCACTGCTCTTTTCTTTTGGTTTGTTTTTAAGAATGCTGTTCTCATTATTCAGATATAATGACCCAAGTATATTCTGTTATGGAGAACAATGAAGGGGAATCAAGTGTCCTTGATTCCTAGACATGCTCCTATGGAATGACTGATTAAATCTTGAAAGCCATGTATTTTCTCTTCTTCCATTTTAATCATTACATTACATATCACTCCTGTTCAAATGCAAACCCCAAAGTTTCTTTTTAAATGCACATTCAGCAGCTTTCTTGTTTGATTTAAGCTTTTTATGCCCCTGCAAACAAGTTATCAGCTGATTCTATAACCTCAAGCAATGAGCTTTCACTCTAATTAGCAAACAGGAGCAAACAAATCCCAACAAAGAAGAACCGTTCCAAGTTTCCTTGCCAGTACAGCCCATTCAGGGCACAGCAGCCAGATTGTCAGACTTAGATATTTATTTTACTTGCAGATAAGTGCAAACAAAATCGGTTTACAAGTAGGCTGCAGGTCAAGATTAGAGATCAAAACCATCTTGGTAAACCTGGGATCCTTTCACCAGCAGGAGATGCAATCCAATAAATACAGGAACAAAGTAGGAATAATCCACTGTACAAGCAAAAGGGTGGTCAGACAGCAGTGCTGCAGAGAAAGATGTGGGCTAGAAGAGCCTTTTGACCCAAACAACAGTCCTCGTGGTGTAATCTGGGACAGTGAAGACATGAAACCACTCCTCACAGAAGAAGCAAATCCAGTCTTAGACACTGTATGCCTTTACTGTTTGGTGGCTTAGACCGTAAATTCTGGTGGCAAGAACTCACTTTTTTCCTTTATAACTGTCTCTGTACCCCACATAGCACTGTGGAGTGCCTTTTAAAGCTAAGGTGTTCTGTCACTGGTGAAGATGATGATGATGATATTTAATGACTCCACAGCCCCAGGAGGAGATACAAGAAATGGTGAGGTTTGACCTACCTGGGAGCCCCAAGTGGGGTGTGTGGGAGCCACAGGGCAGATGGCTGTCCCCCAACTCCTGCAAAGATTGGTCCAGCAGACACATGAAGGTGAGAGAAAAACTCAGTGTATGCTGTCCAAACTACTGCTACAGAGGCACATCTGAGTCCCTTTCTGAACTCTAAGAAGACAGTTTAGTGTAAGACCTGTCATCAGCCTTTGGGGAAGCCAGATATACTGTGTCCAGAGGGTTGTCCTCATCCACAGATGTACTGGCTCTTCTAAAGGGCTACAACAGACTTGCAATGCAGCTCCCGTGTCAATCCACCCTATCTGTCTGATCTTTTTTTTCACCACACTGCCTGACAATTTGCTTGATATGGAAGGAAGACAGACAAGAATGTGGTCTCCCAGAGCTCTTTTTACAAAAAAGAGTATCCTATCTACCACCTCCATTTCCCAGTGTATGACTGATGGAAGACAAGGGTTACACCTCACAGTTCAGCAGTCTTACAATTGAATCTCCTCAGGAGCCCAGGGTAAATCCCAGCTGGATCTGATTATTTGTTGCTATTCATTTCATCAACTTGCTCTGAAACCTCTTTTTCTGACTATTCAGTCTGAGGCAGTTTCTCGCTCATCCCCAGCAGGCAAATCGTGTAGAGCAGGAGGCTTCCCAAAGCTCCTTTCCAGCAAACACCAGCACAGCTTTAGCTTCATGTTTGGCTTTCATTAGTTGTGTCATCAAAACACATTCACAACAAACTGTCTCTTGGATGTTGGAAGAGATGTCTTGGAGTAAATTAATGGAATATGAAAAGCTTTCAGCACAAAATTTCTCAAAACTTATTCCCTTGTTATCTCTTGCAGTTATCCACAAAGTGAACTGTTTCTTCATCCTGGTTTTGCTGGAACAGCATCACAGGACAGCCATGGGCTGCAGGCCATTAGCAATTTTGACTCAGCCAAGACAGATGACCTGAGCTGGCTACAAGTATATCCTAGACCACAACTGTAAGACACAGTATGAAGGGGTGAGTTTGCTGAGCAGAGAGGGACCTTTTGCTTGGGCTCCTCTCCATCCTGATTCTGCTCTTCCTCTTCCTGTTTCTCCTCTCCCCTCGAGGGGCTTGCTTATCATTCTGCTCCCAGAGGCTGCCTTTCTGCTTATGGTCATCTCTGCATATTCACTGGGATAACTTTGTATACTTTGTATTGGTGTTAGTTTGTCTGTTTTCATTACATCCATTTATCATTTCAGCCTGCAAGTCTTCTCTCCTTTTTCTGATCCTCCTTCTTTGGTGGGGAGGGGTCTCCAGGGTGACAGATCAACGGCTGTACCTGAGCCCCTAGATATGGGCTAAATGTAGACTTATTCTTTTCCTGAAAATGGCTGCAGTCTCCAGCTGTGATCCAAAGCCACACTCCTAATTGTTTTCCTGAGACCAGAGACTGTTTCTGAATCCACTGATACTGCAAGGTCCTTGTAGACTTCCAGGAAACCATGTTTATTCAGAGACATCCTTCCCTGGCTGACATAGGCATAGCGCAATTTCCCTGTGCTTGGGTCTGAAAACAGCAAGTGTACGTCTGACGTCTATGTTACCAATGGATTTGGAAAAAGTCAGCAAGCACATAAAAAAGATAACTCTGAACCAAGTGGACAACCAGAGTTCTCTCATCCTCTGCTAAAAGGCTGGGAGTTCAATCTGTTTAGCGTATAAGACAGAAGATCAAGAGATCACTTGACAGACAGTAGATAAGCACTCTAAGGAAGGAAGGTGTTGGGTGTTAAAGAGATTTTTAACCTCATGGAGGAAAGGGACAGCAGCTATCAAAGGTTGGACAGTGAGTTCAGACCCATTCAAACTGGAAACATTTTTTGCATGATGGTTTGTGGGCACTGGGAACAAACTGCCACGGAAAGCTATGAAATCCCTCACCCTCAATTATTTTGATGAATTATTAAGGACTTTCTGAAAGACATGCTTGAGGCAAATATGAACATTCTGTCCTTTGTACATAGATAAGTACATTACACAGAGAGGCAGAGGAAGCAAGAAGAAATGAGAGTAGCTTTCTGGCCTGGGACCCAATCACCAAAACTAACCTCCTTCATGCTCTTAGGGGCCCCAGTTGTCCCCTCAGAGGAAGAAAAGTGATTTTTCTGGACAGCAAGTCAAGCCTGCTGGCCTGTTTCTGTCTGATGACTCTGTTCATGGACTTACTTCAGTCCTTGAAGACTTTTGGCAGTAATGCAGAAGGCAGGAGATTTCTTTTTGTGTTTGTTCTGGGTATTTGCAGAAATGTCTCTTCAATTAACTTCCCCTTCTAACATACATCCAGTCAGCTGTGACTGAATTATTGCCTTGTGGGTTTTATTTCCCTTTTTTCTATTAACTAATCTACTTTGTATCTCTGGTTCTGTAAAATTAGCATTATTTTGTAGGTCTCTTGCTAGTGTTTACTAGGTTGCTCTTTAAAAGTCCACTAACCACCGATAAATGTCAGAACTGGTTTCCACACTCTGCTTGCTGCTGTTGGATGCACTCAACAAACACTAGCTGGCAGCACCATGTCTGCTGCATACATTAGCTTATTACCCTGTAAAGTTATTCCTACTAAAGTGCATTTCTGATGTTTCCTTGAAATTCTGTCATCTTTACCCTTGGAGGCTTTTCTTGGCTTAGGAAGCAGGCTTCTTTGTTGTTTCCTTGCTAGGCACAACACTGAAGTCTTACTGACTATTATTGTTTGAGCAAAGGAAGATACCAAGAAGAGTTTTGCTTACCTTGTAGGCTCCAGCACATTAAGGACTTATGCTGATAGCAGCTGCAGCACAGCAGGAGCTAGGGCTGTGGAGATCCTGAGTTAGTTGCATTAATTTTAATTCTTTATTACTGCCCCTAATACACTTCAGGCACTGAGGAAAAGAGTACTTTGTACACACATTTTCTATCCTGTTATTTCCATCTTTAGGCAGCCAGTGTCCACAACCCTGTGAACTGTGAACCACCTCTGGAATTTTTTTCCCTCTGAAAGGCTGAGAAATCAAACCTGTTCCTCACCACTCTGAGGTGAATCCTGGTGAAAGGTGCACCAGAGTTGGGGCACAAGGCAGCACATATCCCATAGATGCTCTCTGGGCTGAAACCCTGAAGAAGGTACCTCTCCTGCAGAGGGAAAGATGCTTTGTACTTACTGCAAGCCCACTTGGGGACTCCCTGTGCTGAACATCAGCAGGCACATGCTGGGGACAACCACAGCTGCAGATCTCTGCTGCCTCTCAGACACTGTCCCATATGACCTCCTGATCTATACATATAATCCTCCAGCTGAAGGTGGCTAGCATTTCTGAGCAAGGCAGCTTGGTCTGGCCAGGACATCTGCTTAGCTGAGCTGGTGAGAATGCATGTCATAAGCATCTGTGCTCTGCTGGTCCCTTAACACCCACACAAGAATGGGTATGACTTCTCGCACTAAAAGCAGGAGGGAAGAGGAAGCTTAGTGTACGGCATTCAGGACAATACAGGACACATCCTGACCACTTTTCCTCATTTGCTTACTGGGATGCAGCCAAGTGAAAATACTGTTAACTAGGAGTTGGAAATTGTTGATGCTAGTTGTGAACATGAGAACAGATACAACATGTCAGAGGCTAATGGCAGAGGAGCAATGTAGGGCAGGGCTTCTCTGTTAGACACACCTGCCCTCCAGGTACTGACAGCTCAGAGGCTACCTGAGGTTGAGGTTCTGCCTTTTTATGTAACAGACTTTGTGTAGACTTCTTCCCAACAATCTGTTTTGCAATATATGTGATTTTGGAGGCACCATATCCTGATATAACAGGCTCCTCAGTGCATGTGTGGGCTGTGTGAGAAGCATTTACCTCTCTTCGTGTTGAATGGAATGGAATGGAATGGAATGGAATGGAATGGAATAGAATAGAATAGAATAGACCAGGTTGGAAGAGACCTTCAAGATCATCATGTCCAACCTATCATCCAACACCACCTAATCAACTAAACCATGCAAGCACCCTATCAAGTCTTCTCCTGAACACCTCCAATGATGGTGACTCCACCACCTCACTTGGCAGCCCAGTCCAATGGGCAATCACTCTCTCTGTGTAGAACTTCTCCCTAACCTCCAGCCTAAACCTCCCCTGGTGCAGCTTGAGACTGTGTCCTCTTGTTCTGGTGCTGGTTGCCTGGGAGAAGAGACCAACATCTGCCTGGCTACAAACTCCCTTCAGGTAGTTGTAGAGAGCAATAAGGTCTCCCCTGAGTCTCCTCATCTCCAGGCTAAGCAAGCCCAGCTCCCTCAGTCTCTCCTCATAGGGCTTGTGCTCCAAACCCTTCACCAACTTTGTTGCCCTTCTCTGGACACGCTCCAGCAACTCAACATCCTTCCTAAACTGAAGGACCCAGAACTGGACACAGGACTCAAGGTGTGGCCTAACCAGTGTGGTGTACAGGGGCAGAATGACCTCCCTGCTCCTGCTGGCCACACTGTTCCTGATGCAGGCCAGGATGCCATTGGCCCTCTTGGCTGCCTGGGCACACTGCAGGCTCATGTTCAGCCTACCATTGACCAGTACCCCCCGGTCCCTCTCTGCCTGGCCGCTCTCCAGCCACTCTAACCCCAGCCTGTAGCACTGCCTGGGGTTGCTGTGGCCAATGTGCAGAACCCGGGACTTGGATGTGTTAAATCTCCTGCTGTTGGATTCTGCCTGGAGAATCTCCTGGAGATTTCAGTTGGTGCCCCCTAACTTTTCTGCTGGAAGTGCTACCACAGACAAAACTCCTGGTTTGGAGGCAATCCATACCACCAAGATCTTAAGCCATGGTATATCTTACAGCAACCTTTCGCCCCTCCAAAGAATGCCATTGCCAGGTGGCAGGGCAAAAGGAAATTGACTGAGACTGGTCCCTGAGACTCTTTCACTTTTGTTCTTTTGCTGAGCTGCCTCCACCTTTAGCTGACAGTCAAGTTCTACAGCACAAAAGTCCTGAGACCTCGTATGTGTAGCTCACATGAGCAGCTCTTCATGTAGAAAAAGGCTCCTGCAAGCCAGGGAGCTGGCCCAGGATCAGATTTTCCTTTCATGAGAAAAGATTGCAGGTTTACACTCTAATTTGTTTGGTAATTTTTTTATTGTGCTGGCCAACATGCTAAAAAGAGATTTATTCATGAAAAGGACAATGTCAGCATCTATTCCCTGTGCAAACAGATGAGAAAAAAAATAAATATCTGTAAACAGCAGAAGTAAGGGAGAAAACATGAAGAGCAGCACACTAAATTACTCCTGCCATGTGGGTCACTTTGGAGCGTGTTTTTATTTTATTTATTAAATAGCTTCTGCCTTGCTAGACTGAGGGCATCATACAGTGAATACTAAAATGAAGCTGTAGGTCTCAAGTGCTGGGGGCAGGAGGAGAGCAGAAATGCCCCTTTTATTCCTGGAGTTATTGTTTTATAAATAAAAGATGCTGATGACACTGTGTGTAGAACACGGATAGGGCATAAAGGATCAGTTCTGTGGCTTGATAGGGATGATCTGTAGCTGAAAACCCATTAACACAGACAGTAGGTGAGGCAAATGTGCTGAAATGTCAGGATGTGGAATGCCAGGAGAACATCTCTTAAAATAGTTGCACCAAAAATAGCCTCTGCGTACAATAGCGGGGCGGGAGGGGCTTCATTTATATCTATTACCAGCTCCTTAACACAGTCTCTGGAGCACTCCCGGTCGCAGATTGAGCAGGAGGCCAGGCAAAGGGCATACTTTCATCCCACACATATGTGCCACTGCTACGGTCCACACAGTGGTGCGAGCACCAGTCAGAAAGCACAGCCCACCGCCCCTGCCGTGCTGGAGTTGCCACAGTCAGAGGAGGAAAGAGCTGCCTCAAACAGCTGCCGAATACACCAGGTAAAACTGCAGCTCCCTAAATGCTTCAGAGCAGCTCTCTGCAAACAGCAGCAAATCCTCTGACAGAGCCCATGGGAAATAAATTGAATGGTGCCTGTGAGCTGACAGGGTCTGTGCGAGAGCAGAGGACAAGCGCTGACAGGGCTGCTGCGGTGGGGAAGCAGACTCCCAGGCTCCTTCATGCTGAGCATAGTCCTTCAATAACCCAAAATAAATCACTCTTCCCAGCATGTATGTTACCTGCAAAACTGGACCATCCCTCAGGAACTGCAGGTCGTGCTCACACAGTCTTCATTTCTCCATATGAGCACTGATTTGATAGTTGGAGGAAAAGCCATTGCTCAGGGTTAAAATACTGCAAAGATTCAGGGTGAGTCCAGAGATGCTGAGTGGTATCAGTATGACCTTAACAAGGGAAGGACTCAGACATATAGCTCAACTACATTCCTCCAACCACTTGTGCTTTCTGCTGAGGGAAAAAATTCCTAAATCCAGGTGTGTAGGAAAGAACAAAGTCACTATGTGTACCTGAGCATGATAGCCGGAAGACCAGTTATGCCAGACTGAGCATGACTCACAGCAGGGAGGGGGAGCCTCCAAGGAAAAGAAAACCATCGGAGAAACTCAGGTTTTGGCACATGATGAAATACAGCTATGTCAGCAAAGTTTCCTTTGCAGTATGTGCAATGAACACAGGTAGGAATTCAGTGCCTGGATTTGCAGCCGACAGCTTGTGATTCAGTGTGATGACTCAGGACTTTCAGTTTCTCTGCAGGCAAAGGCTGCTCAGACCTTACTCAGGCAGAATTTCCATTTTCCAAGACACAAGGCCGTGTTTCTCCTAGGTCTTGCAATGATAAAGCTAATATTGCTAACTCACAGCACATCAGAAATATTGCATACAATTGTCATAGCCCTGAAAAGAGTTGTAATAATTGTTTGTTGGCTTTATAGTAATTTTTTTCCTGTGCTTAGAAGTGATGTTGTCACACTTCACCTGAAACCCACCTATATGATGCTGTATCAGGAGGTAAAATAGTCATTCCTGCATCCCCTACTGTGGTTACAGATCTTAAAGGGGACTCTTACTCCTGATTTCGATTTTGAAATGTGGCCACAGTGCATTTCCATGTACCACCTGCGTAGCATCACCCTATGCAAGTCCAAAGGGTGCAACCTTTCCTTGAAGCAGAGGGCATCCATTGTGCCCCATATCACCAGTGCTATGGCTACCTCTAGGCATGAAAGTAAGATTTTTACCTTGGTCAGGCATAAATAAATAATACAGAAGTTTAAATAAATGAAGTATGAAGAGTTCAAGTGTTAGAAAGGACAAGGTGGAAGTAAATTCAAGTGAAGCTTTGACTCTAGAAATAGCGTAGTGAACACAAACATTGCAACACTTGGGAAGGTATAGGAAGGAGACAGACTGTAGCCTTTGGAAGCATTAACTCATAGACTGTATCTATCTTCTTCAGCTATTAGGAAAAAAAAGGAGTGGATGACAGAAAAAGAGTAAGGAGAGGAGGTCAATAGAGAAGAGTTAAAGGTTAATTTCCTGATCACCAGGATATGAAAAGTAATGAACCCAGATGCCTGTGAATTCCCTTTCAAAAAAGGTATCATCATCTAATGCACTTTTCTTATTGCTGCTCTCATGTCAGCTTCCTTGTGTTCCAAAATGGTCTTTTCTTCTGCTATTAATAGGATAACAACTCACATACCATCATCTTCTGATAGACCTTGATGCTTTTGACGTGTTAGGTAAGGGCAGTAAATCTGTTAGAAACAACCTGCTCCTGATGAAATCTACAGGAACTTTGCTACCAATGTCTGTGGCAGTGTGGAAGGTCCAGTTCTGATGACTAATGGCATTAGTCACATCTTTACTGGAACCTGTTGTTTATGAACAATTACAAAATGTTTGCTCAGAGAGCTTGATTCAGATGCAAACAGTGCCAACTTGTATTCCATTTTATGATACTGGAAGCTCTCAAACTCTGGTGTCATCCATAGTCTGCAGGCTGCCCTATGTTCTCACTTCAAGGGAGGGACTTGAATTTTGGAGAGCAGGTAGTGTACAGAGGGCTTTCTTACAAGTGTTGTACAGCATGGGAAAGCCAGAGAAGCAGACTATGTGTAGGTTTCAATTAAAGTTTTGTAGATCCTTGATTCCCTGATGGAGAACAAGACACATGACAAGGGACATCTCCTGGGCTACCATGCAGCCATGCAATCATATGTAGATCAGTACTTCTTCCTGGCTTTCCTAGCTTGTGCTTCATAGAGGGTTGCTGGCCCCACATCTGCTGCAACAGGGTCAAAAAAGGGTTCTCTCTGGTACTGAAGAAGGTCATATCTGTCTCATGCCAGGCCTCTCTTGGCAGAAGAGTCTGAGATGCAGTCTGCTGCTCTTAATACTGTTCTCACAACAAGAACATGGCCCCACATGGATACTTGATGGGAAACAATTTGTGCTATGCCTTAACCTCTCAGCTAAGCTCAGAGCCTCATTTTAAATATGCTTACTTTGTGGTCACAAGTGTCTAGACTTAAATAGACATGGCAGAGCAAGGCAGTACCATCTCTCTGTTGTGTGGACAAAGGGCTGGTGGTAGGCAGGACAGCAAGACAATGGTACCCAAACCTCAGGATAGGAACTAAGAACAAATCTACAAAGTCTTGCTCCCAACAGAGCCACAAGCCACAAGAAAGAGTCCTTCCTCTTTGTAAGGCTTTTCAAGTCAAGCTCCTCTGCTCAGAGACAAGAGTTCACAGCACTATAATGGGTAAATGGGGTTTACTGTTTTCTAAATGGGGCAGTATGGCACTTACCCTCTTATCATGCATAGTGAATAAATCAGGTCTCAACAGAGGAGCTGGAAGCACCTAGGCAATCAGAAGGTAGCTCTGAAGATGTGCTGAGGGTAGCCTGAAGGCTGAACTACTACATCTGCCTGCCCCCAAAGGCCACTCAAAGCTGATGTACAGATCCAATGCATGCAACTTTTTTTTGTATCCTCAAACTACACCAAAATGACATATTGCAATTCAGTAGAAAGCAAGTCTCTATACAATTGGGCCACTAAACAGTCATGCCCTATTGGCACTTCTCTGAATATTAGGCACAGATTTTGCCCTTTTTCAGGATGTGGGATGGAAAATGAATAGATTTCATACCATGACTTCCACGCCTTCATACTGGGACTTCTGATCAACTACCCTATTCACCACAGATAAGGCAGTTGCTTTTGCTGAACATTAAAGACCAGGCACTCAGATTTTTCTCTTAGTGGTTTGGGGGGGGGGGGGGGGTTCAGCATCTTTTAAGTTACTATTTGTTTGCATTAGTGAGGAAATACCATACTTGCATTCTGCTGGGATACAAATTTGCTTGTGGATGCAAGTTTATCTATTTCTTGTTAAAGTAGAAATGTCTTCTCATGAGGGGCCAGACAGGTTGGTTCCAGATGACCAATACATATTAAAATACTTCATTATTTACACATATCAGAAGGAGTCCTCTATGGGAAAGAGTTTGTCACCCCACATAAAAATAATTCTAACACATTTTTGGTCCAGATCTTTACCCACTGAAGTCACCAGCCTAACTCCTAGAAGTGTACCTTATTAGGCAAGTAGTACTGCTTTATGTACCATAAGCTGCAAGACTCAAAAGTAATCAGCTCCTTATTTGTAGCTTTGCTATTTATTGGGATTAGAGTCAGATTCTTTGGAAACACTTTCTAGCACTGTTTAAAAACGTTCAGGTTTCTGTTGTATGTAATTTAACTGCTTGGAAGCTTTTGTTCAAAAAAACTGCAAGTATTCTCCTGCTGTAAGTATAATGGGATGATTACATTACTACAGAGACTCTGGAAATTCATATAAATAAGATGACAAATCTTCCTCTGTTTGATTCACACTCTTGAGTATGCTTTCTCTCTCCCCCCACCCTACTCATCTGTGCCACTGATAGATTGACTCTTTTTTTCTTTTATTTTTTTTTTTTTTTTTTACCAAAACTTGTGTTGTTTCTCTTTGTAAGATCCCCTAGGTAAGGAGAGAGAAGCTACAGGGTTATCATTTTCATGCACAGATGTAGCCCTTGTTCTTCACAGCCTTTGTCAGCTGTACAGCCTGGCTAAGAACATCTGGCCATGGGACAGAGAGAAGAGCAAAGGGGTGTTTCAGGTGAAGATAAGCCTGAAGCTGTACCAGAGTACTGCCATGAAAAAAGAGAACGGAGGTTTGCATTATACTTCTTTCGTAACCTGCTCCTCCTGAGTTTTACTGCTTCTTCGCGGCACCAGTTAGAGTATCTGTGCACCAGAAAACTTATCAATAGTATCCTGTTGCTACATAAATACCTAACTGGAACATCGATGTTAATTTTAGAAGTGGAAGGTGTTGCTCCTGTGACAATGTTTCATTATAAAGATTTTTCTCCTGAACCTGCCATTTTGACACTGAGACAAGACTCCCCTTGATTTTGGTGCAAGCTTTGTCTAAGGATTTCAGAATTAGCACTCTGCTTTCATTTTTTGTTGAAAAACAAGCCTGCGCTTGACAAGGGAAAAACAGTAAGTGGATCATGTCAGAGAGACAAGCTGTGAGAAATTTCTAGTAGGAAAAACATAGCTCTACAGTTACATGGCAATAAGTTGCAACATTAAAAATTTTAGGAGCTTTTCAGGAGAAAAAAATGATAATGCACTAACGTGAAGGGTACCTTCATGGAATCATATGGGGAAAAGGCCCAGACCAGAAAGCACCTCTAGTACCTCTCTGTCTGAGACTACACAGTATCACAGTATCACAGCATAACTAAGGTTAGAAGAGACCCCAAGGATCATCGAGTCCAACCTGTCCCAACAGACCCACAACTAGACCATGGCACCCAGTGCCACGTCCAATCTCCTCTTGAAGACCTCCAGGGATGGTGACTCCACCACCTCCCTGGGCAGCACATTCCAATGACAAATGACTCGCTCAGTGAAGAACTTTCTCCTCACTTCGAGTCTAAACCTCCCCTGGCGCAGGGGAGTTTTCAGTCACGCAATGAATCCATTTAAAATGTTCCTATGAACACTTAAAACATTCATGAAATTAAGCCCATTTTGACCTATGGATTGTTGAGAGGAGAGTGTACATCGGTCTGGCCATACCTTATGCTGCTGGAAAGGTTCTGATTCCAAAGGGCTATAAGCCTACCTGGGAGCACCATGCCTGCACATCCCTCCATGAGGTGGCTTTTGCAGAGAGGGGCCACAACCCACCACAGCACCCAAACCCTGAAGGGATAGGGAATGCATCTTTGCAGTTCGTACTTACTGCAGAAGTGGCTCCAGAGGGGCTGGGGTTGGCCTGCCCATGGTGGGGGGCTGTGCTTTGCAGGCAGGCAAGTAGTACCAGGCAAGTGGGGCAGGAACAGAAGGCCAGGTGCACTTGGCATGAGATAGCCAAATGCAGAGTCAGGGCTTCATTCATTCCTTTGCATCACTGAACCACCACCCCCACCTCCAAAAAAAAAGAAGCCTGGGACAAAATGCCAGTGGGGGAGGGACATCCACTGGTTGGTCTGACAAACAGGCATAAATGGGGTGTTTGGATGGGTTTGAAGTTTTGTCAAGGGTAGGGTGATTTTTTTACACCAGAAATTCCCCCTGGGAGCAGAGGGCAGTTGGCGCATTGCTCAGCCCGCAGCCGCTAGCCCAGCCCTGGTGCATGTTCTACTGCCTTGCTGAAGCCGGTGGGTGCCTGCAAGGGCTCATGCCAGCTCTAGTTTGACCAGAATAGAGTGCTCCGCAGCACTGCAGCCTCGAACACAGGAAGACATTCTCCGGGAGTGGATTGCTATAATAAGCAGCAGCAACTCCAGTACCCAACCAAGTGGTACAGGAGCCTGAATTAAGTAACTTGGCGGTCTCAGGCACGCATTTAAAGGTGGGGAGCAGTGTGTACCGGGTGTGGGCTAACTCCGCAGCGTCTCCATGCCCAGCGAAGGCAGCAGGCAAGGGGCGAGGCCCAGGGCAGGATCCCACCCCCCTGGCAGAGTGGATTCGCCTCTCCCCGCCTCGTCAGGAGGCTGCGCCAAATACTGATCTTCAGAGACAGAGGTGCACTGGCATCACTCGGTGAAAAGGAGCGTTCAGCTCACTCTTACAGCGGGTTGCCAAGCCGTTCCCGGGGGATTTTACAGCCCCTTTAATCTCGCTTTTTAAAACCAGACAACTCCAGGGTCAACACGTTCAATTAATCTCGTTCTTTAATAGGCGTGAACAGCGGGCATCTTTCCTCCGAGAACAAAACGCGCGGGTGCAGAGGCGACTTCTCCCGGCACGCCCCCCGTATGCCCCCTCGCCACCCACCAGTCACACGCCGCGGGACCCACCTGCCCGCTTCAAAAAGGCCTCATCACACCACTTTTTATTTCCCCAGCCGCCGATATCTTCGGCCACCGGGGAACTCGCTGCAGCACTACTAAGCGATCGGTACCGGCCTTCGTCGAGGAGGTAGGGCAGGGCAGCCTCCCCCCACCACCACCTTCCCGAGAGCCGCACCTCGTAGGTGCAAGGCTAGCCCGCAGGTCTGACGGCTCCAGGGGACGTGCGGCTCCTGGGGACGTGCGGCGGGCGGGCGTGCCTGCAGCTGCCGGCCAGAGGTGGGAGGCGGACGCGTTACAGCACACGGCGCGGGACTCGCAGCCCCGGCGCTCCAGCACGGAGCCGTTCCCGATCCGCCCCCACCCCGGCACCCCGCCCCCCGCGGCCGCCGCCCGGCTCCGCAGTGTCGGGGCTGCCCCATCACCTGATTGCCGCCGCGCGCGCGCACCGCCTCCCCCCCCTCCCGCGAGCGCGCGCGGGGGCGGGGGTGCCCGGTATATACGGCCCCGCCGCCCCCGCCCCTGCCTGCCTCCTGCAGCAGGGGAGGCTGTGAGCTGTCGCGGTCGCCGCCGCCGCGCTGGGCCCCGGCAGGTGGGCGAGCCCGTGCCGCGGCTGCTAGGTGGTGAGTGTGCGGGCAGCGGGTGTGGGTCTCCGGGACCCCTCCCTTTCGTTCCCCCCGGTGGGGGGCGGGGGAGCAGCAGTAGCAGCGGCGCCGTCGCCGCTATGGGAAGGTGCCGGGGGGCGGCGGCGGTGGTCGCGAGGGTCTCTCCTGGGCTGTACCTGTTGCGGGTCACAAGGATGCGGGATTTGGGGTGGCGGCGGCCGGTAGCTGTCCCCAGCTGCCCGTACCCTCGGGGTAGGGGTGCGCAGTGTCCACGGATCGAGCCCCTGGGGTCCGGCCGGCCGGCTCCGCCGCAGGGAAGCAGAACGGCTGTCTGCTGCGGAGTTGCGGTACCGGCGCGGACGATCGCGGCTGGCTGCTCGGGCAGTGCAGCGGTGGAGGCAGCCTGCGCGCGGTGGCACCTGCACTACGGCAGTCTGCGGGTACAGCCCAGTCACGGCGGCTCACCGGAAAGTTTCTAGAACTCTTTAAAATGGGAAGTTACATTAAAAAAAAAAAAAAAAGCTAAGCTCTCGCAGACGGCAGTCCCGTGCCGCCACGGCCCGATAAGGATGCTCGCGGGGAGGCTTCTCCTGGCGATCTGCCCTTCCCATACCGCTGCGCACAGGCTGGGAACACGCTTGGCCCTGCCTCAGCCCGCCGCCGGGCGGCCGGATGGGTGCTGCGGGCACCGCTATCTCTCCGTGCCGGGCACAGCCGCACGGCAGAGTAGCGAAGGCTCGCCTTTCGCGAGTGGCTGCAGATAACGTGGTTTTGCAGTACCTCAGGTCAGGGGGTGTGTGGTCAAGGGTAGGGATGTTTCTTCAGTTAAAATCTCTCCAGAGTTATGGAAGTATCATATTCTAGCCATAATTTACACAACGATCAAACAAAAGCCCAACGCGTGATTATTTTTTTGTTTGGGGTTTTTGTTGTTGTTTATTTGTTTTATTGTTGTGTTTTGTTTCGGTGTGGTTTTTGTTTTGTTTCTGGGAAATCCAATATATGAAACACAGACACACACACACAAAAACAAACAAGAAAACCCCACCAAACCCACCCCCAAAACCAACTATTTCAATTGTTGGTCTGTTGGGAAGAGCAGCCACTCTCCAGGAATCTGCCTTTGCTGGGCAGATTTTGTGATGCAGGTGCCAGGCACTGCACTGGCATGTGTAAGAAGGTTCCAGAATGGTGACACCGCCCGTTTGCCAGCAAAGTGGGTGCTGCGCACTCTGTCGGACCGCCACAGAGTGCCCACCTCTCGCCAGGGACCAGCAAGGGGCGTGAGCAATCAGGCTGCCATACTGGTACCCCATACCTCGCTGTAACCTGGGATGGGAGGAACATCATAAAGCCTCTCTGTTTCTGGTGTTATTGGTGAGGAGCAGAGTTTGGCTTCCCTCATGGAGTCCTTCAGTGGTCAAGCTGTGGCTCCTTGCAGTCATGAACAGGGAACCACCAAAAGGAGCCTTTGCTGTGCTGTTTCTACTGAAGCGGTTTTGAGAAATCTGGATTTATCCAACTTGAAAGTAGTTTAAATAAGCAATAGTTAATGACACTCTTATTTAACAGGTTCTCCCTTCCTGCAGCAGAGCACCAACTCTTTGTAGCATAGGCATTAGTGCACTTCATGCAGTGGAATGGGTTCTTTTTGCTTTCCAGCAAACCAGACCAATTATGAACTAACAGGTGAAAGGGTACACCTACCTGGAGGAAGCAGAGAAAAAAAAAGAGTGCTTGAGGAAACCTCAATTTCAAACATCACCTTGCATGTCCTAGGACTTATCCTAACCAAGCAGGGTTGTTATTTCTTGAGGGTTTGAAATGCAGGCACAAAGGCTTGCTTTTTTCCTTGCAGCATTAGCAGGAAGGAAAGGGTTATTCATGAACATCTTTTGGGTGTCTCATAGACGTGCTTGCATTACAGCTGTAGCACCAAGAGGCTAAAATGCCTAGAATGCTGCTTTTTATCCCATCTCTCTCAAACCCTGTTTAAAATTAGGGCATCATGAACGAAATTATAGGTAGTTCTGAGGAAGCATGTTTTATGGTTTGAAAAATCACAAAGCCAGCAAATAACATTTTCATAAATACCTGGATCTTGCAGGTCTTATGCGTGGTTGGCATGGCCACAGCTACCTTCCTGTGTGCAGCTCAAGTGCAACATGTAAGTACAAGATGTGTTCCTGTGACTTTGTGTATTTTGGTAGATGAATGGTTTCTTCCCTCCTCTTCAAATACGCTGATTGCAACAAATGGGGAATATAGCATATTGCAGAGGTTTTCTGTTGAGAGGTATCATGGGTAATATCTGGAAGGCTCTGCTTTTCATGCAAAATAAATAAATACAGGAACTAGGAAAGAATTTGCCTGTATTTCCAGTGCTTGCATCACCAGCACCTATTCCCTGTTAGAGGCGTTTAAACTGATTTGTGGCAATGTTATGCCTTTTATTGAGCCATTGGAATGTTGGAAGGTAGGTACCTCAAGATTTTCATTAATGCCGCACAACAGTCAATAAATAGACGAAAACTGCAAAGCAAAACTAAGTTATGGTAACAAATACAACTTATCTCATCTGAAAATGCTGGGTTTAATATAACTGTCTTACTAGCATGAAGCATCCACACATGAAATGCCTGTCCAGAAGGGAAGAGTTGGCTGCATTTCCCCGCAGGTGAAGTAATCGTAGGTTAATAGGATTCTGTCAAATATATGCTGGGAAATATTAGTGTAGGAAATAACGATTCCCCTTACTTTACCTTGAAAAGAAGTTGACATTTCTGGAAAAAAAAAAAAAACACTGAGTCCCACATAGATGCACGATGGCTGTATGGAGACGGAAAGCAGATTTTTATAAAGATGCTGTGGGAGGGTCAAATAATGGATGCTCATAAAATCTGTTTGAGGAATGGAGTGGAGCGGGGAATTGGGCCTTCCCATGGAAACTGTCCTACTTGATTCTTTTCCCTTTGTTACATCAGGCTACATGATGCTCCATTTTGACTTGCGTTAACATCTTGTTGGGTAGTCTTGCATTTTAAGAGACAGTTGAGGACTACAAGCTCTTTTTAGTTAGAGTGTACACAGACCTGGGAGGATGTGGTATTACTTCAATTTTAATTTTTTTTTTTTTTAAATTTTTTTGAAAGCAGAAGCTATTTTCTGTATTTTAACGGTGTCTTTTTACTACAGTGTGTGCTTGGTATTTAATATTAAGGCATGGCTGCCTCAAATCAGTCACATTAGTAAATGTGATATTCTTCCATGGGAAACTTGTTGTTTACTGCTCCTAGAAATCAGGTGGTTGCAATTTTCAGTAAACACGCATTTGTCACTTGGATTTCATAAGTATAAAGTTTTCAACGTTCTTTCCACATACAGCTGTGTAGTAGTGACAATACATACGCACGGGTGCGAGGAGAGCAGAGAGCAGTATTTATTTCGTGGTTTAATTATTATATTAAATGTGTCATATACAGATAGTTGATACAGGGAGTGTGTGTGTGGGAGGTTTCCCCAAAAATAATAATTTTTGAGAACAAGGATTTAAAAAGAACAATAATTGACTAATATAGGCTTGCCTGTTGTGAGGGGCGGTTGGGGTGTGCTTCGGAGAAGGGTGTGCTTTTGTTTTTTTCTTCTGGTAATTATTAATATTTAAATAACCAGAAAGGGAGGGAGTGATGTGAGATGTTATACCAGGAAAAGGTCAGCACTATCCTGTTCCTTCATTATCTCATTCATGTCTTTTTTCCTCCTTGTGTCTGACCTGCTACAGCATTATTTTGGAAGGGAGGGGAAGAAGAGGGTGTGTTTAAAGTAGACACATGTATCAGAGGGGCTGCTTAATTAGAAAATTGTGATACATCCCTACAGCCTAATGGAGTGAGAAGATCACAATTCCCAGCCAGCTGGGTGGGGCACAATGCAGTGCTAACTGTAAGCCTATTGTCTACTAAAATGTCTGAAACGAAGTGATTGTCTGGCAATCAGCATCCCACTTAACCTTTTCAAAGACAGGAAAACTAAAGTATCTTTCAGTTGCCACCCGGTACGTCGGGATTTCTGTGTATTCCTAGAGAGCCGTGGCTCTGGCTTGCTTTGGTTTGCGTCGCTGCAGGGCTATTCGGAGTTCGAAAGATATTTGTGAAACGGTGCCTGTTGAAATTACTAAAGCCTCGAGCAAAAGAAAAGCGCTGTGTACAGCTGCTAAACTACTTTGCTTAGCTGTTTTTAAGGTTTCTTTTCTCTCAGTACAATGATTTAACTTTGCCAGAGTTTCGCAGGCTTGCTGGAAAATACAAACCGTGCCATTCCTAAGCAGCGCTTTAAGACTCCTGTATTACTGAATAGTTGGAATTACTAGATAATTATGTGCATTATGTAAGTAAAATGTAGGCATTGTTTAAAAAACCTTATCTCAATAAGGCACTCTTAAATGCTCTTGCTAGAAAAAATGAATTTGGTCTTTTTTTAAATGCTGAAAATACTGCATGATTATTGAAGAATTTGTAGCATTTCATAAGCAGGATACTTGCAAGACATTTATTAAGGCTATAGAATGTAAAACCCAGTCTAATAATCCCAGATATGTCTAAGCAGCTACTTATGTTTTGCTAAATTCAAAACTACAAATTTCACAGCCTGTGCAAGACCAGTAAGCCTGAATCTATTGAAAATTGTGTTGCACAAGGGGCTGTTCTGATGCGGAAAACTGTCACTGTGAGGGGGATTTTACCTGGTTGTGAGGTACCTTGGAAATAACAAAACTAATATTTGTGCCAGTTTGTTAGTCCATTAAATGCTTAATTACTTCCTTTGAGCATGACTGAGGAGGTTCATTTACAAATTGATACTTGTTTTTTAATGCTAGATGACAGTATCACCACTGAAATGCAGAAGTCTCTGTAGTTTACGTATTCTGCAGAGACAATTTAATTTGTGTGTATTGAAAAGAAAATGGTGGCCCCTTGTCTTTCAGTGAAGACTGATCAGGAAACTGATGTGATGATGTCTTGACACCAGGGCACTGTTTTGCAAAGAAGAACTTGTGCTGAAGTATCATCACTAAATTAAACTCCAAAATTAGCAGTGAACATGATGAGATACAGTTCCTTTCTGCGGCACTTAATATCTGGATGTTATAATGGGTGTCTGCCTTAATAGAACACACTCAGGCTTATGTATTTTATTGTATTATAGATAAAGCAGGGAATAGGCTAAAGAGAAGGAATGTGAATGCTATGCAGGAACTTGCGTGGGTTTTTTTTATATAAGCTTATTGTAGGATATTCGATGCTAAGATGAAAAGGTATAAATGGTACATATCTATCATCCATGCAGTATTGATCTAGATGAAAGAGAAACAAGTCAAACCCATAGTTTTAAATAGAATTTTAAAAAAGAATAATAATCTATGAGACTTTGAAATTGGTGCAAGTCAGAGAAAAGGAGAAGGAAGAGATTGGAGGAACAGTGGAAGTAGTAGACCACATACTCTACTTATGTGGCTCTGGATAAAGTTGTGAATATTGTGATGGACCACATAAATTTACTGGATTTCAAATCAACTTAGTAACATTTGTGAATCACATAGAGCATTCCTGCAAATCAGTATGGTGCATCTATGCTTTGGAGCAGCAGACCTATCTGCAAAGCTGTCTGTCACACTTGTTTTTATTATAATAGGGCTTATATAGAAATATTTCTGATACCTCTAAAGAAAAGACAACTAGCAGTGTTTGTGGAAGGTGGCAGATTGTATTGCAATGCGTGTGCAGGGAGGAGGAAATTGGCCTTGTGCCATTGCCCCTTCACCCCGTGCTCCCTTACTAAAGAGGAATTGACATTATATTGTTCAAATATGGTGCATGTTACGTTGGACTAATGTAAAGATTAACACAATAGGGCCCTTAACCTGGTGAAGGACTCTGGTTTCTGCCCCAAGGTAAATAATGAATATGGTTTCGTTTGCTCAATGGGTCTTACTGTGTGGAAAAATATCTGAGAGCCTGGCCTTTGCTTAACTGCTTGTCTCACATATAAATCCATTAATTAGGGATGTTTTGGAAGAGTTTTGGCCTTTCTGACAAGCCTAGACACTTGGATTTTGTCTTATTTCAGCTTTTGTTCCTGTGACCTTCCTAGTAAAGGGTGGGTCTGTCTGAATTTTTGGCTGCTTTGTTCTGTTGAAAACCAGTGTTAATCCCAGGCTGACAAGAAATAGATTAAGGATTTACCAAAATGTGGTCTTTAATTAGACAGGCTTCTGAAGACAATCTAGTCTGGAGTTAGACTACAACTGAAGGAAAGTTGTAAATTACCATGATAGTTAACTAAAGTAAAATAATAATGATGCCATGGGCAGTTTTGGAGCTTATTACAGGAAAATGTCTGCCATCATTGTTTTGACTGTGCTTATGGCATCATGAGATCTGCCCCAAATCCTTCACTTTGCCGGTTTGTGCCAGCCAAGCTGAAATCCCTTTGCTTTGAGATGCATCATCCACTTCACATCCTTGAACAGCTCTTTTAGACAAGCTTGGTGTTTTCCACCATGCTGTGGACTTGCAGGCTGAGCTGCTTGATTCATCAATACCTCTTACATGCTCACAAGTTTGAGGTGAAAAGCACTGGGGGAGCAATGCTATTGGCTGTGGTTGTGCCAAGGCATTCTCTACTGGTGGTTGTACAGTGGCTGTGCATAGCCTTTTCTCTTGCACAGTGTCCTCAAGAGAGGAGGGCCTGCAAAAGGCACTAGAAACCTCTTTACCACCTGCTTTCTTTTTTACTAGAATAGGGTCACTCTAAAAGAAAGAAAAATCTGTCTAGAGTTAGTGCCTCAGTGCTGCACATGTTGCACAACTGCTCACAGTATCACAGTATCACTGCTCAGAGGTGATTGGCAGCCATTCTGTGCCATTGCAGGTACTAGAGCTTTGGAACTAGCTCCACTTCCAAGTCACCTGTGAGGATTTATGGGTGTACTGGAAGCCAGTGGAAACATGCTTGACATGCTGTGGTAGGTATCAGTGAAGATGCTGGTGGCTTTATCTTGGATATCTGATATCTGCCCCTCAGTTTAAGAAGGACATTGAGACACTTGAACGTGTCCAGAGAAGGGCAACAAGGCTGGTGAGAGACCTTGAGCACAAGCCCTATGAGGAGAGGCTGAGGGAGCTGGGATTGTTTAGCCTGGAGAAGAGAAGGATCAGGGGTGACCTCATTGCTCTCTACAACTACCTGAAAGGTGGTTGTAGCCAGGAAGGGGTTGGTCTCTTCTCCCAGGCAACCAGCAGCAGAACAAGGGGACACAGTCTCAAGCTGAGAAAGTTCTTCACTGAGTGAGCCATTTGTCATTGGAATGGGCAGTGATAGAGTCACTGTCCCTGGAGGTGTTCAAGAGGAGATTGGATGTGGCACTTGGTGCCACGGTCTAGTTATGAGGTCTGTGGAGACAGGTTGGACTCGATGATCCTTGGGGTCTCTTCCAACCTTAGTTATATTGTGATACTATGATAATGACTGGTCACCAGGTCCAAGCTGAGCCAAGGAAGGACCAAACATAAATCTAGGCAAAACACAGGCACATCTAGTTCAAATTATGCTCTGCTTTCCCCCCAGCCTCTGTCCTGGTGTGTTACTCATCTTGAGAACCATTGAGTATGGGCACAGCCTGAGGAGGTTGGAGCTGACACTGTCAGGGCAAAGCTTGATCCCAAAGGGGATGATGATGCTGCAGTTGCAGCTGATTCCAGAAGCACAACCAAACCAAAAAGCCTAACCAAACAAAAAAGCCCCAACCCTACTGAAAAAAAATCACCTACACTTTCTTTCAAAGCTTCCTCTTTAAAAGTTGGAGACACTGCCTGGTGACTCTCTAGGGTTGAAGGCTGTATTTGCAGGGATTTAAGACAGCTCAGTCTGTCACATAGGTCAGGCCTGGCTTTAGACATGTAGATAAGCTTCCCTCCAGCATTACTCTTCTGGCAAAGACTTGCGTAAGCTGGTAGAAAGGGCATTTTTCAACTTCTTGCAAGTGTGCTGTGAGGCCTAATGTTTGTAAAGGTATTTGTGATCCTTTGGGAAGAAGTGCAGCATGCTTTCATTGCATCATCATAATTCCCTTTGTGGTGTTGAGATGGGAAACATGGTTTGAATCTCCACTCCTCAAAACCTGCTTACCATGGGTTCCTTCAAAAAAAACCCAAACCCAAAACAGGACAGCTTTCCTGCATGAAGGAATTGATCCCCAGAACATTATCCTGTTGGCCATCAACATCAGAGCTGCTGAAATCCATAGGGTTGCATGCAGTCTTCTTTTGAGGAAAGGAAGGAGCTTTTTCCCCTTGGTTTGTGTTTATAAGGGAAAGCAATGTCTGCTGTCCAGAGAAAACTCAAAAGTACTGTGTGTGCAAAGGGGGATTTGACACTGCTTAGGGCCAAGCAAGCAAAGTGTGCATGGGATTTACTGCTGTGAGTGATGTGCCCTCTTCCCTCTGCAGTTTGCTTGATGGGAAGGCTTCACATCTGCCTGTGGCTTTTTGCCTCTGGATGGCATCACTTGCTGGATTACGGAGGCTGTCATTTATCATCACTATCTCTGACTGTAAAAGACAGTCCAGTGACAGGAGGATTTGGTATGGTCAAGAAACAGCTTGCAGGGTTGGCAGGCTTTTTAAAGTAGGAAAGTGATTTGATTTTTTTAATTTTTTTTTTTTTAAGGAAGAAAAGGGTGTTGGAATGGAGGGAGGGAGGGAAAGATCCTTGAAGACTTAAAGCAGCAGCAGCTTTACATTTGCACAGAGAATTGAAAAGTGAAATAAGTGTGCTTGAGTGTAATTAGACAGGAATTACCTAAAACAAAAACCAAACTAAATCAACAAAAACCCCTCACCCCTGAAAAAAGAAGGGAGGAAGGAGACAGGAGGATATTCAGAAAGGTCAACAGGATTAAGAGTCCTTGCGGGGAAAGCCAGTGGGAGGTGTGTAGTTTTCTGGGAGGGAAGATGCGCTGTATATCAGAGAAGGGAACTAGTGGGTCACCTGGTTGCTGCAGGGGACTAGCTGGGTCTTGAGTGTACCAAGCAGAGGGCACCTAGGAATGTGCTTCTTTCCATCTTTTCACCAGCATGATGGTGTCCACCTGGACAGCAGCTTGTTCAATGTGTGCAAATTTGAATGACAGTGGGATTAACAGCATGTTTTCAATCTATAAGCTAAGAAGTCTTGGTACTTGATAGCTTAATTCTGCTCCTATTGAAATCTACTGGTTTTTTGCATTTGGTTAGTGTACTAAAGGAGTCACCTTGGTGGATAAACTGTGCAGACTCACCCTTAGCATCCCTTGGAAAGGTGTTGTGTATTCACATACTTGTCGTACTCTGTACTATTTTTTTTAGCATTATTTTAGGGCCTGTTACCTACCCATGCAGCATCAGTACTTCTGAGACCACCTGTTTTTTCTGTCAAGTGTGTTTTCAGCAACAATAAAGTGACTGTAAAACCCATTTGCCTAAATCTTGAGCAAAGTTGATCAGTTTAAAAGATAGTCCATCAGTGTTAGGAAACCTGGTTGCAAGCTCCATGCAAAATTCAGCAAACCTTTCAATCAAAAATCAGACTGGAAACAGATATCTCGCAGGGTACTATGTGCATGGGCAAGTAAATCAGGAAAGCTTCTCCTGCCATGTGGTGCTTGTAGGACTCCAGTGGTACATGCAGGAGCTCTGGACATTGCCAGCAGTTGCAGAACAGTTCCTGACTTCACCATGTTTGTCTGTTGTGCACTAAATTCTTGCCAGGCTTGGCTGAAACATGGTGATGTGCCATGGAGCAAGCCTGTGGAGTTGGGAGTGTGAGTCGTTCTTCCTGTACTGTGCTGCCTTTACCACCAAGGTGCCTTAAAAGCTGCAAATCATCTATTGTCTCGTGGAAAGTGCCTGGAGTTTTTTTCTGTTGGTTGTTAGCTCCTGTCTAGTCTCATCAGTATCATGTAATCTGCTGCTCAAGTGTTGCTCAGTTGCTATTCCAGTATCGATGACTTCCTCTCATGGCTCACCTTGTTGTGCTTCTCTGGATGCTGTTGTGCCTGCAGCAGGTCTGGGTGCTATTGCAGGCTGGCATCGCTGTGCAGCGGTGTGTGAATAATAGATGGTGGAAGAACTTGTGTCTTTGTGTCCTAGAAGAGGTACAGATGCAAGTTCAGGCTCCTTAGGAGCAGGAATTTCTGAACACACATACCTAATAAGCAGCAATGGTGGTAGCAGCAGAAGTAGAAATCTTCAGTAGGTATCTCCACCCACACTTCATTTCAAAATAGTAACAAGAAGTTTCAGCATTTGGTAATGTGTCCAGGGATATACAGTCTTTTTTAAAGATGGTGTTGCTCAAGAGACCTGGAATCAAAGATTAAACTGGTTTTATTTTTGTGTTAAAGTAACAACAGTTTCCTTGTGCTTCTTATCACAGAAACTGCCCATAGTCCAAGAGCACTGTACCTTCCCTTCACTGACGTGTGTGGCTGATAATAACTTGGCAAATACCAAGGAACAGCTGAATAAAAGGGATTTTTCAAAAAGCAAGCTGAAAAAGCCCTATGCCAAACCTCACAGAGGCCATAGTATTGCTGGGTTCTTCAACTGTTTTGATCTGTTGGGCTAAGACTGCAAAGTATGTCAGATGCATGTGCTCTGTCAGGAAAACAGAAAAGGCCAAGTAAACCTGCCTGCTTGCAGAAATAATCCAGAAAATCAAGACATTCCTTGATTTCACCTGTCCTGAAACTTGGGTGCAAACAATTCCTGCTACTTTCATCAGGTCAGAAGGTGCAGCTTTGAGTCAGAAATGCAGAGCGAGAGAGGGGGCTGCCTTGTTGACTGTAAGGATGCCTACAGCTTACCTGCTGGTTTGGAGGTATCAAAACTGTAGATGAATTGTTGCTACAACCTCACAAAATAGTTGGTGAGGGAAGTGAGAAGCTGTGGTATTTGATTGCCTCCAGACTGTTGGGAATAGAAAATTGAGGTGATGCAGGAGGGGTTTCTGACAGGCAAAAAAAAAAAAGGAGGTGGGTTGCTTTGCCGTTACAAGTTCTGCCATTATCTGCCTCCTGCTTTATGTTGCTTGCTTATGTTATAAATAGATGGGAGTCAGGAATATGCCTCGTTGATACAAATTTGCAGAAAACACCGTATGCTGCTGGTGCTGTGCAGCTAACCTACACAGGGGTGGTTCTTGGATCTGTGTCTGAAGGGGCCAGGCACCGTGTGTGACTTGCAGTGCAAACGGCAGCGTGGGCGAGGAATGAAAGGCAGAAGGGCCTTTGCGCAGAGCAGCAGTGGAACAACCTCTCCATGGCTCTCACCCAGACCAAGAGGAGTTTAACCTTGCGGATTCCAGGCTGTTGGAGGAGGGCAAGATGCGAAACATGTGGTTTGCTAAATCAGTTATTTAAGGGTTTGTGCTGCCCAGAGGGTTTTGACCCCATAATCAGGTGCTTGGGGCTGGTGGGAAGAGGAGCCAGACAAGGGGCTTTCCTTCTTGTTTTTGTATTTGTATGTTCATTTTCTGTTGTATGCTCTTGCAGCCTAGGATTGACCAGACCGGTCTAAAGCTGTGCTGTCTCCCACAAATGAGTGAGCAGGGTGACGCCCCTCATCTGCCAGCAGCATCCCAAGGGGAGCAAGGGAAGCTGGGCTGTGGGAAGTCAAAGCATCCTGGCTTGGGGAATCTGCATGCTGCAGGAAAAGCAGCTGGTCCCTCTTCCTCCCTTAAAAATAAGCCTTCAGGGAATTCAATAAAAGGTGAAACCCAACACAGTAATCCTAGAGAATAACTAATTTTATTATGGGGGAAAGCCTTTCTCTATTTGAGTAGAAAAAAGGAATGTGAGAGAAGGAGCCTGCTCTGTAAGGATGACAGGGTGTGGCTCAAGAATCAGTAACAAATGCTGGAACTAAAAATGCTCTTTGTTCTGCAGTCAGGTGGGTTGACAACCATTCTCACCCATCCCTAGCATGCATAACACCCAATGCAATTAAAAGATCAGGGAGGGCTTGCCATACTGAAACTGTTACAAATGCAGCAAGCAAAGGGATTCTGCCTAGAGTCCATTTGAGGGGTTTGGGGTGGGGGAGGACGGTGTTTCCATCTTTTTCTTTTTAAACAATTCCGTTTCAAAGCTCATTGGCATCAAAATCAACATTTGTTTCATACAGCTGCGTTGTTTTAATATTTTGGGTTTAGTGCTTCAAGTGATAAGTTATCTCTGTAGCACCAAAATTTATACTGGCCTGAATGTGACTAAAATTGGACCAAAATGTCCATTATAGCATATTAAGAACATGTACCTCCGTGTGTGTGCAGTACAGCAAACTGATTCAATGACAATCTTGCTAATTGGAAAATAATTTCAAAGCTACTCCTTTTATACTACCCTTGTTTGTTTGGCAGGTTTAACACTTTAAAAAATTGAAGGGAAAATAAGAATACATTCACAGTTGCATCTAGATTGCTACAGACGAAAGCAGCATCTTGTGCTTAAAAGATCTTACCCTCTCTTTATTTTTTAATGCTTTGTTCATCCTGCTCAAAATTAGACTAAAATGTTGCTGTCTCTTTTACACTGTAAGCATCAGAACTAAAACTCAATTTCCCTGCAGTTTCTGGCAGGAAGCAAAATTTTTGTGTGTGAAATACTATAGACTTGGTTTTAGACAAGAAAACAGGAATAAACTTAAAAAGCAGTGAAAAGAAGATATGATTTCTCCTTCCTTCCTGTTTTAAGTAAATTCTTTGAAGTTCAGGATCAGGAATTTGGACAGTTACTTTGTGTGTTTCTGTATGTATATTTTCATATCTCCTAAAGCATCTTACTACTTTTTTTTTTTGCTGGGACGAAGAGTATCTACTTAAAATTTACATCTGGTGACATTTCCTTACAACTGCACACTGGTGTACGTACTGCTGGAGGCCAGCCCATCATTTCTTGGTAAAAAGAACCTTTCAGCTCGGTTACCTCCTGGAGAGAGCTAATTTTCCAGCAGTCAGGCTTGATCTGGATAAATAATTAGGGAGCGCGCAAGAGAGATGAAGATGATCACATCAGCGCCGTCTGTAATTCAGTTAATACAGCCAGACCCTGTGATTTTTTGCGTCTGCAGTGTACTTGCATGGTCTCAAAAGCCGCAGAGGCAAACAAGCTACAAAGCCAATCGGTTACATTTGTCTTGGAAGAATTAGCAGTACTTTTCATTCATTTGTGGAAAGGCAGCAAACAGCTGCAGCATGCATCTGCAGCATGAGGAGGTGATTCTTGACACGTTCGCTCTCCCCACCATCCCTTCTGTATGTGAAAAATTTCATCAGGCAATTAATGCTGGGGTATTGCCATCCTTAAGGATAGCTTTTCTTCCTTTGCTTTGCGGTTTGAGATGTTGCAGTGCTTTTGTGTCTGAGTTGAAATTCGTATCTCGTATAGCAGGTTGGGAGCCGACTAGGTGAAGCCTACCATTTTGGTGTTTCTTCATGATTGTTCTGTTCAAATTTCATTTTTCATAAAGGTAGTCAAAATTACCATACAGCAATGCTGAACGGCAGAAAAGATGTGCTTGGTTCCTTGAGTAAGAAGTAGCATTTAACATGACTCAACATCAGTGAGAGAGATCCATTTAAAGCAAAATACATTCTTGTACAGTCTTGGAGGATCCATTTATTATGGATACAATTTTTTCTCCTGCATACGGTGCTACAAAGGGGTTAAAAATGCATCTTTGGTTCATTTTATTCCCAGCGGTAGCTCCATTGCATTTATACATGAATCAGATTAAAATAGGTCAATTATCTTTTGTGGAAGGTCTTTTGACACTGGTGCATGACTGCGGTACACCTACCTTGAGGATGAATGGACCCAGAGGAAATCCATACATTAACAAAAACACAGCCTAGGGATACTTTAGGATCACATTCCTTTATTCATCAACTAAATCAAAGGCTTGACAGAGGATACTTTGTCACTGAGTCAATCTAAATAATAGTTTTTGAGGTGATAACTTCTGCTGCAGAAATAAAACTGTGAGTTTAGATGGGCAGGACACATCCAGACGGTGTGGGTTTATTCTGTTCTTGCACTGCATCATTTGCATGAAAATGTATAGGGATGTGCTCCTTTAGCTGAAATTTTTCAGAACCTTATTGAAAAGAAAGTTGTGTATTCAGGGACTGCCTTATGGCAGGAAGTCTTTGTCTGCCTGTTTGCTTTACTGTAGTTGTTTACTGCCTTGAATCGATTTTTATCTACCAAATTAGTGTATTGAGCATGGCTAGAGAAGGCAGAGTGGAGGAGAGGATGCAGTTCTGCAGTTAGCAGGATCAAGAAGCTGTTTGCTGCCTCGCAGTGTTAAAGGGTTTTGTTGGGTTTGGTTTGCCTTTAAAAAAAAAAACAACAAAAAAAAACAACCACGAACCACCACCTTGGAATTTCCATATTATAAAGAGGAAGAGGCTTCTTTTCAATATAATGGTGCCATTAACATCTATTAATAATGCAGACAGGGTAAGTAGCTGGAGTTGGAGCTCCCTGGGGGCCCTGTAAAACAGATGTGCACTATATCTTCCCGGATTTGATAGCTGCTGGGGTCGAGGGGGTTGCTGTGGTTCCCGTTTATTTCCTCTGGCAGCTGTTTTCTAATTTAAGCACCTCTGTCTCCTGGCTACAATTGCCTGCTGTGATGTGGAGGGGGTGTTTGTGTATTGTCATGCCTGCTGCCAGAAGAAGGGGCACAAGCAGATTCACCCCTACCTAGGCACTGGCTGGTGGCTCGCTTGCTCTCGGTGCCGTGTTCTCAGATGCATTTTTCTATTCAAGGTGGTGGAGCCAGGCTCTTTCAACTTTTTCTTTTCCTTGCAAGAGACATTGAGGTAAGTGTTTCCTCTTCCTCGTACCCACAGATGTTTGCCTTTTTACATGAGAAGAAATTTCAGCTTGGAAGAGCACGTAGTGTATTGCTTGAGGTGAGGGCTGGTCTCTGGTGAGCCATGTAGTTCCCATATCCCCTTTTTCAAGATTATGCTTCCCAGTTTTAATGGAATCTATTCAGTGCTACTTCTGACTAGACAGCCCTGCATGTTCTTTTCTGTAACTCTGTTTAACTTGGAGAGGGTGGAGCATACCTGAAGAACAACTTTTTTTTTTTAGTTCTTTAATCGCAGATGACTCTACAAAATTAGTGATAAAATATTAGTGGTCATAGTATACTGCAAAATGTCTTTATAACCAGGTTTAGGATTGCCTTCAGTCTAATACGAGATGTGAGCATCTAGTTGTGTGCACTTCTCTTGCAGTATAGTCTTGTATGCATTTTAATGCAGAGGGATGCATTTTTGGTAGCTTGTCACAGATCTGAGGGAAGGAAAAAAATCCTGCTGTTAGATCCAAATCCTCTTCAGTAGCTTCCACCAGCTGCATATTACAGTTAAAACTGTAGAAACCTGCAGAAAAGGTAATGCAACTGCTTGGAAAGGAACAGCAGGATAGAGCAGTTATTTCTCTGCCTCTTGTTTTTTCCACTGCTGTTGTATGCAAATGACCATTAGCCTCTCATTGGAAGAAATACTGTGTTCTACAGGGAAGCGGAATTTCTGCTGTGTATCCTACAGTAATGTCCTCAACTGAGAATTGGGTTGCAACTGTCTTTTCAGAAAGACAAAAATAGATCAGGTAGAAGGAAACAACAGAGGTGTGAGCAAGGTTTGGGAGGTTTTTGTCTTTTGGAAGTGCTGTGTAAGCCAGTCTTGGGGATTTCAGCGGACAGCTGTCAGAATATGATGGATGGACCTTGCACTTTCCCCAAATTAACTGAAAACTTAAAATTTACCTTTGTGTTACCACATGCTTGAAAACCCTAATGGCTGTACTGCTCTCTTCTCTCTATATGCTATGCATGCTAGCTTGCCTGTCCTTGTGAATACACACTGTGACATACCAGGTGCCTCATTTGCAGTGGTACTGTAATTGCTACCAGAGCTGTATTAAACTGGGGTGTGAATGGATGTGTTAATAACTTGACTACCTGGCATATTTTTAAATTCATAAATATTTTTCTAATGTGTGTTCTTTCTATATTAGTGTCCAAATCCAAAAGACAAATTAAATTTTTTGGGGGGGAGAATGCTTAAAGGCACATTTGAGGAAAAAAAAAAAAAAAAGGCATATAAAAGTGTGTTTATTCTCATATTAAATCCAGGTTACACTTGCAGATAGCTGGCTTTTTTTAATGCACTGATTATTCCTCTTACCTTTCCGGTGGATTTCCAGTGTAATACTAGTATCTGTTAGATCTCAAATACAAATGGGCAGATTTTATAAAACTTTTAAAGTAATTGTGGTGTAACTTGAAAATCAGTACATGTGCAAACACAGAGCCATTTCTCTTCTAAAAACTTGCTGCTACTTCAGCAATTGTGTTTGCTGAATAACACAGAACATTCATTCCCCCTCGTTGCAGGAGAGGTCAATAAGGCTCATAACTGACAGGTGCAAAAGAACAATAAAATACTGTGTGCTTTTAATCAGGAATTGATGATTTTCAGTGGTATTTTGCCAACTTTTTTTTTAGTCGTTGGTAAATTTTATTCATGTATTTATATATAATTTGTATAATTCATCTCTTTCTGAATGAAATCAACTCGCGAAGCTATGACTGGTGTTAATGTTTAATGATTCTTTTTCTTCTGGCCCTATAAAATAATCCCTTCAGAATTAGTTGAAAGCCTAATATTAACCCACATAAGGAAAAATTGTAGGACTGAGCTGTACATTTTGTCGTTTACCTATTGGATGTTAAGGCAAAACCAACAAACCCGAAACCGTTTGTGTTTGTTCGTGGCATCAGTCACTTAAGCGAGTCCTTTTTGGATTATCAATGGCAAGGTTCACATTCAAAATGCAGTTTCAGATATGTAATATTTGGTGGCATAATATTTAATTGCTGGTTTGGGTTGAAATTATATACGATTCTTCTTTGCCTTGCTGAGAGTTTCTCTCTGAAATGACCACAAACTGTATGGATTGGTGGTGGTATGTATTTTCCCCTTATTTCCCTGTAAAGGCAAAATATGCACAGATATAATAAGGAAATGGTATTTTAATGACTTTTATATGATGATTGTTCTCTGGATGAGCAAAACCGGGTTTTTTAAGGTAGAACAAAAAGCAAATGGAGAAGGAAAATTGTCCACTTAGGGAACTTCACTGACTGAAAATACATTGCTGGAAGTCAGGCTTCTCCATTCTTCAGGAAACAAAGGAAAGATCCTCTTTCCTTTGTTAATGGTATTTATCATCTTTAACTCATTAGTTGCTGAAGGGAGAGATGAAATGTTGAAGGGATTAGAGATGATCAGTTGCTACAGCTCACATAGGTTCTTTGAGGAATGCCTTTGTGCTGCTATTTTGCAGATAAAATACACAAAATGCAGGCATTGCTCTTCCTTAATGCTGCGTAAAGAAGAGAGTTTTTATCCTGTATTGTTTAATGCCTTTTAAGTAAAGAATAACAATTGCAGGATTCCTTTATATCTGAACTTTGGGTGCGCCCTCGTGGAAATGCTTTGTGAGGCATCCATGAGAAGGGAACAAAGTAGAAGGTAATATGGGGCTGCTTTATATGATAAGCTGTAATTTGTCCTTTTCTGAAAATAAACCATTGTAATTTCGTCTCAGCAGTGTTAATTTTCAGAAGTTAACCTTTAAGTGATTGCAAAGCAGGATCAAGTATGGGTTGGCAGAGCAATATTTTAAAAAGATATATAAATATGTAGGCCTTTTTATCTTTAAAATTATCTCCTTTTCCCTTTTTATTTACATATTGAAGGAAAGGATTTGTTTATAATGTGAGAAATGTTATTTTCATTTTAGGTAGATGTAGCACTTTTGGCTGATGCATAACCTTTTTATTTTTCTAAAGTCCAGTGAATTATCTGCTAATAGAATTTTAAGGAGCAGTGTAAATACTTCAAGTGCATTGTCTTGCTTGCATATAAAACCACACATTTGCACTTTCTTCTTTTATTCCTATTAAATTGTGAGCACTTGTCCCTTGAACTTTCTGTTGGGGAAGGTGGAAATCTTCCTGCTAGTGACTCTTCCATTTTTGCGTGCGGTATTGCAAACCTCTAAACCAGGATCCTTACTACAGCTGCTTATGATAACCTCCAGCATGTTGATGTGAGGGGAGGAGCAGAAATCTAACAGCTCACACTCCAGCCACCCACGCTGATTGCAATAGAGGAAACTGTACAGCAGCAAAACAGAATAGTAAATATAGAATAAGAAATCATGAAAATGTGGCAAGTTATAATTACGAAGAGGGGACCTACACTGAGCTGAATACTTGCTGTATGTGACACAAGTGAGATTATTAGCAGGGGATAAACACTCACGTTTATGCATTATATTCTCCTTTCATAAATGTATGTCTCTTTGTCTTGAATTTTTTTCCTTAATTAACTGGCTTCAAAAGGAGGGACTCATTCTTCTCTGGATTGTGACTCTAGCTTCATACTTTTAAGTCAGAACCAGGCACAAAACAATGTAGCATTGTTGATGAGAGCCGATGTGATTCTTTAAGGGTGTAATTTCCCCTCATCCTTCTTGTTTTATTGAAGTCAGATAAACTCAACTATATGTGTTTTTGTGGGGGTGGGGGTTTGAACATGTGGCAGAGTGGTTGGAATGCACCTTTGGGAGTCTGCAGGGATTCAGCACACAGGCACCAACAGCGCACCAGGCACAGTGCTGGTACCCTTTTGAGTTTCCACGTGTGGGAATTTGAATTACTTCTCTCAGATCTTTCCATCAGGAAGAATATTATTTGCATCACAGAAGGATATAAATTAGTTATTGAATGTGCCTGGGAAGACAGGAGGCTGCATTTGTGTACAGAATAGGAGACAACTACTGATTAATTATGCTATAAAGCACACATAGCTTGTAAATGCGCACATGATAAATATCCATCTCATGTACCCTTTTCCACTTCATCCATGGACAACTCATTCATTCATCTTCCTGAGGACTGCTGTAAATATTTTAAACACCTTTTTTTTTTTTTCCCTCCCCTTTAAAATAAAACCTGTCCATATAGTGTTTGGGTGTTTTTCCTCATTCCTGAAATAGCGAATTTGCTCTGTTCTGCATCCTGCCTGGTTCTTGCACACAAGAGGTCTGAAAGTGCTTGGCGTATTGTAAGCAGCCTGGCCTGAAGGAGGGAGGACAGACGCTGACACTGGCTGTGGGGCACAGCCTTTGCCTCCGCAGGAGAGACAATCGCTGGGCTATGAATGAGAAAGGGCTTGAAAGATGCTTTGGGTAGAATCTCCATCCCTTGCAAGGCCTCTGCTCTCGGTGCTCTAATGGGAGAGAGATCACTGCATTTTCAGGTTGGAGTGAAGAAAATGTGGCTTTGGACCAACATGTGTTGAACCTGCATTTAGTAAATTGCCTTTTATTAAAGGGTGAATTCACTTTCCTGACACTAGCTCTGACCCTCCCTCAAGGACACCTGTTATCCCAAGGGTATGGTTTCTTCCTTGAGGAAATAACATTGCTGTCGGTCCCTCTTTCTTGTTTCGTGCACCATCACTGAAGTGCTGTGAGACTTGACTATTTTCTGTGTGTTTAGACAATGAGTACCACCTAGGGACATTAAACTACTGTGCATGACAGTTAAGTGTACATGAAACTCCTCCCTGGCTGCCATACTAAAAATAAAATTTAAAAAAAAAAAAAAAAAGTCACAGAAAAAATTGTTGCAGAAGCAAAACTGGGCAGATAGTGACTGAAGTGGCAACTTGCAGTTTTCAAGAAAAGCTCATCTCCACGACTAGATAAACAGGGACCATAGTATGCAATGAGGTGGTCTTGGTTGCATGGCCAAACCAGGAGCTTGGGATACCTCTTGGGCGAAGGACGTCTCTCTGCAGCTGCATCTTTTCATCCATGACCCTGTATTGCCTTCAGAACAAAGCAGAGCCCAGTCCTTTGTGAGACCATGGCCCCCAGCAGAGGAGTTGGAAATGCTGAGCACTTGGCAAGACAGGTTTCAGGTCTTGCTTTCACGTTGAGTTACTGCCAAAAGCCCACTGCGTCTGGCAAGATGAAACATTACTTTTCTGCTTGAACAGCAGAAGCATTTTTCCTCAATGTCTTGCAGGCTTCTTGCTCTGGAGTTGAAATTGGAAACATTTTTAATTCCTAAAGTATCTAGGAATATGCAGATTTTATAATAAAAAGTCAAATCTAAGAGCCTATTAAATATGCTACAACTGGCTTAATTGGTCTAATATTAACTCCAGGTGACACTTCAGTGATATCAACTGTAACAATGAGAGTGACATTTCTGAGTTGCCTTATTTTTAGGGAGAGTGTTGATTGTGGCTTTTGCAATTGTTGCTGTGGCATAATGCTCATAGAGCAATATACTTCTGGCAAGCGTGACATGTCCATTCTCTCTGGTTGCAGGGGAGTGGATGGTCACTTTTGCTGCTGCTCGGCAGGGTTCCTGTGCTGGCAATATGCAGCAATGGCATTTCTGTCAACAAACCCATGGTTTTCTGTTAACCCAGTAAGAATCAAAATATTTCTTGAGAAACAGTTACTGATTAAATATTAGTAATGCTTTCCAAGGCAAGGAAGAAGGAAAAGACTACCAATGTTAGTGGTGAAACCTGTGAAGCGATGGCTTCAGTGGTCTGAGCACAGGATAAAGAGCATCAACAGTACAACATCCTTTCTTTTTTTCTACTCAGCAGTGGACTATATGTGTTAAATTCTGGTATAGCTTCCAAGGGATAATAGTTTGAAGTACTTGGCAGCTAGAGGGGTAATTCTTGCCACTGTCTGTATTGGTGGTCCTATATAAGTCTCCCAACTCCCATGCTGATAGAAGATATGGATAGCGATCTCCTCTGTAAAGTGCGGTGCAAGTATTTGCTAAGCCCCACTTCAGATCTTGGAAGATTGTGTTAGCCTTAGCAGTATAGGCAACGCTATTCTTGGAGCTTATGTCCTGGTGGGCTTTGTTCCCAACAGTTTGTGAAGGTAATCTCTAGAAGTGTCCCATGATTGAGAGCCAGCGACTGTAGGCAGTCTGTTTATTGAGGGGAAAACTGCAAAGTTTTGGTGAAACTTGCTCTATATCAATTTTCACCTATACTTATAGTAATGCAGAAGATGACAGAGGCAGAGTAATGCTAATCATAAAAGTGGTTTAACTAACTTCTCATCTGGCTAGATCACCGTTGTTGGGGTACCACTCCCTAAAAGATTCAGTGCAGAATTTTTGGTTTGTTTGTCATGTAGGAAATGCAACATGGATTGTAGCTAAGCATTTTATCTTCTGATTAAGTAGAAATAACCACATTTGCTGATGTATTATCCTGTTCTCTTTACCTGCTAAGTCTTAGCTTTGAAGGCCCTTGAGACAGAGGCATGTACTTCCTCAGTCTGATCCCTGGACAATTGGAGCCTTGGTCAGTTTGGCCAATTACTTCTGCTGCTGTATGTCGTAAGCCTGGGTAGGAACCTAATTAAATTGTCCTGTACTTCTTTTTTGCCTCCCATCTTTCAGCCATTGATTAGACTTTCAAGCAGTGTCTTCTGTGTAACTTGAAGGAGTAGTGCAGTCTGTAAAGAGCCTCTACTGCAATACAACATATTCAGCTTCTTCCAGTGTACAAAACAACACATGATAACTTGGCTTCATATCCACATCTTACATCAAGCAAAACCAAAAGTATTTATCTTGCATAAAAAAGACATTTACACAAATTATTTTCCCTGTATATGCCTACTGTATTTCCTTTCCAATAGGCTCATTGAAATTAAGCCCTTGACAAAACTGTCACTCCATTCTTTTCTGTCATTCTCATGATGAGAGAAAATCTATAAAAGATGTTTACTGGGGATTTGGGTTAATCCTATCACTTGAGTTTTAAAACAGGACTATTCCTCCTCCCCACCCCCCCACCCCCTTTATGGCTTTGTGATCTTAAACTCTCACACCAAATATTGCCTGCTTCACTGCCATTGGTGATAGCAAAGTGGTTTATTTGTAATTTATTTATTATATAAACATTTCAAATCCTTATCCCTAGTGCTTTGGTAGGGAAAATCACAGATGATTAACCACATCAGTATTGCTTGTTGTGCACCAGTCCAATGACACTACCTACATTCACTAGTATGTTGCAACTCTAAATAATGGTCACATTCAGCCTACTTGTCTGTGATTTGGAGTCTTACTCATTGTGTGACCATCCAGAAGACTGTTATGATAACTTTGCAATTTAAAAATGTGCATCCTGCTTTATTTCAGATGTTTTTCTTGCCTAATCAGTAAATCTATTTCATGTTCCAATGTAACACTTCTTTCTCCAGTTTCCATCCCAAAACTGAGGCTATGTCATTCATGTTCATAGCAGGCCTACATTGCCTGTGTTTTGGTGAATCCAGCTTTCCGTTCAGCTTGACAAAAGCTGATTGCTGTTAAGCTTGGAACATCATTAGTTAGATTTTTGATATGTGCTAATGCCTAGAAATTTGTTTGTCATCTTAAAGTCAGGGGAAGGTAGTTCAGTGCAAGAAAAACAACAAATACTGTAGTGGATCAACAGCCTTTAGTATAGTTCTGTGTTATGTAGATAATGCTGTGTTCATCACTTGATATTGCAGGATTCTGCATGCAGCTCTGATTCTGTGTATTCTTAGCAAAGATCATAAGATAACAGCAAAGTTCATGTGTAGGATTATCTAAGATACAGGCATGTAGAAGTGACCAACGATCAAGAATAATGCTCTGACAAATTTTTAAAGACATTTTTTGAGTTGCTATATTCAGGACTGCTCTGTGCTTGGATAATGAAAGGCTGCTCTTGGCTGACTGACTGACAGGTGTTAAGCCCTGTACTGTATCTCTGAAATTCAATTTAAAAATCTTTCCTAAGTGCTGCCACCAAGGATATTACTTAGTTGTTTGTTTTTAAAATATCTGTTAAAAAAAAAATAAAAGAAGAAAGGTAGATTTGTCTGGCTTTAAAATTACATGAAGAAAGAGGGAGAAGCATATGGATTAACGGTCACTTGGACTGGAACATTGCTAGGTGTTCAAACAAAGTGCTTTTCTGGTTGTCTGCCTTGATCAGAGCTCACAAAATTTTCTGTTCCATCTGAAGGTCTGCAAAACCTCTGACCATGTGGATGACCTTGCTAATGTATCTAGTCAGTTGTCCTGGTTTTGCTTTTATCTAAGAAAATTCTGTAGGAAGTATCACAGTATAACTAAGGTTGGAAGAGACCCCAAGGATCATCGAGTCCAACCTGTCTCCACAGACCTCACGACTAGACCATGGCACCAAGTGCCACATCCAATCTCCTCTTGAACACCTCCAGGGATGGTGACTCCACCACTGGGTAGTGGTAGAGTTGGGCTCTGTGGTCATGGTCTAGTACTTCATTTGTCAAATAAAGCAAACCCTTAATTACAAACTCAGCCACATTAAAATAAAAATCGTTGAAGGCTGATATTTGCCCATGAATTAAATGTGTGATGTGTTGTAGAGGCATGAGATTGTGTTCAGGGTTTTATATGACACTGTAATAGGAGGTTCATGTAATAGTGTGTTTCCTTATCAGCAGGAAGCAAGAACCAGTTCCCAGTGACATTGTGGAGCAAGTTCCTGTCTTGGGACATATGCTGTTCAGGCACAGAGTAAAGCAGCTCACTAAAGGGTTTTCATTAAACAGTTAAAAAAAAAATAAATCTGAAGAGGCTGAAGTTGGTAACAGAGGAATCAGGAATGCTTTTTGAGCTTAATTCCAGTGTTTCCTAGTTCACTAAAGCAGCAAAGTGCCCCCAGTCTGACTGTGACCCAGTTCCTGAGTACTTCAGTGGAGCTGTCTCAGGGGACCTGGTGCCCTTACTGAGAGGTCTGCTGTTGTAGCCTTGATCTCCAGGCTGAGAGTCAGTTGGCAGCAGAGAGGTGGTCCAGACAGCTCTTGATCCAGTTTGCACCATGCACCACTCCTGCTAAATGCCAGGGAGCTTGCATGGGGGCATGATTGAGCAATTTCCAGTAAAGCCCATCTGTCTTTTTTCTTTAGGAAACTGTTCTGGTTCCCCAAGCTTTGCTGCTCTGCATAAGTCACATAGGGAAACTCCTGTTTCAGCCATAACTGGTAAATTTTTCAATGCAATTTACTCATACAGGCATCTCCCCCTTCCTGCATCTACACAACAAGCTTTAATTGTTTTGTTCTTGCTCCTTTTCCTATCCTCTCCTTGTGTGAACTGAGCTGCACAGCAAAGGTGGTTATGAAATCTTTTGCATACAGGCAGAGGTTTTTTTTCTACATCTGTCCTCTATTGAGTCAAAATTATACTGAACTTCATCAGCAAGTCATGCTTTCTGCAACAAACACAATGGGTGGGATGGGCCCAGCCCTCTTTGTGCCCTCTCTAAGTCTTTCTTCCCCTAGATGGGAAGCCCCCTTTTTCCCATCTCACTGACTTAATTTTAGGGTTATTTTTAAAGCCACCCACATGCATCTGAGTGGTATGCTGAGCCATGCATAATGTGGTCACTTGAATGCTTCTGGAATGCATAGGTATCATGTGAAGACAATGATCCATAACAATGTAGTTTGTAGAAAAAGACTCCTCTAGAGATGGGCTGTGTGTGGAAGTTGCCTTGAGTGCTGGAGCTGCTTTTGCATTTTGTTCCTCTTCAAAGCTTGCTCAGTTTAGATCCCTTTTTTCCACTTTACGTTTTTTTGAAGGTTTTATTTCGTTAGCTCCATTAGAGAGATTAATTGTGCTGACAGAAAGCCACAGTTAGGTGTATAAATATCAAAAGCCACTAAGCTCTCCACCTGGAGGAAAATCGCAGATTGTTTTCTTTAACAATTTGAGAGATTTGTTGCTACTTAGGGGGAAAAGAAAGTAGAATTGTTTCATACCATTACTATATTCTGGGTTTTTTTGTTTGTCAGATTTTTCTCACACAGTTCATCCTGATGACATCATGAGTCAGGTCTTGGGATTGTAAAGAAACCACATCTTCACTTTGGGCCATTGGAATAGGCTGCCCAGGGAGGTGGTGGAGTCACCATCACTGGACGTGTTTAGCAAGAGACTTGGTGGGGTGCTTGGTGCCATGGTTTAGTTGATTAGATAGTGTTGGATGATAGGTTGGACTCAATGATCTCAAAAGATTTCTTCCAACCTGGTTAATTCTATTCTATTCACTTACCAGGGAGTGTGGGTGCCACCATTGTGGTCTTGTTAGGGCTTCTTTGATTGTTTGTGAGTCAGACCTGTTGTATGTTTGTTCCCATACTGAACTCCTGTGAAGTCTGTCTTGACTTTGGACTCTGTTTGTTCACGGATGCTGAAGTTACTGCTGCATCTCTCTGCATATCCCACATTTTAGGTGTTGAATGAAAACAAGCTACAGGGCATGCTGATGTGTCATTACATGTCAATAGACCGGATCTAGGTTGGGAAATTCATACTTTGTCTGATCTCATGTCAACAGGATTGTTCTGTGACTTTTTATTTGTGTGTTCTAAGGAAAGTCTCACTACAGACATGCAAACTGGAGAGAATAGAGGGAGAGTTAATGTAATCTCCAGAACACATTTTCTGAGTTAAAAGGAGCAAGGAAGTTGTAATTTTTTACTCACAATCTTACCTTCATTTTGACGCAGCATAGCCTATGAAAGTAAGCCTGTTTTCATACAGGTTTAAACTACACCCTGCCTATTAGCATAAACATGCTCCAAAATGTGGAAAATAATGTAGAAAAATGCATTAACATTATTAATCGAAATACAGAAGACAGTCTGCTGACAGCACTGATCTGTGTGCAGCATATTAGTGAAACAAGGAATAAAGCTTGTACTCTGAGATCATCTTTATACTGCAAAGCCAGGGTGTATCCATCATGTCACTAAATGTCATTTATAATCCATTGTAGAATAAACTCCTGAGTTAACATTTTTGTACTGCAGGCTGCCAGAATAAGCAGGAAAGCTGCTCAGGATTCAAAAACATTCATAATTTGGGATAAACATAAAAATACTGATAGAGCATCCCTACCCATCTGTGAATGGAGAGGATGCAGCCCGAGAGAGTTCCTGCTACCCAGCAGATTATTGGGTTTTCAGGAAGGTAAATGGCTAAGCATTTCTGACAGCCAGATAACCACAAAGGCGCTCTTCATGGGGCTGAAGTGGCATTGGCATGAAATAAGTTTGTAAATCACATTGCATATCACAACACTACCTCCAATGTATTCTAATTTCCAAATCTCTTCTCCAGAGTCTTCAGACACTGCCTTACCTAGTCAAGCAAGACCTTTTCTTAATGATTCAGCACATTCACATATGTAAAAGGAAAGCTGTGACAAGGTTTTGTGGCTCCTGAGCATGCAGTTTTTCCTCTTCCAGTTGACCCAGGAACATTGAGGTAGTGAAATACTGAATGCTTCCTTGCCCGGCAAACCCTAGTTTCATTTGTTCTGGTGCTGCAATGCTAAGTTTTTAGCTACTTAGAAATCAGTGTAGTGCTAGGAAAAGATGCCCGCCAAAGAGCAGTGGGAGCATTTTGTTATCTTCCTTTGCTGAGGGGATAGGAAAGCCATGGCAGCTTCTTCTAACGTGCCATGCTGTAGAAAGACCGAAGAGTCACAGATTTCATCTTGAAACAAGCAGTCTTTGGCTTGTCTGCCAAGGTGATCACCAGCACTTTTAGGGCAGGAGCACTCATCCCCTGCAAGCGCAGTAATCATGCGGCTGTATGTGATGAGTCACCAAACAGCTGCCATGCACTGGTGACTTGGTTTCTAGCAAAGGGCAAGAATTGTACCTTGCTAGGTAAAAGATGCTAAGTTGTCATCACACTTCTTGTTTTGCTTTACCAGTTCTGTAGGATGCTTGTCAATGCAATCTGTGTGAAAAGCAATAGCTATTTGTCTTTTTTTCTGCCTTGTCCCAGGATATTTATTATATAATACCTTGCTATATTTGCTCCTAATTTTCATTTTGATTCCTCTATGCGTTCAGAACAGAATTCTGTCTCCTTTTGGATTTGTTGCTAATACTTTCACTGAGCAAGTAAGACCACAGAATTCATGGTAGATGTTGGTATCAATGAATGTTTAAAGGCAAATTTTAAATACTTTCCTTCAGAACCCCTGTAAGAGACGTGGTAATTTGTTCAGATGTACCAAAATATTACTCAGATTGACATGTGATGATGTACTTTTCGTGAAGGACTCCTACCTGATTTAATTGCATCCAGCAGTTTCCATGTGATGCTTGCAAGAGGACAGCCCCTGAATTTAAAGCATACTCAGGAAAGGGTGTGTTTGAGTTCTGGTGCTTGGACTTGAGGACCTTAGAGGTCTTTTCCAACCTTAATGATTTTGCAGTTCTGTGGTATAGGTGCTGGCACTTGATACTTTAGACTGTGCAGGGGACACAAACCAGGGATGGGAAGCAAATGCAATCTTGCAGTGTTTAACTTGCATGAGCAAGCAAAGACACACGGGCTCAAAGAGCCTCGTGCACTGGCTAGTGTTTACGTTACAGACAGAATATCTCCACAGCTTCAATTTTTATACTAACTAAGGAATCTGAGGTTTTTTTCATGAAGCAGTTTTGGTGTCTTGTCTGCCCTGTAGAAGCTGGAAGGGATTTTTCAGTTGACCTTGGGGCTGTGCTGGAAGAGATGAATGTGATGCAAAAGAGAGCACTTGTATTTACAGGAGAGAAGCCCTGACATTAAACTGCAAGCAGTGAGCATCAGTTATTAGTTTTGGTGAAGAAATCCACAGCAAGAAAGGTTAACTAATAATATGCTACCTGTTATTTTGGGGGTTTATGTGCTAACATCCTGGGGTTTTTTTAATGGTGTTAATTTGGGGTTGCAATACTACTTTGCAATGTGTTGTCACTTTACTCATACACTGCTGAGCTAGAATTCAGTGTCCACTTTTCCAGCTGGCTTCAGAAGTGTTTCTTAGGCCAGAGCCCAAGTGTGTGTTCCCCACATTACCTAGTCGTGACATCATTTTCAGTTGTAAAAGAAATAGGGAATCTGAAATGAAGGAGGAGTGGAAGGAATTGCAGACTCCAGTCTAGAACTCCTAATGTATTGTATTGTATTGTATTGTATTGTATTGTATTGTATTGTATTCTATTCTATTCTATTCTATTCTGTTCTATTCTATTCTATTCTATTCTATTCTATCTTTCCTTTTATTGTAAAATGTCTTAGCAAAAGCTTTGTGGTTCATCTTTCCATATAAGTGGTGTTATTCTCGTTGTCTGTTAAAGGGAATATTTTTAACAGATGTGGAAAGGTCCTTAGTCTACATGTGTGTAATACCAATGCTTTACTTTTAAAGGAAATCATCCATAAATCCCATTAGTTACTATTTGTCAATTTTCATCTTTCTAACCATGACTTAAGTGTTGTAGTGCTGTCTAATTAAAGAATTGTCTTTAGCTCCCAACAGAAAGATGACCTACTGTAGACTGACTGAACATTGGAGATGAGCGAATGAAAGCTCGTACTAGTTCTGGTATGAAGGAGCTATGAGGATGTTCCTTGTGTGTAGAGTGGGCTGAATGTGGCTGTTGTCACCATGGGAGCTGCAGACCTGGTCTCAAGCAAGTGGCACTACAGTAGTAGGATTGGCTGTGTGTGGATGGAGGAGGCACATTTCTATCCAGCACAGCTCTCCTGATGTCTTCTTGGGAGGTGATCCCTGCCAAGGGGACAGTAATGTGAAACCAGCTTTAACTTTGCTCCTTCAGCCAGTGTTCCAGCAGGCATCAGTGGTCGCTCTCACCATCAGCATGGTGTGTCCTCCCCCTCCCGCTGCTGCTGCAGCCCCACTTTGTGCTCTGCAATATCCGATAGCAGCATCCATGGAAACCACTGATGACAGTGGCTTCTGAAAAGACTTGTTAATTAAAAGATATTTAAAATTATAATAAAGTCACTATCTTAAATACAACAGGGATATTGCAAATGGTATCCCACTCTGCCATCACTTTCCAAAGCTGAAATGCAGCTAGAGATGAAGTGCCCCTTTGCACTCTGTTCTCTCTCATCTTCCGTTATCTTAGCATGCAGTCAGAAGACACATATTAGTATTAAAATTTTTATAGTTGCAGTAGTGACATCTTGACCTAACTCTGTGGCCACCCAGTTTATCTGTCTCCCAGTTTAGCACAGGGTGAGGCAATGTATGGTTTGTCCCAGTACTTGGTGGAGGAGCCTCTGCAGTGGGGCCATGCACAAGAGCACAGAGAGAATGAGAGAGAGTGGTGTGTATGAAGAGCAGAAACTTGGTAGCCTGCAGAACAGCAGAATTGCCACAGAGTTCTATGATTCTAAAATGAATGTGAGAATGAAGATCAGACTAACTTCTTGCAGACCAAAAGGAGATAAAAAGTCAAAATCTCATTAGAAACTTGTGGGTGATTGAGCTGAGGAGACACTACTTGTGTTGAGTCTGGGGAGAACTTTGCAGGAATTAATTGAAATTGCCTTTGTGATTGAGGGCTGGATCCGTGCTATGTGTGAAACAGAATATCATTTGCTGCTTTAGTATGCAGGAATCACACAGTGCAGGAGGGTTGTGAACCTGAGAAGTTGTCAGTCTGCTAAAAACAGCTTTAAGTGTCAACCTGCACCTAGATGTTATTCTTTGAGAAAATTTATGTTCTTGCTATGTGGAACAAAAGCAGAGAAAAAGTAGAAGCTGGTAAGGGACATTCTTTGGGGCAGAAGAATTGATGCAGCTTTCATCTAGGCTTCAGGCTGATCACTGCAAATTAAAGGTGGCACCCAAGAGATTAGAGAGGAGCCTGGAAGTAGATGGGCAGACATATCAACAAGGAAGCTGCAGGAGCTTGCTCCCAGCAGGGTACATGAGAAGCAAGATGCAGTGTAAACTGAAGAAAAGTTATTTGATATTCTTATGAGCACACATGCAGATGAGTTCAACCACTGCTGTTTCAAGACTTGTTCACAAACATTTTTTGGCAGGTTTCCATCAATGGGTAGGCTGTGAGTACTTCTTGCTAGCATATAGCAGCTCAGACTTGAAAAATTAAATGTGTGGCATATAGAATACGGAGAATTACTTGGTGTTTTCTGTTTGGCAAGAAAGGTCAAACAACTGACATTGAAAAGTGGTGTTTTCTTTTTAGACTAGTTTCTCATATAGAAGAGTGTGAAATAAAGGCTCTATTTAAACTTTTTCAAGAGAAATATTAACTTTAAACATTTATCCATTTCTTATCTCTGTTATTTCATTCTAATTCTTATCACAAATTGATTTTTCTCCCAGCAGAAAGAATTGATTCCAGCCAATAACAAATCTTCATCTTGATTTTATTGGCTTGTATCTCTGGTAAGACAAGACACCTTCTGTACTGGCTCAAAATGTACCTGCTGGATAATGTAAGTAGACCACCAGTTTAATCAAATTATAATTTTTTACTTTCCAAAGTTTAAAGCCAAGGATATGGCCACCACCCACAAACAGAGCTAAACATACTCAGATATGGGGTTTTTACTGTATGTCATTTTTGCATGTCAACATACACTTAAAGGAAAATGCACTTATCTCCATTGGTTATTTCAGTTTATTATGTCACCAAGTAATATGGTTAGGGTGAATGTATTATAATGGAGAACCTTATCCCAGCAAAGTCTCTGCAGTTAAATGGTATTGCCCCTCTGGGTGGTGATGATTCAAACCAGCTGATTTGTAACTTGTTTCCTAACTTCCAGGAAGAACAAAAATGAACTGTACAGAGAAAGAAATATTGTATTGACCTGTCTTGCTGAGTGAAGTGATAGATAAAGAGTAATTCTGGGAACAGTGTACCTTCTTTTTTCCTCTTTTCCCCCCCTTTTTTTTTTAATGTGTAGAATGAAACAAAACACTCAGAAAATGGTTACTGTCTTTCTGCTGTGGTTCGCTCCACATCTGGCACCTACCAGCACCACTCAAGGGTGCCGATGGCAGCTAAAAGCTGCATTAAGAGGAAGAAAAGCATTTCAGTCTGCCTTATTTCAGTAAGTGAGCAACATCCCTGGATCCTCTTGACAGTATTATGTGAAATGTGAGTAGTTTTGACTTTGCTAGCCACATGAAGTAGGGGTACAGAGGATTTTGGCACATCCTTTCCCACCTCTCTTTTACACAAGGAGGTTGGTGAGTGGAAGGAGAGGGCAGGGAGCTCTGTAACAGTGCCCTCTTTCATTCAGACTGCCTCCTACTGCAGGTGTGGTGTGACAGGCATTTGTCTTCTTCCCTACAAAAATGAAGCTCTCAATAAGTAACAAAATATTCCCCAAAAGTGTAAAAATGTTCTGTCTGTATCAGGCACAATGTATGTTGATTTGACCTGGCTTTATCAAACTGAACAGAGCTGGTTTGGGGGCTTTTTTTCTTATTTGATGTTACTCAAGTCCCATTCAGCGATGCCGTTTCAGATACAGCAGGGAGCTCTTTCACTGCAGGCTTAAACCAGAGGAGACTCTCAGCACTGTAGCCTGAAGAGGGATTTGCTTTCCAAATTTGTTACACAAGTCAGATGCAAGTCAAGAGGGGAAAAAATAATAATTTCATCCTGCCAGCCATCAAAATTCTGTTTTGGGAAGAGCCATCCCTAACCTCTCTGCAGAGCTTCTGCCTCAAGCAGAGACCAAATTGCATAGTCTCCCATTTTCTGCGAAGATGGTGAGCTGCTTGGTGGCGAGTGGTTGTTTTGTTATGAACATTTGTTGGGTTGAGGTCAGTGGCTGGAGGTCAGGCTTGGGGATTGGGCTGCTCATTATCTCCCAACTGTTTGCCATGACTACCAAAGGACAGAGTAAGAGGCCGATGGTGAAAGGTGGAGTTAAATACTCCTTTGGAGCAGTCCATGCAAGTGACGTGGCCCTACCATAATCTTTTAGTGACCATCAGTACTTAACTTACACTGGGACTGTGGTCTCATACAGGTAGATCCATGGGCAAGTGAAAAGTGTGATATTTAGGCTGTCCAAGCAGGGGATGACTCTTATGTAGAGTGCCTTCTGTAATCTGAAAGCTAAAAAGTGTGTCAAACTAGACTCAAGTTGACAGTGATGTGCTTCTGCAAGATGACTTGCTGGATGTGAACAGTGTTCTACATACAGCACATGAATGAATCCTTTCCAGGTGACCTTTACTGGCTAGGACTCGGAGTATTTGTGTGTCTACTTTAGGGCACAGCACTTCAAGAAAAATATAAGGAAGGGCAAAGTTCAGCAACAAGAATGACAAGGAATTTAGAAAATAAGATGTAGGACAGCAAGCTGTCATTTGGTCTCTCGGCTAGGCTGTGTGACCCAGGAAGGTGTAAAAATCTGCTGGAGAGACAGCAGTAACCAGTATGCTGTGAGTTGCAGCAAGGAAAATGTAGGTTAGATTTTAAGAAAAAACTCTGCAACAAAGAAGGAAGAAAAGCACCAGAGTGTGTTTGCAGCAGTCATGGGGTCTCTGGCACCAGGCAAGGATTTGAGGAGAGCTGAGTAAGTGTCTAGGTCACTGATACTGCCAACAGGAGATGGGTAGGGGGTTCCCCATGGGCTCTTTGAGCTGTGTAGTTCCCTTGTTCTTTATTTTAATTATAATTAATATTGGGAAATTATCAGTGCAGATGTGAAAAGTGGGAACAAGCCTAGCTGGCAACTGATCACTGTGGTGTGCATGCAGGGACAGAGGTGGGCAGCATGTGAAGGTAGCTCTCCTAACCTGCTCACCCCATCCTAGCAACTGCAGATGGCTGCATTCGTGGGTAGCTCTGCTTCTCTTGAAGACAAAACCCCTCTTTGCATGCTAATCATTTCTTGAATTTTTCTGACTGTTACAAGATTTGCACTGATGGCTGAGTGGTATTTTTGTATCTAATGTATACTGAATAGAAATAATATCAAGTGCATCTTCCATCCTGGATTTTGCATTGCCTTGTTGGGGTGTTTGTCATGTGTCAGGTCACTAGCATCACTTCAGTGGAGTTTTATAATTGCATTTAGTATGTCATTTACTATGCCTGCCTCATCTGATTTCTGTGGTACTAATAAGATAATTCATCTTTGCTCAGTAGCACAATGTGTTGATAACAACACATTTAATTTTACTGAGTTACAGAATCTTGGCTGATTTTAGAGAAAGGTCAGAGCCAAGATAACTTTGTATTTTAAAATGCTTATCAACTCAAACCCCCGTTAAGGGTTTGGCTTTGTCTCTTTACCTCCATCTTGAATTTTATTCAGAGAATTCACAAAAATTCTGTCATTTGAGTGACAGAGAAAACAAAAGGAGGAATTCTGTGCTAATGTTTATTAGCCATTCAGGGCTCATGTGAAGAGAGGGAAGATAAGCATGGAGACAGAGACAGCTTCCCAGTATCAGAGCTATCAAAGCAGCAAGCCTCTTCCTACCTTGTTCACTGAGCTACAAGTGAGTTGGGTGGAGGGAATATATTCCAGGATTTTTTTATTATTATTATTATTATTTTCATTTCACAGGAATCTCGGGAACCACATTCTGTCATTTTAGCCTGAACACAGAATGCCACTTGTAGGAACAGGTTTCATTTTTAGCAATTTTTTTCCCCAGCGCTGTATTTCACTCCTCTACAACAGTTTCCTTGCAACATTAATTGATCTTTTCTATTTTGCAGTGACCTTGACTCTGTTTCATATCTCAAAAAAAAATTTAAAAAAAAAAAAATTGACATTTGGGTTTTCTAATTTAGAAGCACAAAAGAGGTTGAAAGAGACAGCGTTAGTACCTGATTCGCATGCCAAGAAAAGGTGCTTGTGTTAAATTATAGGCTGCTGAATCTGGGACCAAAGATAACATTGTTAGACTTCTGGAATAAATATGATTAATGGGACGAGCAGACTATCATTTTGGCCACCTCGTTATACCTTACTTATTTTCCTAAGCAGGATTTCATCATTTAAATCAAGGATGTGTATGCATTTTAAAAATCTCACTCATTTTCCTCTAATTTGGAGGTTTAAAATGTCTCAAAATGTTGATGTTTTCTGAAGCTTACCCTGTCAGAATTTTTGACAAAGGCGGAATCTCCCCTCACATCGTCTCTTCCCCTGGTTAAGATCTGTGAGATTTAGGGGAGAATACAAGTTATTCTTGTGTGGAAAGGAAAAAAACCAATTCTCCTGAGATGTGAGAAGAGTTGTCAATTAGAGAGAGCTGCCATTTTTTTAAGGCTATGAAAAGGTAGGATAAAATGAGCACTCTGGCTCATGCTGAGCTAGCTGGGAAAGGCTGCAGTGCAGGATTACTCCTAAAAACCTTGTCCAAACAAATCATCATTTAAATACAGAATTGCTGCTTTACCAAAGCCTCAGTCTTGCAAGATCTTTCATGTCCGTGCTTGAGATGGATGTATTGTAATGCAGAAGCCTACAATACATCTTTCATTAGTCTTTTAACCTCTGTTTGGTACAAGGGGAATCAAAGCACAAGGCAATGCTCAGCTTGTGCTCGATTCTCCTGTTTTGCAATGACTTGGGTTTTGTCAAGCCCGTATAGACATTTGGAGTCCAGCAATGAGGCTTCCCCCTATATTTGCCACTGTTTCTAAGACTGAGGTAAAGAGAGGAACAGCCTTTTAAAAAACCAAGAGCTTTTTTAACCTTTTAAAAGCACAGACATGCTTAGACGCTGAGTGGACAGTGGCATCAGCATGATGGATCAGCACAATTCCTCTCCCTCCCATGGGGTTGAGCGGAAGCCTGCATTATTCTGACACGCTGTTTTGGGGAGGAGGGGGGAGAAATCTTTCAGATCCTTAAATCATCTGTTTTGAGCAAAGATCAGAGAACATTACTGCAACATCTAAGATAAGCATATGAGCTTGTTTTGTTTTGTTCTTCCCTTAAAACAGTGCAGTGCACTTTGTTCCCCTACTTCTTTGCCTTGACTTCAGCGTGCAGGGCACAGCTCTGTGACTTCATTGTGTATGTCTGGTTTTGCAACAGCCTCCATCGTATTTGTGTTTTGAAAATCAGTTTCTGTCAACTCTGCCCTGGGAAACAGCTGATTTCTTTGTTTTGGCAAACCAAAATAAAAGCTGAAAACAGAATAAGCACATTTTTTGAATACCAGTATGATGCCAAGAGGGTTTATTTTTTTATGCTTATGTCTCTGATCAAAGTGTTAATCACCAAGCTGAAAATCAGTTAAAATGGGGGGGAAGAGTTTTGACCTATCTGAAATATTAGATATTAACATTTTGGGGTTGGTGGTGGTTGGTTGGTTTGTGTGGTTTTGTATTGGTGGGGTGTTTTGCTTCATTGGGTTTTGTTGGTTTTGTTTTTCTTTATGGACCTGGAAAACCCTCAAGTTTTAGAAAGACAAAACATTTTGAAAAGCATCCAAGGTACTTGTTTGTGAGAAAAATACCTTTTGAGCCTGTGGATTCAATTTTTTTTTTCTCCTTATAACCCTGCCTGGAGCTGATTGTGAAGTGTGACCTGCACCCTAGCAAAGATTTGAGCGGAAAGGAGGTGAATATCCATTCGGCTTACAATCACTCCCCAAACTCCTGTGACCACAATGTGGGAATTGGGGTTTCACAGGGAGCTGGGCAAAGGCTGCTGCTGTTAGATAATGTGCACTGCATCCGTTGTTTGTAAAACTCATTAGGATTTTATACAAGCACTTTATTCTGGGATTTAGATTGGTGCCCAGTGTCATTTCACCAAACAGCAAAACTTTGCTTGATCACCAAACAGGTTTTTGCTGAGGTGGTACCTCAGCTCTAAATCCCTAAATGTTGATCCATTTTCCAACCCTTCTTGTACAGAGAATAAAATAGGAAATGCATCTTCCCCAATATGTCATTTTTGTCTCTCTCTCATCCAAAGATTGATAAAATATGTTTTGAAGGCATGGGCTTCATTCTAGCGTGCCTGTTTGAAGTCGGTTTCCCTGTTGCAAATCTGTTGGCCTTCTCCTTGGCTAAAATCTGGTGCATGTTCAGGAACTGTTTGTAAATCCAGTTTTAACCTCCTCACAGCATATTAAACTGTTGTTAACCTGGCAAAGGGTTTGTCCCAAGAAGCACAGTGGATTGCAATCTGTTCTGTAGCAAGTGCTGCTTTGTAGGCTCTCGGTTTTCAAGGTACCAATGCTGAATTTAAACATGAAGCAGTAACAGATTGGCTATTTGGTCCCTACACTGAAAGGCATCTTTGGAAATTCCTACATCTGGAGCTGTTAAATGATGCATAGACTGCTTGTTGCGGATGAGTATGTTTGACACAGTTTTGATTTAACAGCAATAAATGTATTAATTTTCAGCTCTTTGCAGTGAGAGTGCTGGGATGCTGCAATGGGTTGCCCAGCGAGGCTGGGAGTGCCCCCTCCCTGGAGATGTTCAAGTCCAGGTTGGACAGGGCCTTGAGCAGTCTAGTCTGGTGGAGGGTGTTCTTGCCCATGACAGAGAGCTTGGAGCTAGATGATCTTCAAGGCCCCTTCCAACATAAACCATTCTGTGATTCTGTGAATCCACAGAGGAGAAAAAAAAAAATCTAGAATCCAGTACCACATCTTCAAAAGCACATGGTCCCTGTGCTTTTTACTGTCACAAATATGTGCTTAGAAGGGAAGCCTGCTGGGTGATTCTCATTTCTGAATAACATGGACCTGTACCAGCAACATAGTAAAAAGCTCAGAAAACTCTCCATAGATAGTCTCTATATATTTGGCATTAGGCTCCTCCCCCCCCCCCCCCCCCCCCCCCCCCATTTAGAAGTGAAGCATTTTTATTAAACATCTTTGTACTTGTTCATATTAACTGAGTGAGTAGCTGGCCTATGGCCAGTTTTAATAAGTCTCTCATATAAAGAATTTATCTGGGAACTGTATTTGGTTCTTGAGTGTATAAATACAGAAGAGTGTAGGCATTTCCTGGAAACTGGTGCATGATAAAGTTAAGAACAGGAGGAAGTTCACTTTAATTTCTGGCAGGTCAAGGTATGGACTTGTATGTGTCTTGCTTTGTAGCACTGAAGACACAAATACTTTTCTGTATCTAGGATCCCTGTCATGCTACCAGCTTGAGAAATAAGATGTGCATTGAATTTTGACACCAGTGACAGCCTAAGAAAGGGATCGGTATGAATTTGGTACCAGGTGCCATGGCCGTACCATAGTTTAGCAGCTGGCTTACTGATCTCCAGGGTAAGAATTTCTTCCACTTCATTGCCAGCATCCTCTTCCGAGGAAATCAGTGCAGACTCTTGCAAATAGCTTTGTCCTTTCTCCAATAGACTTGCTCTTAATAATCAAAATGAGTTGCAGGCATTCCATTAATTGTCCAGATAATTAGCTTTAGGCAATCTAGCATTTCATCTTTGTCCCTGACTTAATCTCAGCCAGTTTTTGTTCAGTTGCTGGCATGTGTAATACCTCATCTATTTTGACATTTCTCTGCTGCATTAGCATTTGTTGTATTTTAATTCCTTTAGACTCCAAGCTTGGATCAGTTGTATTGGTTTGCAACTTACTTACGCTACATAAAATGCAACTTTTTGCTTCCACCAGTTTGATAAATGTGTGTTTTCTGTTCCTAATGCAGTCTTAGCTGGCTTGCCTTGGTTTTCTCATAGCTCCTCCACATAGGCTGTTAAAACCTTCTATGAGAATTCTCCTTCCCTGGGTGCATATGTGGTATTTTAAACCTAACTTTGTTTTTATTAATCCCTAGAACAATGCCAGATGGTGAAACACAAAGATACGCAATAGGGCTGCGTGTGTGTGCACCCATGTGCACACACACACACACATTCTATCTGTGTGCATGAATGCACAGGGCAATGGAAGATTTTATTAGATAATAAAGCTGCATTTTCAGTTATGCAGGTCACTTCATGTGAGGACGGGGGGGGGGAGAAAGTTCTATTTAGCTCTTCACTGTGTATGGCTTTATAGAGAAGCTGTTTAGAAAGGTCTGCTATTACTGATTAGAAACACTTAAATTACTTTCCCCCAGAAGTTGCATGCCTTCTGCTGCTGAGTACAGATGAAAAAAGAGAAGCTGTTATTCTGTGTTAATTTGGAAAACTGTGAACCTCCCAGTTAGTTATATTAGTCCCAAAGTGCTCATCTGAAATGCAGCACAGGCATCAGGGGCTAGCCTCTAAATCTGTCACTGGTTCCCTGGGTGCTGTACACTTTGCTTCTGAAACTAGGCACAAGGTGGAAAGGAAAAAAAAGACAACATCTTTCTGCTAAGCAGATTTTTAGGGTATTTTTGAGGGATTTTGAACTGCTGAGAAATTAAGAATGTTAGGGCAGGATCTGGTGGAGAGGTGTTGTTTGTACAGAGGAAAAACAGAAGTGTATTCCCTATTTGAGTCTTGCTCGGTTCTGTGCTTTACTAAAATTCCTGTCCTCAGTTCACTTTTAAAAGGGAAACACACTGGCTTCTGCCTCTAAGGCTGGAAGGAGTTTCCCTGGTCCCTGGTGGTCTTTATTTTTTTTTTTTTTAAAGGACAGGAACAATCAGACAAAGAAAACTCATATCAAGATGCAAGTGCTTTGAAAAGCTGCATATGCTTGCACAGCAGTGTAGTGGGCAGCAGCCACTGTCCTTAGGACTCTCCTAACCAAGATGTGCCATCAGTGTTGAACCATCAGCAGTGGTTCTGACATCCCAGTAACACAGACCCCTCATCCTGTGTGTTCAATGATTCCACCTCATCCTGAAGCTGCCTTAAACTTTGCAGATGAAGTGATTAATGAAATCATTGTGTATATCAGGGGTGCTACCTAACATTAAAACAAACAACAAATTTACATCTTCCTGTGGAGCCTCAAGGGTAACGACCCAGTGCACCATTGGAAGTGCTGTACTTGGGACCTAACTAGGACCAATCACTGAGCATCCCAACATAGCACAGTTCCTTAAAGTTCAGGGGACATTTTCTCAATGATGTCACAGTTTTGTGTCCATTTCCATGTGAGAAATTTGCCTTGTGCTGCTTGTCTTCAAGAGAAAAGTCCAAGGGGCTTCAGAGCTGCTGTTTTGGCTGTGAGATGTGAGCCTGTGGCTCAGCAGTTTACCTTCAAAGACAACTTTGATCTTAGTCCTCTTTGGACTGAGAGTAACATGCTCTAGCGTTGCTTTTTCGTTGTTGTTTAGGTTTAATATTGTTTGTTGTTTGTTTTTTCCCCCAGTAAACCTGATATGCTCTCTGCAGCCCAGGATGCTGTGTAATTAATGCCTGGATTTTTCCTGTTTAGGGTCTCTGAAACACTGTGGTAGAGCTATTCATAGCTTTTAGTAGAGTTTAATTTGGTTCATACTGTAACCTGTTCCTTTCTATGTATGATTTCCTTTTCAAAGACACTGGTGTTTTATGGCAAGATGTTTTGTGCAGTCTTTTAAAGCTTACTAAAAACTGTTCAAAAAGTTCATGGCTCTAAGATTTTATCATAACTCATCTGGTCTCTTTCATAATGGCATAAACTTACCACCCACTGGCTTACATGGGGCTTTTGTTGATTGGTTTTAAAAAGCCCTATATTTCAAGGCCAAGTTTACTCTTCCCCTGGTAGAAGGATTTACCACCTGTGGTGCAGTAGGTAGATTTTCCTAACTAAGAGATTTTAAAGCTAAAATGGGCTATTAAATTATTAAGTCAGCATGACACAGGCTATAAAATGTGATTTAAACGAGGTATTTTCTGCAGCGAATTCCCCAAGTGTAAGTGGGAGCTATTTCAGCCCCTTTGGCTGAAAAAACCCCACATTCTTCTTGGTCTTCTCTGGAGCAGCTCTGTCTCTTTGTGCTCTGACTGAAGAAAAGGAGATGGCTGAGGTTGGTCATACAGAATCACAGAATCAACCAGGCTAGAGGAGACCTCCAAGATCATCAAGTCCAATTTAGCACCCAACCTTAACTAATCAACTAGACGATGGCACTAAGTGCCTCATCCAGGCTTTTCTTAAACACCTCCAGGAACACCAACCCCACTATCCCCCTGGTCAGCCTGTTCCAAGGGGCAGTCACTCTTTCTGTGAAGAACTTCTTTCTAAGCTCAAGCATAAACTTCCTGCTGCACAGCTTGAGACTGTGTCCTCTTGTTCTGTTGGTGGTTGCCTGGGAAAAGAGACCAACCCCCAGCGGGCTCAACCTCCCTTCAGGTAGCTGCAGACAGCCATAAGGTCTCCCCTGAGCCTCCTCTTCTCCAGGCTAAGCAACCCCAGCTCCCTCAGCCTCTCCTCACAGGGCTTGTGCTCCAGACCCCTCACCAGCTTTGTTGCCCTAAACCATTAAAAAAAAATAAAAAAATAAAAAAGGGTCTCCTGTAGTCAATAGGTACAGTTTGTCTTTATTAAGGATGACTTTAGGTGGTGTGAATCCTTATACTTGTGGATGACTCTCTCAGCCTCCTCACACATTTTGCAGCCGTGGGTGGAAGTATTTGAACACAAACATGATTTGGGATTTATGGAGACTGCTCGTGTGAGTAGTTATTTGCATCACTATTTGCCAGCATAAGCTCATACATTATGCTTTTCCTTTCATCTTCCTTCCATAAATCCACTACCACTCCTCAGCGTGATGAGTTTGCAGGGAAGAGAACGAGCACACAGTGGGATTTGGGTTCAAGTTCCAGCTTCAGCCGGGCTGTTATTCCCCCACCTTTCAACATCTGGGCTCAGAGCTTTTCTCTGCTATATGGTGGGTGTTTCTAGAGTAAGAGGTGAACTACTGCATCTCTGCCACATGTGCTGGCCGTAGATAGGTGTTTGTACAAGATTACCTGAGAAATGGGTTAGGGAAACTTTAAAGCTGACAGTGCTAATCAGCATCCTGCATGCCTGGTCTATCAGGCACATCAGATTCACGGGAAGGACAGAAATACAGCATGCAGGAAATAAGGGTCAGGAGTGACAGGTGGGGAGGAGGGAGAGATACATTTAAGAACCAGCCAGCAAGAAAATGGAAAGAGTTGGAAATATATTTGCTGTTTCTGCCTGTCAAAAATCAGACGCTGATGCATGCATGTAAGAGGAGCTGGGTTTTGCTTTAATAACGTAAGTCATTGCTGTTTATTTTGCAGTGATTGGGCAGAATGTAACACCATGAGGTCCTAGGCAGTGATTGTTTGGTTGTTGTCTTTGTGGTATTCCTAAATTACAGTAATAAATTCGATAAATTAGGGCAATAAGATTTAATATTACACTTTTCTTCTGGGCATAACAACAACAATTTGCCTTTAATCAAGAAGTTATATCCTCTTGAAATTTCATTTTATAGGCTGTTACCTGAAATTAGGGGGTTAGACTATTTCCTATCAATCTTAGTCTGTACTATGTCTCCTAGACTATTTAAAGGTATTAAAAATGCATAGCACATAAACCATACTAAGATTAATAAAGGGAAAGACTTTACATGGTATCGTACATTTAGCCATTATTTATTGTTGCACTTTATTTCATTGGGGAAACAGAATTAACTCAGATGAATATTTTCTGATGGACATTACTCTGTAGGTCCATGCTTTATGTTTGCAAAGACCATTTCCTATTCAAATTGAAATGGGTAAAGTCAGCTCTTTAAATTGCAAAAAAATTCTTGTAGTAAAATCTAGTGTGTTTGGGTTTTTTAAATCATGCGTCTATTTCTGTCTCCAGTCAGTCTGGAGGGAGTCAAAGGAAAACTTAAATTCCTTCTCTTCCTCCTCCTCTCTCTGCTAGTCTCGTCTGCAATATATTTATGTTTTAAGGATCTGGTGTTTTGCCTTGAAACTGTAGATGAATGTGATCAGGAAGCTGCAACCTCGTTAAAGTACTATGAAGTTAAATGAGACTCTTGTAAATGGTTAGCTGTTGTATTAGATTTCTTTGATACCTGGCAGGTTGGTAAATAGTAAAGCAATTTCACTGGAAATTGGACATGTATTAACCCAGCTTGATACCAGAGCACATTCTTGGAAGAGTATATATGTCAGTTATAGAAAGACAGGAGCTCTCTCCTGTTGTCACCCATGTGCATAGAGGCAAAAGCTGCTAATACTGGGGGCTGTGGCTGAAGACCTTATGGCTTAGAGTCATGGCTAAACTCTGGGGATGTGCATGACATTTTTGGGAGGAGTACTTGCACAGACAGATGAACACCATTTGATTCAGCTTGAGTTTCCTTTCTTACATACCAGTAAAGCTCATGGGCTGGTTGCAGTCTTCTAAATCCAGCATTTCTTCAAGAGAAAAATAGGTCATTTAAAGAACTGTTCACAACAAGGCAGTAGTTTTGTTGCTTAGGAGAAAGGCACTTTATGAGGTTGTAGTTGTCCAAATTTCTCTCTAGTCTTGCAAGATGCTCTTTGTCAAGGGGTGTGTTGCATTAAGTTGTTCTTAAAACCTGTACCAAAGTGTATCATGGTCCCTTCCCCAGCCTGCAGACCATCCAGAGCCCAGTCAGTCCTTGCATGTTCTTTAGCATCTTTTGCTAGTTGCATAATACATGAGCTTAAGGGCTTTTCCGATTTGCTGGGGCATTTGTCTCCTGCCTCCCTGCCATGGCATCACACTCTAAGCCAGCTGAAGCCCTGATGCTGGAAATGGTCTGTCTTCTGTCAAGACATCCCCAGCCAACACTGAAGGTCTCCACCAAGAAAATCTCAGCCAAAACAAGGAGAGTGACCTTGTCAGTTATGCCGGGTGCAGTAATTATGCACATTTGCATAAACGTCTCTAACGTGTTATTGCTTCTAGATGAGCTGGTCCTCACTTAACAGTAGCACAGTACTAAGCCATTAATTATAGGAGTCAGAGGAGAGGTACAGCTGCAGATCTGCCCTGTCAGGATTTATCAGGCTCCATTTTGTAATCAATGGTTTATTTATTAAACCATCGCAAATGGTGCATGCGCTCTAGCCGCGGCCAGCCGCAGCTCTGCTCGGGTATTTCATCTGAATCAATGAAAGCAATCGAATCATCTGCTTTGCATCAGGTATCAAACCTATGTGGGTCCTCGAGTGATGAATGACTTCATTGCCTGGGCAGAATTGACTGGAGCTGATGCCCAGAGCTGGTCTGGTAAAAACACCAAATTCCTCCATAACTGGTGTTTTCCTGCCTTTGTTTTTTTTTTCCTGTGACCCCTCCCTTTTTTTTTCCCTCCCCACCCCCCCTCCACATTAGCTTCTGCAAAGCAAATCAGAGTCTTTATCTCTGCACAGCTGAATCTGGTGCAATGAGAGGAGAGGCTCACAAGCTGATGTGAGAGGGAAAGGGCTGGAAAGCAAAAGGGGAGAGGGTTTGTCATGCTTTGGATGTGTTAGAAATCCATGAGGTGATGAGAAGCAGTGGCCCTGACATTTCCAGACCAGACCACACACAGAAATGGTCCCAGTGGGCTTTGGGGATGCTGTGGGAACCTTTAGCTTTTAGGGACTGCTGCTGAACAAAAAACCAAAACCAACCAAACAAAAAAAGGCAAAGCAAAATGAATTTAAAGAAAAGCAGTCCCTAAAGCCTTGAAATACCTCCTCAACCCTTCTCAGTAATGTTGACCAGGCAGGGAATTGATACTGAAGTCAACAGATCATAAAATTTCCAAGCACAGTATCAGTGTCCTTTTTATTTTGTAATAAAATAAAATTCACACTGTTTCTCTGCATGTTTGTGGCAGTTGACTTGTTTTAAGATATAACAATATTGGCTTAGGTTCATTTCTGTATGCAAGGGCCTGTTTTTAAGAGGGACGGCGTATCCCTTTATATCCTTCTGAAACACAGGCCTTTGAAGCCCACAAATTGTGTCTTCTCACAGCCTTTGTTCTTATGCCTGGCCAGAGGTCTGATGAAGAAGCCAGTTTCTGCAGTCTCATTGCTCCTGGGTGTAGCCCCTGTTACACAGAAGGAGGCTACTCACCTAAGGATGTGTTGTTTGGAAACTCACTCTGAGGTCATCATTCTTGTACCGTGTAGCCATTTCTCTTATTGCAACAGCAGAGGAGGTTCTTCTCCCATTATTAGGTTAAGGTGAATAACTTGTCTGGGTGGCCCAAGACTGGAAAGAAGCCTCATTTTAGGGGGCTTATCACTAGGACTGTTGAAGTCCACAGAGGACGTCCTATATTCTGCAGTGGGCTCTGAGCCCTTGGATGTTGCAAGAGAGAAGTGTGACTCGCTGTGAATCGCTTGCCTTTGCACTGGGGATAATTTCAGCCCAGACCTGTGCTCCTGACAGCTAATTCATGCTCACACGTGCTGCTTTACAGCAGCTATATGATTTGCATGTTGCATGAGGTCTGTTATTGACATAATGAGGCTTTATTAGATTAAAGGGCTTGCTGCCAGAGCTAACTGTTCAAAAGAATATATAGGTTTTTATAAGCCTCCAAACCCAGCCTTTATAAGATCTGCATTAATGTATTTCATGCCCATGCTAGCAGTAATTCAGGCATGCTGTTCCTCTCTTGAGACCAGTATATACAAGAAGGGAGAGGGTTGCCAGGGAGACATGTCCCCATGTAAGACCTTGGTATCCAATGGTGTTAGCAAAAGAAAGCCTTGGGACAGTGTATCATAAAATACTGTTTTAAGTAAGAATTTACAACGTTTACTTGCTAAATTATGTCCATAATATTTTATACTCAACCTGCTGTCCTGAACATAGAAAAGAGTGAGGAGATAATTTATTGTCTCCTGAGAATAATGTGATCTTTTTTCTTTTCTAAGTAGTTATATCTAAGTAGGCTTCTATATGTGCTGTTGGTGGTGGTGTTAGCAGAAATCCAAGGCATTGAATGTTTGTGTGTATTCTTTACCATGCACTTTCAGAAATATATGCAAAGCTTTAAACTGGCAAATGTAGTCAGGCCACACTTTGAGTACTGTGTCAGTTCTGGGCCCCTCAGTTTATGAAAGATGTTGAGTTGCTGGAATGTGTCCAGAGAAGGGCAACAAAGCTGTGAGGGGGTTGGAGCACAAACCCTATGAGGAGAGGCTGAGGGAGCTGGGGGTGCTTAGCCTGGAGAGGAGGAGGCTCAGGGGGGAGGTTGGGGTTGGTCTCATCTCCCAGGCAACCAGCACCAGAACAAGAGGACATAGTCTCAAGCTGCACCAGGGGACGTTTAGGCTGGATGTTAGGAAGAAGTTCTTCACAGAAAGAGTGATTGGCCATTGGAATGGGCTGCCTGGGGAGATGGTGGAGTCATCATCACTGGAGGTGTTTAGGAAGAGACTGGATGGGGCGCTTGGTGCCATGGTTTAATTGATTAGATGGTGCTGGGTGATAGGTTGGACTTGATGATCTCAAAGGTCTTTTCCAACCTGGTTTATTCTGTTCTATTCTATTCTATAAGAGCAGATCTTAGTACAACTCCACCTCTGCCAGGAATGCCTTGCTGTTACATGGCATTACTGACCCTTGATAGTGGGCTGTGCAAATTCACTCCCCAGCTTCCAGTGTGGGTGGTGATGTGGAAACTTTCCTGAATAGAAGCAGAGGAGAGCATTAATCTTCCACTGAAGCTCAAAGTTGATGTTATGTGACGAGGTAGCACTAGCAAGTGGGAAACAGATAGACAAACATCTGGCAACCACAGCCCACTCGCTATGATTCTCTAACAGCTTCTTCAGAAGCTCTGCCTGGACCATGTGAACTTTACCTACAGCATGGGAGATGAGGACAGTTTACACTACTAAACCATAGAGAGAATTACATATTCACCTGTCATCTTGGGAAGCTGTCACAAGAACCTGCTCCCAAGAGGAAGCTCTGAATAGGTACAAAGCAGCATTTTCAGGGGGTTGCAGATAGAGGGGGGAAAAATACTCTAGACCTTGAGTCCTTAATACAGGACATCAAAGCAGCAGTTGTCAGCACAAAAACAGAAAAGCATGAATGTACCAAGTCCTAAAGACCTGCTCCTGCCCATTAGTGAGTGGTCTGTTCTAGGTGGGAGCACCAGTACAAGGTGTGGGTAAACAGATCAGTTCCCAATGGCACAAGATTATAGGGGTGTATCCTTGATAGCTGCAGCCTTAGCACATGTTTGCTTCTGCCTGGGCTCTCCCCTGGGAGCAGATGAAAACCACACTAGCAGCTTGGTTGACACCAGTGAGACCCAAGCACTTGATATCCCCCAAGGAAGCTTTCCTACAGTGACCTCAGTCATCATGATGCTTACTGCTGTTATACTTTCACAAATGTTCATAACTAAAATTCAGCTTGGAATAAGTCAAGCTATGTGATTTACAGAAGGCAGAGCTGATGTTTTGCAATGTAAACATACATCCTGGTCTTTCATGGTGCTGTGTTATAGTGAGAAGTTACGTACACAAGTTCCTAACTGATAACTAACAGTAATACCTTTTGCACGTTAATTTACTTTTAACACCTTCTCCTTCAGTATCACTTGTAATAAAAACTTAATGAATATGAGAAATGTGTAAAGCTGCAGATGTTACATCTTATTTCCACCGACCCATTTTGTGTATAAAAGAGGCCAAATCATATTAGATTTTTACTATTGAAATCCTGGGGTTTCAAACAGAGCTGTGTGAATCTGTTCAGTTGAAAATTAAACTAGTGTGTCTTTATCTTAATGCACTAAAACCTACACTGATTTTACTTTGTGTTCATTTAGAGAAGTTCATTATCTGACCATGAAAGTGCATGGTAAAAGAAATGGAAAATTATTACTCTTTTAAAGTTTTGTTGGACAGTGAGTTACACAAGGAGGAAAGACTTGCTTCAGAGTTACTGTCTTGCTCCTCACTTGACTATTAAATGCATTCAGATTTATACTAGCCAGCTCTGTGGTGTGTAATCTGTGTGCATGTTGATAGGGTTTCAAAAAGTGTTGTGTTTTTTGTTGTTTGGGGGTTTTTTAACCCTCAGGGACTCCTTTTGTGCAAGCCAAGTGCTTCTGTATGCATAGTATTGACTGATTTCTTTGCTCTGGACAGTGCTGTTAGATAGAAATATGATAGCAGAGCAGACATTGACTTCTTCAGAATTGTTGCTTATTCAAATAAGGACACTGTAACAAAATCTGAGACAGGGTCAAAAGTACTCTCCTCTGTACTGGTAAGATTTCCCTCCATTTTTTTTTTCCAAACAGAGGACATCGTTTATTGAAAGTTGCTGTACAGCATAAAGGATCTTGATCTGGAAAATCACTTAATTTAAACCTTAAATCTGTTAATATTTTGCTAATGGTTTAGGGCTTATTCCACAGGTAGAATAGATTGGCAGGGCTTTATTTTGGTCAAAGGGCTCATACAGATTTAGTCTCTTGGAAAAGCTGAAGCTTGATGGAGATTTATTGTTTCTTTTTGGAAAATTAAGCCCTTTCTATCACTGTAATTGCTTAATGTGGTGCCAACTGAACCTGGAGAGTAAAGGTACATATATATATACACACACACACACACATAACTTCTTACAAGAAGAGAAGAGGAGGAAGGGGTTACTCCTACAGTGTACTGTTAGGCAAAAATCTGTAATGAAAACTGGAACCCAAGCTAAGCATGTACAGGTATATGCAGAGCCCCTTTCAAGAGCCAGATTCACATCATGTACCAATTTTAAGAGTATTAATAACCTATGAACAATACACATCCAAGATACATAGCAGCAGTGTGTGTTTAGAAATGGACAAAACTCCAGAGCAAGGTGGAGCACTGAAAATGGACTCATTGGGACAGATCTTTTAACACTGTAAACCAGCACAAGATCTTTTGGCTCTGAAAAGGGAATACTCACACAAAACAATGGAACATCTAGTTCAATGCTGGATGATAGGTTGGACTTGATGATCTCAAAGGTCTTTTCCAATCTGGTTAATTCTATTCTATTCTATTCTATTCTATTCTATTCTATTCTATTCTATTCTATTCTATTCTATTCTATTCTATTCTGTTCTATTCCGTTCCATTCCATTCCATTCCATTCCATTCCATTCCGTTCCATTCCATTCTATCCACATAGCATAGAGATCTATTACCATTGCATGTAAGTAACTATTTCATACTAGCATTTTAAACTATTGCTCCCTTCTTAAAAAATATGCTAATTTTCTTAAAGAGAAGCCTAATTGCTCTCTTTATATGCAATTCTAAGTCAAAAGCCTAATTTATCCCTCCAGTTGGATAATTAAATCATAGAGTGTTCATCTCTTGTGACACTTCCCGTCCCAGAAATCTTAAATTCTTCTTTAGCTGTCTTCCATAGAGCACAGCTCCTGACAAAGCATTCACCTCTAATTTACTTGTGCCAGTAAGACACAAATTTGTCTCGATTCGGAGGCAAGGCTTCATTTTCCCTTCCTTGAGGTTTCACTGTGTGTTTTGTTTCCTCAGAAAGAAACCCCTTCTCTCCCACACATACCTTCTTCAGGCATTACAAAACAGGATTTTTTAAAATGTTTTTTGATCTTCACTCTGACCTGATTTTGCAAACCTGCAAGTACTGTCATTTTAAATCAGCAGCCTGACTTGCATGGGTGTGGTCTGGGGAATGGATTCGTTTGAAAATCAAGAAAATGAAATTCGAGTCCTTGTGTAGTGCAGTGAGACTAATACTGTATGTGAGCAGTGAGAGACAGAGCTGCAAGGGTGAAGCTACTGCACAGAAACAGATGGTGATACCCTGCTGCAGGCAAGTCCTGGGAGACACCGAAGCATAGCACCCTGCAGGAGCAGGCTGTAGAGTATGAACTTGTACTGGAATATAGGTTGCAGGTCTAGAAGAGTTTGTGTTTGCTGAAGCATTTCTATTAGAATTCCTTCTTTTGTAAGGTTCAACCTCCTTGCTTATCTTTTTTTTCCTTCAAAATAAGAAGTCTTTGAAAGCTCTGCTGTGGATCAAGTAGACCTGGGCCTGAGCAGTCCTACTGAAGTCATGTGTACATGCTGAAAAGGCAGACCTCCTAGTCAGCCTTGCTCAGAGGTTTTGCAGGATAGCATCTGATAAGAGGGATCTCTGAAGGGGCTCTTCTGTGGTTCACTTATGGGTTTATAACAGATGGTACAACAGCTAGTTTCAAAGTGGCAATTCCATTGTGGAAATGTTGACTCTTGATATTATTCCTTGGATCTAACAGTGCAAATGCCTGCAATCATGTTAACTCTGTGTGGCCATTAGGCTCTCAGTGGAACTGCTGTGTTGCTGCACATTAAGGCAACCATTTGGAAAAGCAAAAGAAGATGACCCTAAAAACCCCACAACTGTCTAAGGACTGGCTTTGTGCTTTGCTTTGTGTTAAGGTAGGGGATTGTTTCTGAGCTTTTGCAGCATAGCATGTCTACCAGCAATGCTGACTTCTGTACTGGAACTATCGATCAGCACTTCATACATTTCCCATTGATTTTTAAATACCCCATGTTTTCCAATGCATTTCATTCATGTCACTATTCAACATCAGTATTTAAACAGTTTAAAATCACTACATGTGCTTTGTACCCAAACATAGGCTAAGGGAGTTTATTGTGGGCCACAGCACTCTATATTGCAGTGCGGCATCTTGTTGAAAAAAGGAATCAGTGATCCTGATGTCATTTGTAGTGTTGACTCTCTCCCTGATAAAGCCCTGCCTGCTTCAGGACCACAGAAGTGATCAAAATTTCCCTCTCCCTGCACTTGGCCGGAAAGCAGACATAGGAAGTGTCACAACTATAGGTTCTCTCCCTTCCCTTTCAAAATAGCTCATTGCAGGTAATTGTATTCACTTGTACAGAGGTTGTTGGTCCTGAAGCAGGCAGGTTTGAGTGCAATTGTGCTGCTCCTTAGTTTGGAAGAAGACAGACTTTTATTTTGTCCTGCAGCAGTGTGGGCTGGTACCTATGTAGGCATTCTTTAAGTGTTGCTTTATTTAAAACTTATAGAAGAATGATGCTTAAAGAACAGGCTGTAGTTGAAAGAAGGAGCTTAACTGCCTGAACTTGTTACCAGAATAGTGCACTACATGCTGTGGGTCAGCTTTGGTATCTACAAGCAGATTTTTGAGTGTGTGTGTGCGCGTGTGCATGTAAGCCTTGAGACAGCAAGGAGCCACGCAAGTGAAAGCATTGTGGTATCAGGGCAGCGATTTTGTCAGAAGTCTTGTGTGGATCTTGGGAGGTCAGCTCCTGAGATTACACAGATTGCTGAAGCTGTGCAGAGATGTGGACAAGGAATCCCTTTGAACACCCGAGTTTTTGCTTTTCCTTTTTAGTGATAAAATATTCAAGGCAGCAGAAAGTGACCCATTTTTTTCACTGCCTGTCAAAGCAAGCAGAGGAAGGAGAGTACAGCAAGGGCCCAGGTGGAACCCAATGAATGCAAATTATTTTTACAGAGTAGCTGCTTTAAGCATTTCCAATTACATCTATCATCATCCAGTAGCATCTATTTATGGAGATGAGCTTAAATACATTGCCTAGAAGAAACAGATAGCACAAGCAGCTGTGGGACTGATATGCACTCCAGCATCTCTCTTTGTCTCTCTGCTCACTGGGTATTTCCTAGTGATTTGCACAGGGAAGAGAAGCCCTGTCAGGCACTCTTTTTGCTTCAGCTTGTTTTTTTCTCACAACTAAGCAAGCAAAGTTAGGTACTCAGTGCATCCTCAGCTTAGAAATGCCCTGCAAGCTTAATAGGGTTTATTTCTTGTAGGCTGGAAAGGAAGGCAGTTCACCTGACCTAGCTGCATATGAGGAGGGAAGATGATTGACATGGCAGTTGGTTACACAAATGTGTGCTATTAATGTCCAGCTCTGAAAGATCCCTGGACTAGGATCCTGCCTAGGTGAGGAGTGTCAGAGCACTTCTGTGAACCACAGCCACACTACATCATCAGTGTAGGAAAGTGGCAGTCAGCTGACTCAGAGAGGCAGCTAGGCAGAGATTTTTGTTTCGCAAAAAGTGGCAGGATATGCCTGGATGGCTGGTGGTACACATTCTCCCAAAGTAACCCTCTGTAGAAGTGAATATTTCATTCCTCCTAGGTGTCAGAGGCTTCATCTATGGGGTTAAAAAAAAAAAAAGGTAAGGGGGTGTTGGAAATAACATAAATCTTCAGACAGGAGTACGTCTGCAAAAGGAGGGGACTGGGTTGAGCTGACAGTCTGAAGTTACCGAGAAACATCCAAACCCAAGTGACCATCAGCTCCACATTTTAAGCTACTTAAGGTGGGCTTGGCAGGTAGGTTGTGGGTTTGAACAGCCTGGTGCACAGCAGAGGTTTTGTGAGGCTTCAGCAGCATGCTTCACAGTCCTGGGAGGCTTGAAGTAAGTTTTCCTCCCTAGTATGGCCTTATGAAGGACATAGGTACTTACAGGTGATAGCAATGGATCAGCTAAAGACAGGACATTTGAATGTGCCTTAAAGGATGTTATCAGTATTCTGCCTTCATAACAGAATTCTTGTCCATTTCCAGGAGTGAGAGCTGTTTCAAAGCACCTTCTTTATCTTCTCTGATGCTTTTTACCTTCTTTACAAAAAAGAAAAAAAATAATAAAATTAAGCTTTGTCCTACTTCTGCACCAAAGAGTAAACATTCTGCTGATATAGCACCAATCCCTTAGCAGCATCTTTAGGAAAAGTGATAAAATTCCCTTGTCAAGGGGAGTGCTGACTTGGAGAAACTTCTTTTCTTAAATAATATAACCTAGAGATAAAACTTGGGGAAAAAATAAACTTGACATGGACAGTAATTATGTGCATTTGAAGTGTAAGCCAGGAGAGCTGGTTGTACAAAACTGTTTGCATGCAAATACCTTCCAAAAGAGTACTGTACTACCTTTTCTTCATGGGCTCTTAAATCCTATATAGTAACTGATTTTATGAAATACAGTATGGCTGTTAACCAACAGAACTGAACTCTTCAGTTGCTTAGTAACTAATCCAATCCAAGGAGAAAATAAAAATAGCATACATAATTTTAGAACCTTTAGGACCTCTGCCAAGCAAAATATTCTCACTAGTAGCAGTTAGGTTTGTGATTTGAATAAGTTAGCTTAATAAAATAGATTTTATTTGGTTTATGTAGATAAATGGCCGTTGCTTGTCAAATCTGAATTAATTACATATCTGGACCATTAGGTCTTGTAGGTTCTGTACTCTTCCTCAAGTTTATTGAACTAAAAATACCTAAATAAAATATAAATAAAAATGGGAAAATGTTTTAGTGGCTGGCTTCTCTTCAGCCTTAAGCTGGTTGAAAAGCTGAAGACTGCAGTGCAACTCAATAAATCACTTTATATAGCCAGGAGGAATGTCATAAGCATCTGCTTAATTCAATTGCAGTATTTTTTTCTATGCACATCTGTAAACCTTGTTGAGAGGGGGAAAAAGGGTATTATTTTAAAAAATATATTTACACCACCATTGGTGGAAGTTGCCATATGCATAGCTGTGGCAGTTTTAGGCTGTGCCTAGGAAATTTTCCACAAACCCTGAATAGAAAGTAGTGGAATGTAAATAAATTGCCATTGTGTTTAAGAAGGAAAATAGTGATAAGGTCTCAATAGTCCCATTGGTTTGATTAATAACATAAAGTCAGTTGTGTAAATTAACTGTTTTGCTTTTCACGTTCTTTCACTCTAGCAGATACTAGCTGGTTTTTGCTTAGCTGTTCCTGACCTTGGCTGTGTTTCTTTGTTGTGGCTAAGTATAGAATAGAATAGAATAGAATAGAATAGAATAGAATAGAATAGAATAGAATAGAATAGAATTGAATTGAATTGAATTGAATTGAATTGAATTGAATTGAATTGAATTGAATTGAATTGACCAGGTTGGAAAAGACCTTTGAGATCAAGTCCAACCTATCATCCAACGCTATCTAATCAACTGAACCATGGCACCAAGCACCCCATCCAGTCTCTTCCTAAACACCTCCAGTGATGGTGACTCCACCACCTCCCCAGGCAGCCCATTCCAATGGCAAATCACTCTTTCTACAAAGAAGTACTATGAAGTACTAACAAGCTCTGCTCTTCTCTTTCCCTTGTCCCCCTCTCCCCGGGGGAGAGGAGGAAGCTGTTGGTAACCCCCTGGTTTTATCTAGGGGGGGTTCTTGTGTTGTTTAGAAATTGTAAATACATCTTAATCTTGTATATTTTGTACATATTAATTGCATTACATATCTCTAGATTGTAGTTTTGCTTGTAAATATAGCTCCCTTTGCTTCCTTCTCAGCTAGTCTGGCAATTTTCTGTTGGGGGGGGTAGGAGGGTGGGTAATTTCAACCCACTACAGTAGTGCTGCTTAGTAAGGTAGGAACCTGATGCATTTGGTGCCTCTAAAAATAGTTGTTTAGCTGACAAAATATGCCTCCCATCTTAAAATACATCTTCAAAAATTGAACACTTGTCTGCACTTTTAGAGACTTGCTCTATTTATGCACACTGCCCATGCTTTTGACAAGCTTTGTACACAAGGCTGCAAATTACAGTGAGGATCTGCATTTATTTCACACACACACACACAGAGTTTTGTCAGCGTCACCAGCAGATGAAGGGTTTGTAGAACTAAATCCTACTCCGTGTGAGCAGCGTCACTGGTGTTGGCTATCTTGCCCTTACTGCCAAGTGATGTAGGCAGTATGGGATCCAATCTTCACATCAGAGGTGTTTTCTGGAGCAGCCACAGTGTGTTGGGTTATCAAAACAGATAGAGCACTCCTCCTACAAAACAGTCTGAATACCAACTTCTGAGCACACGATTCTAATTTCATTCCCTGCTCCTCTGAAGCATATGTTTGGGAAGGTCTCAGTTATGCTTCCAGATTGGATGTTAGGAAGAAGTTCTTTTAGGCTGGATGTTAGGAAGAAGTTCTTCATAGGAAGAGTGATTGGCCATTGGAATGGGCTGCCCAGGGAGGTGGTGGAGCCACCATCACTGGAGGAAGAGACTGGATGGGGTGCTTTGTGCCATGGTTTAGTTGATTAGATAGTGTTGGATGATAGGTTGGACTCAATGACCTCAAAGGTCTTTTCCAACCTGGTCTATTCTATTCTATTCTATTCTATTCTATTCTATTCTATTCCATTCCATTCCATTCCATTCCATTCCATTCCATTCCATTCCATTCCATTCCATTCCATTCCATTCCATTCCATTCCATGCTTCAATCTCTTTCAGTTCAATAAGTATTTTAATGTAGGGTGAAAAGCACTTAACTTCAGATTCATGTGGCTGATACATTTTGCTTGAAGAAGGATACATTTATTTTTTTTTTAGATGTAGTGATTCAGCAGTTTTTCATTCTACTTTAGGATTATCATCCTGCAGGGCAAAATGCTGCATATAGCAAATGCATGCCTTGCACAGTAGTTTTAGTATTTTTTGCTTGATGCTTTTTTTCACTGGTGAAGTTTAAGACGCTGCTGTTACAATTTTTGGCATTGTAATTTATTAATAGAATCAACAGACTTGTCTGAAGCAAGTTGAGATTTTTCTCATCATCGTGTGCTGTAAGAATAGCATGTCAAATTGAAGAGGAAGTTTCCCCTGGAACATTGCTGTAATTAGTTTATGTGCCTGAAACTGGGAGTGATGCAGTAGGTATGTCAGTGACTGGGAAACAGAGGCACAGGAGTTACCCTGCAAGCACATCACAAGGCCCACAGGGGTGCCTCGGGTGGCATTTGTGCACACAGCAGCAGGAGACATGGTGTGGTCATCCACATTTGCATTTGGGGTGAAACCAGCTGGAAGGGAGTGCTTGCCATGTAGCCAGTGCTTGTTTTCTCCCTGGAGGTCCTGGCCTTTGCCATCTCAACAGCTCACCCAACCTCAGAGGTCTGCCTGAACAAATGTATTTTATTGATGATGAAAAAAATGCAAGTCCTGTGGTAAAATGGAACTTGATTCCCTACTGTTTTTTTTTCTCCCAGAGAAGTTCAGAAAACATTGCATTAATGCAAGGATTTGTGGCTAAAATGTATTATGCAGTTAATTCAAGTAAATTGCAGTTACTCTGTAGCAAATAATTGCCCCCTGTTTCACATCTGCCTCAAATCCACTCAAAGTACAGCAATCTAGTCATCATTCTTGTATTAATTATGTAGGTTTGTTATTTGCAGATAGAATTCTATTTACTTACCTGATTCACAACATTTTTTTTCAGGTCATCTATTCACAGAATGGTGAATTTAACAGCCTCCTTTTAATTTGTTTATGAAACCTTTCACAATTATGTTTGCAATGCATGACAGGGCTCCCAGTATGCCACAGACATTCAGTGGCCTTTCTCATCATGAACCATGGTTGGAAGAGTGTAGCTTACTGCCCACTGCCCTCAGATCTCAGTGCCTATTTCACCTTCAAAAATAATCCACATTAACTTGTCACACGCAGTCTCTTACGCTTTTTCAGAGTCACACTTTTCAGTGTTAAGGTGAAAGCTTCTGGGTTGCTTGTTCAAAGCATTTGGGATGCTTTAATGTTGGGATGGACAGTGAGGCAAATAAGGAATTTTAACGAGAACTATCACTTCCTGCAAGAGTGGACATGTATAATGGAAATGTAAAGACAGGAACAAAATCCAAATGCGTGCTACGTGAAAATACTCCAAATAGTCTGCTAGCAGGGCTTCAACTTCTCATGCTTTGTGCCAAGCATTCTCACTTGCAGCGAGATGTGTTGCCATTGTGGTTTGTTTCAGTGGTGCACTTCACAACAGAACAGTGAGTGTGGGAAGGAAGGTGAGGGGTTCATTCCTTGCAGTGCATCTAGGCCATCCCCTGAAATCACGGAAGCAAAACCAGCTGAGCAGTGAGTCAGGCCACCCTGCCTCTCCAGGACAGGAATAGCAAGAATCAAGAAATCTTGCCCTCAGCTGTGCTGGCACACAGGGTTACAGTGGAAAAGCACTGGGAAACACGACCAGTCACCCACCTCTGAGTTTCAGGGTTTTACTTTACACCCAACTGGTATGTATGGTTTTGCAGGTCTGATACTGACAGCAAAACATGACCCCCCCCCTACTTTCAGTCTGAGTTAGGGTGATTTGCCTCCCAAGATGTATTTCTGTGGAAATAACCTGTCTCCCCCTAAGTCTTCCAACTTAACTAGGAATTAACATTTACATTAACCTCTCTCACAACAGGAACAAAATTCTTCTCCATTAGAAGCATCTCTGCCTGGTTGTGATGCAGTGCTCATGCTCAGCACATGCAGACAAGGGAAATCTGGATGCATGTTTCTGTTCTGACATACTGCTCCTGAAGGGGAGGGCAGTGATGGGCTGTCATCAACAAATATTTGTTGAAGCAGGAGGGGGGAGGAAATTACAGCTAATAAAAATTAAGCTTGGAGGATTCCAGGAGAATGACTTGCAAACTCAGCAGCACTATGGCAGGTCTTTATGATGCCACTCAATACTGTCTGTCAAAATCTCCTATTAAGGAACATTGCAGATTAGTAATTATGCGCATCTATTAGCTAAGCAACCGTTCTTTCTCTTGAATGCTTTGTGGCAATATCTCTCCAAAGAAGCACACATCTCATCTAGGTGTCTGCTAGGTGGCCATAACACGTCCCGAAGGGAGATGCCTCTGATAACAGTATATTAAAGACAGGACTTGGGTTTGTCTTTTAAACTGCTATCACACATGCCAGTGCACAACAAAAGACACCTATTGTAATTTTGTAGACAAACGCTAACAAAAGCTGCCTGCACACGTGTGCACACAGAGAGAAGAATTCCATGTTAGCCTTGCAGGAGGCTGTGATGATGACAGGAGTTACCTCTATTGTCAGCTCTGCTGGGGAAGAGAAAAAATAACGTGCAAATAACCCAAGCTTAGCTTTACTGCTGAGCATCCTATTTGCACGAGTGTGTGTTTCTGCAGCTATGTCTTTAGGTACCCATTCTCATCTTCAGATACTTGTGTTTGTTTGTGTTAAACAGTCAGTGCCTTAATAATACATGTACAAAAAAATACATGAGTATTGTATAGTAAGAATTCCAAATATGTGGTGGTTTTGGTGTTCTGTTGTTTGGGGTTTTTTAATGACTGAACTCTTACTCTTGAATTTTCCTGATTTTTCCTGGATTATATTTTCTGCTCATTAATGGAGAGTGAGTCTGAAAAAGCACAGAGCAAAACTGAAGGCAGAAGATAATAAAATCCATTGTAATTAATTAAGCTGAAATCCTCAAACATGCCTCCTTCCAACTTATCTTCCAGGCCCTGGATTACTTCATTCTTTCAGTGACTGCTGCTAGACAGACGCATCCTGTTGTCATAAGGGAGACCAGCTGGATTTAGGACCGTGAGTTTGCTTCTGTGGTACAACTGACCATATGTGATTCTCTGTCAAGTTTGCATCTTTAATGGGAAATCTCTGAAGTATTTGCACTTTGGTTCATTTATTTTCACTACTTTGGTAACAAAAGAGGGGCTGGCTTTGTGCAGCTGGCTTGCACTAACCTCAGTTGCAGTGTGGCCTTTGCAAAGGAAAGGGAAGATCTTGCATACTTATCCTTACCAGTTGCTTTGGGTTGATTTTTTTGTTTTGGTGTGTTTGGGGATGTTGGGGGGGGGAAGTCTAGGACCAGAAACCACATTTCCATTTGGATTCTTATGCTGATTGTGGTTTTTATCTGGCTTCAACAGAACTGAATAATTCTGCTAATTGTTAATAGTCTTCCTGCCTGCTTTGTGAAATGTGTATTGCCAGTTTCTGTAGGTCTGGGACAGAAAGGCAGCTATTTGTGAAAGAAACATAACAAACAGCAGAATTTGGAGGAGTTTGGAGTCTTTTTTTTTGTTTGTTTCTAAGAAGCAGCACTATTAGACCTCTGGTTAACTTTTCTGATATTTCTGACCTCAGTGTAATATATTTGAAAGAGTGTAAAGGATGTGATTTACAACCTTTCATGCATGTACAGTTCAATCATGTCTAACCCCCTTTGCCAAGAAGATTGTATTTGTATAAGTTCATAGCCCTGAATTTCTCATTGATGTCTTTTAATGCATATATTCTTTATAAATTGATAGATAGATAGATAGATAGATAGATAGATAGATAGATAGATAGATAGATTCTTCCTATATATTCTTCTCTTGCTCATACAATAATGGACATCCGGTATCTCTGACTTAAGAGAGAAAGGTAGGTTGTTGCAAACCTTGTCCAATAAAGTCAGCATCTTTAAGAAGGTTTGTCTTCATTCTGACCTACAACAGCCTTGCTGATCCCTGAGGTTCTGTCCCAAATGCTGAATATGCTTCCCATCCACTGAAGACACTAGTAGTTCTGGAGGCCTCTATTTCCTACAGCTTAATTAGATCTTCTGTAAACCTGGCCATCACATTATGTTAGTTCTCCCCATACCTGGACTGTGACTTGGCTGTTTAAAAGTATGGTGGACAAGAGCTGAAGGTACCTGTAGCATTTGGCTGAGGGGAGGAGGGAGAGACTAGGCTTTATATTCACCTTCAATTTTGTTAAGGAGGAAAGGTGAAGAGAAGGACCCTCTCTTCAGTGATCAAGATTGAGAAAGTCATTGCTGGTTGAAGAATGTTAGCATTTATCGATCTTACAGTTTTGAGAGCAATACACATAGAAGCAAAGCACAGTGATAGTCACAAGGACATTGAGAAAATAGGAAAATTCCCTTCCTTTTGCACTCCATGCAAGTTTTACTCAGAATATGCAGTGAGTGTATTATTGTTTTTATCATTAAAATAATTTCTCTCCATTCTGTCTGCTCCTCCGAGCTCTCTGGATTTCAGCCAGGAAAGTCAAACGCCACAGGAAGATCTCATCTTCTATGATTTGCAGCCTGAAGGCAATTGGCAAGGCATCAAAACTTCCAAGTCAGCCAAGTGTCTTGAAGTCTTCTGTTAAACAAGCACTGAGAGAAAGTGGAGGTTAACACTCTGTACCCGGCCCTGGGCTTACTATTTGCCCTTTAGTCGAATACTTCCCACATTTGTATTTGATATCACTAGTGGCTCGTGGCCAGATTGTATCTTCTCTGCATCTTATGAAACACTGAATGCTTGAACAGGACCTAAATTTTAGCAATCATTGTTTGCAAAACAGCATCTTTTAAGAGAGGGAGCAACTGATATCCACCTGAAAATGTCAAACACCAGGGACTGAGCAAAGTAGGAAAGGCAGGGAGCAGCTCCCACCTCTGTTGCTCAAGATGATGCTCAGTAGTACTGCCTTGCGGAAGATGAGGGAGGTGAGATGCTGCTTGCTGAATTGCTGCACCTTTATGGTTTTCATCCAGGACCTCTGTGATAAAGGAATGGCAGAAAGGAGGCATATGAAGGGCTGTGCAGGCATCTGAGCCTTTACCACCTCACGGATGTGGAAATCCTTATGAGGTGAGGGAGGATGCCCTTTGCTGCAGCCAGAAGGGAGAGGCAAGGGGCTGATGAGCATCCAAATGCTTTTCCTGAAGTGTCCATCATTTCAGATTAGGTGCCAGAACCACTGGTCCAGGGGCTGTGTGTCTATCACATGGGGAGTGGATGAAGAGAGGTGAAAAATATTCACACTGGTGACCTGTCACTTGGTTTTGATTATAATTCCTCTGAACAATGAACAGGTAAAACTGGTAATGAGTCATAGATTTCCAAATGAAAGCCAGCCCATTGTCACACAGATGTGAGGTTTTTCAGTTATGGAGTTTCTGTAATGGAGGCATTGCTATCCAGTCCTTTGTGAAAATTGTGTGTGTGTGTGTATAAATATATATGTGAAGGCTGCAGTATTTAAGTATGCTGGAAGAAAATGGTACACTTAAGTATTCTGTGCATATTTGAGATCCTTTTTCATGTGAGGCAAAACTTTTAACTTTTCTAAAGCTAAAAGATGTTTAAATTCAAAGGAACAGTACAAAGTAGAAATGATCACTCTGTGTCCCTGAAGAGGCCATACTACAGCACAGCATTTAGCAAGGACCACATAGTTAGCTGCTCCAGTGGTGGGATACTGGTGGGCAGAAGGCTGCTTCCAGGTCTTCACAGGCCCTACTGATGTAGCTGTGGTGCTGGCAATCAGTTTTGCTATTTAAAGTGCTGTTTTACTTGGGCTGTTCTATATTCTTGTAAATCAGTTTCCTAAAACGGGTATGGGTTGGGATTTTTCTTCCTCTTAGACATGTACTGTTCAATACTTGGAAATGTGTGGTTTTTTGACTTGGACCCAAATATCCAAGCCTGGAAAGCAGGTTGTGTGAAGTACCACAGAGTGAGCTCTGTCAGGAGTTCCAGCAGTGCTGTCCTCCTGCTGCTCACATAATGGCAGAAAGGCTCTGATTTGTCTCAATATTGCATTCAGCAAGCAAATCTTCATATTATGCCTTTGAATTAGAGTGGGCAGTGACACCCTACCCTAGTATGGTGCCTATCAGAAGTGTGCATTTCATCTAAACATGTCTCAGAGAATATTGATTTTCTCATTCTAAAGATTATGCTGGCCCAATGCAAATGTCTGAGCAGAATGCATTTTGTGCAATGAAGCAAACAGATCTAAAACAGTAGCAAGAATCAGGCCTGGGTCCTAGTAACTGCTGAAGAGTGCTTGCTTTCCCTTTTGTTTTGTTTTAAACACTCTGTGTGAGTCCCTGTGCTCACTGGCTTCTGTCTCTGTTAGCCTCATAAGGACAGTGACTGCACACACCTCTTTCTTTCAGAGGACAAGAACTTAATTTTCAGAAAGCAGATGACCTAGCAGGTTGACATATGGGAGTTTTGAGTTGTATCTTAACAAATGTTTCCTTTGTCTGGATTTTAAACATTTCCATACACAGTAAGGAAAACATGAAGATGTCCTTTGTGAACAGATGTGTTGTTGGGAAGGAGTCTCCTCTGCACAAACAGGGCAGTGGACAAACCCTGTGATGTTCACTTTTGTTGTCTGCAATCAATAGCACGTAGCAAAAGAAAGCATATGAAAGATTATTTTGAAGTACACAGGTATTGTTCTGGTGAAAACACCAGAGAAAGACCAGAAAGTCCTTTTGAATTTCACCATGCTGAAACAAAGTCCCTCCATCAGGATATCTAAAAGCAATCCTGAAGTCCCCAGTGATCGACACTGAGTACAAGGTGATTTTTCCAACAGAGAATCAGATCACTGAAAACCATCTTGCTGTGCATATAGAGCATGTACCAGCCTTTATTAAGGGATCTGCTGATTATTATTCTGTTACCAGCTTTTATTTTTTCCTTCCACTCCCTCTCTTGCAGGAAGGCTGCATACAAATACAGCAATCGATTAGAGATGTTCTTCCTTTCCAAGATTAATTACAAACATAGGGATGCTGTGTCTAGCCTGCATGTATGATTGATCTTGTAGGAGGAAATGCAATAGGAAACTAATGCTTCCTTTTATCCAGTAAGCAAAGTTCAGAGATATTTACATTCTGCTAGGTAAGCACAGCTGTCTAAAGACGTGAAGATGGATGGAGTGTCCTGTCAGCACAAATTCATGAAGAGGTAACAGGCTACACCATCTCTGCATACCTCTCTCTGGCCAGGAGGCTATAGGGCTAGAATAACTAATTTAACAAACAGCTTAACTGTTTCACTTGTTAATTGGCATGCAGATGCAGGCAGAGCCAATGTGCTACAAGGGGCAGCAAGAAGGAAGGTTTTGCTGGACTGCACTGGTGGGAGCGTGCAGCAAGGAGGAAGGCTCCTGCTGATCCTGAGCAGAAGGGCAGCTTTTCAGAAATTTCTGGAGGTTTTTTTTCTTTAAAATCTGGCTGGTGTAAGGAGAAATCTGTGTATTCGCTCTCAGCAGCTCACAGCTTGTAGTTGTGGAAGCATCTGCAATAAATGCAGCACTTAGCTGCCATTGTTTCTATTTGTATATAAATATAACCTTATGAGTCCTGGATTTGGCTCAGGGTCCTTTGAAAAGGTTCATTTTTTCCCTTGGGCACAGACTAGCACTTGTATTTAGGCTGAGAACAGTGTCATTGGTGAGGGATCCAGCTTAGTAACTCAGCCTTCTTCCTCGCTGTATTTTAAATAATGGATGTGCTACTGCTGATATTTAACTCCTGCCAGAGCTGCTGAAATATATGGTGCATTTAAAATAATGATACAGTGTGGAATCTCTGCTCAGGCAGGGAAGATGATCTCCACCTGGGATTGGTTTTCTCAAAAGGAAAAAGAAATCGGAGGAGGAGCAGCACAAGCCATAATACCTTGTAACAGTGTAAAAAAGCCCTTCACCTGAGGCAGTAAAGCAGTCAGCTCTAGCAGCATGTTGATGGAGAGTCCTGAAATCAATGCTGCAGTCTGCATTATCTTTATACAAGCATATGCACTGCTCTGATGACAAGGGAGAGAGAAGGCTGTTCCCTGTGTTAAAATAATTAGTGTAATAAATACAGCCTGGGAGCGCCAGAGGAAGTAGGGATCCCTTTGTTCACATCTCGCCACTTAGAGCTGGGTAAACAAGTCTTGTGGAGTTAAGCTCAGGATTTACTTACCCTTTCAATCTCTGTCTAGGGGTCTTGAGTAGAACACTCTGCTGATGCCAGACTTAACAAGCAATGCTGGATCTCTGCTGCCTTAGAGCAACCTCGAGGATTTAAGTGGTTCTTTTTCTTCTTTCTGTCCATGCAAATCCTGCCTGATAAATACAGATCCCTTTGCTGTTTAACAGGGAGTTTGCTAGGCTTGACAAAGGTTATTGTAATAATTGATGTTCCTCTTCTAATAATTAATGTTAATGAGTCCACTAAACAGTAAACAAGACAACAAAGAACTGTTAATGAGAGAGTCTTTAGCCATTTATTTAATCTTTTAGTAAGATAATGAGCAATAAATACATTGCTATTCAGCCATCTTCAAGCCCTTAATGCATGGAGAGTGTTTTAAAAAGAGATTTGAGCTGATTTTTTACACTTGCATTTAGTAAATTCAGCTGACTGAGGAGGTGGGATGTCTGAAAGAACTAGGAGACCTATATAATCGAGTGCCTTGACATTCTGCTTCTGAAGGACATTGGCTGATATCCAAATGCTATGTTCTGCTCTCAAACCATTTAATTGAAACCATACAGGAGGAGGGGAGAGCAAGAGAGAGAGATCTTGGCAAAAACCTTATGTGCAGTTTTTCGCTATTGGATTGACCAGACAGGGCAACAAAGCTGATGAAACAGGATTAGCAAAATTGCATTGTTGGATATTATATGCTGTGTGACATGTACTACAACAAAGGAATTTGGCAGGATTAACCTGTAGAGGATAAAGATGTACCAGACAAGAGGCCTGAATTAATAGACTGCTGTGATCAAAGCAAGGAAATCTATTTGCATAGGATGTTAAAGGGTGGTAATAACCTTGAGGGGTGGGATGCAGTTGATGTCCCAAGTCCTGCACTGACCCTGCACCCATGCACTGCCCACCACCCAGAAACTCAGCATACAGAACCTTGCTTGCTTGTATGGTTTCTCATTACATTTTCCTGTTTCTAAATATATTTTAAAATGCTAATTCCTGGGCAAGATTATCTATGTTGTTGGGTTTTGGGGTTTGGTGGTGGTGGTTGTTTCAGAAGTTTATTTCACTCTTTATCGGAGATGAGATTCTCCTCCTAATGCACTAGTGTCTTTAGGGCTTCTAGAGCCAGCTGGCTGGACAGCATGGGGGAATGCTGTTCTGTAGCTGTTACTCAGCTCTTTAGGAGATTGTATACTTATATATGCGTAACCTAGCTGAAATTGTAAGAAAACTTCTTAAACCATGTAGCATTAGAATTAACCAGGTTAGACGAGACCTTTGAGATCATCAAGTCCAACCTATCATCCAACACTATCGACTAAACCATGGCACCAAGCACCCCATCCAGTCTCATCTTAAACACTTCAGTGATGGTGACTCCACCACCTCCCCGGCCAGCCAATTCCAATGGCCAATCACTCTTTCTGTGAAGAATTTCTTCCTAACATCCAGTCTAAACCACCCCTGGTGCAGCCTGAGACTGTGTCCTCTTGTTCTGGTGCTGGCTGCCTAGGAGAAGGGACCAGCCCCCACCTGGCTACAACCTCCCTTCAGGTAGTTGTAGACAGCAATAAGATCTGCCCTGAGCCTCCTCTTCTCCAGGCTAAGCAAGCCCAGCTCCCTCAGCCTCTCCTCATAGGGCTTGTGCTCCAAACTCCTCCCCAGCTTTGTTGCCCTTCTCTGGACATGTTTCAGCAACTCAGCATCTTTCCTGAACTGAGGGGCCCAGAACTGGACACAAGACTCAAGGTGTGGCCCAACCAGTGCTGAGTACAAGGAAAGAATGACTTCCCTGCTCCTGTTGGCCACACTATTCCTGATACAGGCCAGGATGCCGTTGGCCTTCTTGGCCACCTGGGCACACTGCTGGCTCATGTTCAGCCTACTATCAACCAGTACCCCTAGGTCTCTCTCTGCCTGGCCACTCTCCAACCACTCTGACCCTAGCCTGTATAATGTGAAACCTATTGCCAATAAATAAGTTAATAAATCCATACTAAGTAAAAATAGGGGAATGATAAATTTTCAGCTCTGATGTACTCTTGTGTTGGACTAATTGACCAAAGAAGTAAAGAAGAAGAAACCCAACCTCCACTGAGTACATTAAGGGGAGAGAAAGTCTTAGATGAACTGTTCATGTCTTACTTGTACAATATATAATACTGGTTTTTACTTGAAAAGGCTTTTAAATTGGCTTCTTTGGGGAGCAAGCAATGCATATACAGTGGCCTGCTTCTTGTAATTGGTGTGATACACTTCAGTGCCGATTGCGTGAAGGGTTTCAGAAGGATTTAAACAACCTTGTAAAAGGCTCATATAGCTTGCTTTTCTTTTCCCACCCACATTACTAGTGATAGACTTTGGTGTTCCCAGGGAACAGAGAATGTACAAAAAGTATTTGGCATTACTCTGTGCGTGACACAATGCGCTTTGTCAAGTGTGCTCAGTGCCATCACACGCAGTGACAGATCTGCTCAGGGGAGGCAATTCACCTTCATTTGGCATTACTGTGTCACCATTGATCAGCACCAGCCACAACACAAGTTCAGTTTTCAGGCTCTTCCTATCAGGGTTGAAGGCTGAATAATAGATACACGTAAAATATAAATATATTGGTCTTTTTCAACACGTTAAAATTCCAGAAACTGCTCTTTGAATAAAAAAATCTGCCAGTACAACTTGACTGAGACTTTACAAGGCTCTGTGTGTGTACAGACCTCAGAAAATTTAGCTCCATTTCCTCCAGGAACTGAATTACATAACTTGTCCCTCTGGAATATCTTCTCTTTCTGCTTTCTTTTGCTCTGCTGAGGAAAGTCTGTAATACACAGAATTAAGTTTATTATTTGCTTATTTTTTTGCATGTGCCTTGATGAATTAACCCGGTAAAAGAGTTGATAACCCCGAAAGAATGACCTGTTTCAAGCAAGTCATTGTACTACCCACGCAGCATTTTCAGGGGAATCGCAGAGAAACCTGTGTCCTTGAAACACTGCAGGACAACCTGGGCCTGTTCCCTCCTCTGGGCTGTTTCTGTAGGGTTCAGCATTGCAACACTGAGCTCTTGTGCTACCAAGGAGATACACTGCGTGCAGGTTACAATGATATGCTCATCTGTGTCAGCCCTGTGCAGGCAAGGGAGAAACAGGCACAAACCGGGAATGTAGAAAGTTTTCACCTCAACATGAGCAAAAATTTCTTTGAGGGTGACAGAGCACTGAATTAGGCTGCCCAGAGAGGTTGTGGAGTCTTCTCTGGAGATACTCAAAAACAGCCTGGACACAATCCTCTGCAACCTGCTCTAGGTGAACCTGCTTTAGCAGGGGAGTGGAATAGATGATCTCCAGAGGTCCCTTTCAACTGCTACCATTCCGTGATTCTGTGATTTCTTTTTCACATGAGCAATGTGAATGTCCTGGAACCCATAACAACTTGTGTGGATTTGAGAGATTAGCTTTTCTGGTCAGCAATAGGATGTGTTCTTCAGTTTCTGTGAGCTCTTGAGGGTTGGGTGTGTTGGAGGCAAATAAAGGGTTTGCATATTGAGACATTCATGGGTCCCAGCAGGACTTCTGTTGGATGGGAACATTTTCCTGACTGCCAGCACACTGGAGAGCTTCTAGGAAGGGAGCACACTTGCTGGTATCTCACCCATGTCAAAGGAGAGGGCAATGTACAAGCATGAGGGTAAATGGTGGTGTCGTGCTTAGAAAGCCACATGGTCCCTGAGGCATCACTTTGATTCTGACAATGTTCTGGGATCTGTGAAAGAGCAGTCTGTTTCTCCTGTATCTCTGAGGGCTTGTCAGAGTTTCTATGTTGCTTCCCCTGCCTGCAAGCCCACATCCGTCCTGAGATGGAGGAAATGCATAGCAAGAATGCAGCTGTACCACTACCAGCATCATGCTGCAGTGCCAACCTCTACAAAACAGTAGATCACAGTGTCACAGTACATTAGAGGCTGGAAGGGGATTCCAGAGATCGAGTCCAACCCCCCTGCCAAAGGAGGATCGCTTAGGGTAGCCCACACAGGAACACATCCAGGCAGGTTTTGAATGTGTCCAGAAAAGAAGACTCCACAACCTCTCTGGGCAGCCTGTTCCAGTGCTCTATCACTCTCACTGTAAAGAAGTTTCTCCTCATGTTGAGGTGAGATCTTCTATGTTCAAGTTTGAACCTGTTGTTTCATGTCATTTTACTGTGAACCACTGAAAAGAGCTTGGCCCCCTCCACTTGATGCCCACCTCTCAGATATTCACACACATTGATGAGATCCCTTCTCAGTCTTCTCTTCTCAAGACTTAACAGCCACAGGTCTCTCAGTCTCTCTTCCTAGGGGAGATGCTCAAGTCCCCCAGTCATCCTCCTGGCTCTCTGTTGGATACTCTTCAGCAGGTCTCTGTCTCTCTGGAACTGGGGAGCACAGATCTTGAGTGCAGCACTAGTTTGCCGCTCTCATTTCTGTTTTGCGCGGGGAGGGGGGGTTGTGTCATATGCCCCTCACACTTTCACATTTTAAACATGCATATAACCCATGGGATCGATGGACCTAACCCTGTCACTTTGCTTTCCAGCTCGCGGTGGTGTGGAAGATGGACCTTGGAAGAGGGCAGAGCGTGGAGGAGCCAGGCAGTGGGGTACCTGGTCGTGGGGCCCCCTTGGGTGCCGTGCAGCAGCTGGTGTTGTGAATCAGGCCGTCACCAGTTGGAGAACGGCTACTTCACAACACCAGGGTCGCACCGCATCACAGTTCAACCACCAGCTGGAGAGAAGCAGAGGTTCTCATGGGCAGGCATGGGATGTGGAGCACCTTGGACTGCCTTCACCCAAGCCTAGACCTGCAAAGGTAATCAGGTGCTCAACTCCTATTTAGGCACCAGCCTCCAACTGAAGTCTGAAATAGAAGTTAGGCTCCTAAATATCTCTGTGAGTCTGGCCTGAGACCCTGCTCTGCTGTACAGTGCAGAGCAGTGTTTCAGCAGGCACAGGCCAGTGCTGTCAGCAGCACTGTCACTGCCTGCTGGCATACTGTGTGTGTGTTAAGGAACAGGTAACTTTGATTAAGCCTTGGTGAAGAATGAAAAACAAAAAGGCTTCAGTATGCTCCATGCTCCTGAGAGTTGTGGCTGTGGTCCTCACCTGTGACTAGTCCTGATTCCTTCCCTGTCTAGACACCTGATCACATGTTCTCTGTAAAGATGCTGTACATACCAAGAAGGAAGCCAGCCTCCTTGGAAATGACACTAAAACAGCCCTCAGCATTGTAATGAGTGAAAAAGCACCAAAACTACATAGTGGGGTTGTCCAGAAGCCATACCAACAGCTGCTCCTATAAAAATCAACAAAATGTTTGATTTTTATGTTGCTTAATCAATGCTCATAAATTATTAGGCATACACAGTAAAGTGCACTCAAACCAACCAGGTGCAGAGTGGCCCTGTAAGATGTGCCACGCATTTCAGGTCTGAAATGTAGACTCTTTACTGCTGCTTCTCTTGTACTGCAGTGCCAGCAGTTTGAGAGGAGTGGGTTACAGCAAAGTTCTTTCCACTCAAATCCAGAACATGTTCATGGAGGTCAGCAGAAAGCTAATAGCTGTATACAACCCTTAAGTCAAACTGTAATGCTGTTGAGTTTTGACCTCTGAAAGCAGTCGTCTGCTTTTTGCAGCTTTGGATTTTCTCCTGTGGGTTTTCCCTTCCACCCTCCAAGGTGGACTGGCTATATGCTATTAATGGTCAGTTGATGGTTGTCCTGTATGACATAACACTAGAAATGTCTAAAGCAATGAGTGGAGAAATGCAGAAAGCACACAATCAAGGTAATTAAAAAAATTTTTTCTTTGTTATCTAAACTCATCTCATTGAAGCCAGCAGTAAAAATTGCTTAAATATCTTCCTGGATGTCTGATTGCTGGCAGGGAGATAGATATGGGGCACAGTCAGGGTATACACAAGATCAGAAATAGCATGGGACAGCCTGGAAACACAAGTGAGACAGAGGTCATTGCATTAGACCCATCCTAATCTTTCTATTCATGTGGGCTTCCTACAGAAGTAACCCTGAAATCCTTTTATAGCAAAAAGTCCCCAAGCAACATCATGAATAATCTAAAAGATGGATGGATGGAAGCTCACTTGTACATTAGGAGACGGCAACCTGTTGTTGAAGGCTAGCATTGAGATTTTCTCATTGATTACAGGAAAATCAAGACTGTGCTTCTAGTTCAGGCAGGATGGCAATGAGGAGTATGAATTTGTCAAACCAGCACACAAAAAGTCTGGTTTATTAAACTTGTACTCTGCTAACAGAAACAGTGTGCTCTGTGTGGTAGTCTCATTTTTCATTATAACCTTTAAAGCTCAATACCTTTCACTCCAGGGTTTGTTTCATGGGGTAAAATGCACAATTGTTTTGAAACAGGAGGCAACAATGAAATAGCCTCAATAACCTCTGCATACATACCGATTTACATGAGGAGCTATTCATATATAGAACTAAACACTATTTCATCTTCTGTTGTGAGCCAGAAACCTGTCTGACCTATTCAGTTTCTGTTGGTAAATACACATAACATTTGAAATATGTTAATGCTTAATATCCACTGCCAGGCAGCCTCACAGACTATCTCCATAATTCCTGAAGTCTATGTGGAGACTGGTCATTTTCAGTTCCCTTTGTAAAAGAATTTCTTGGGAACATCACATTTCAGAGGTACCTTCGGGGCATTTATTGTACTCCCTGTTTCTAACTTCACTCCATCACACTTTATGCTTTTCTGAAATTATTTCCCAGCAAATTAATGCATGGCATAATGTAGCATTACTACTGAAAGTCAGGCACTCCAGCTTGTCATTGAGGATCCTGATTGTGTCATCTTATGAGGGGAACTGAAGGCTGACTAGCTGACCATCATCTACAGGTAATGGAAGGCATTTCTGCTTGCTTCCTTCAGCAGTTGGAAATACTTGGTATGAGCATGAAAGGTGAATGAACAAAATAAATAGTTAAGTGTGGCTTTTACATTTGTGTGGATGTTATTTCTAAATAAGCTCCTACAGTTTGGTTTCCTGTCAACTCCATCCTGGCTGCTGAACAGGGAAGAACGGGGACTCACTGGGCTTCTGGGTAGCCTCCAAAATGGGAGCCCCTTGCTATCTGTGTGTACACCTGGAGAGCTTTCTGCTGCTTTCCAGATTCTTTCCTCCACTTGCATATGGTTATCAAAACTGTTGGTTTACCCCTCAAAAAATACTCCATTAGAATTGTTGAAAGGCCTAATTTTATAATCTTAAAACACAGTGTTGGGGGGTTAAAAAAAAAGGAAAAAAAATGAGGAGCAATGCCTGTAAAAGCTGAAATGCTGGGCTGTAATCTCTCATGAGCTGGGTTTTATTGAAGAGGTTGTTATTCCAAAAGTGCTTTTTGTATTTAAGCAAATGATACCTCATTTCACCCTTGAACCCTTTAACATTTATTTTCTCAGCACATTTACTTAGTACTACAGTTAGTCTTCAGTTATCTTTTGTCTCCTTCCCGAGCTCAGCGGCAGCACACAAAGCACTTCAGAGAGTAGCATCCTTGTAAATTTTGTTCTTTTCCCTCTGCATGCATAAGCCAAGCTGACAGGCACAGTAGGGCTCAGCATCTCTCTCTCTGTGTTTGCAGTCACGCTGCTATAGTATTGTGGGGTTCCTCATGAAAAGTGCCAGTAACATATTTCCTTTTTGTTACTTTAATTGGGCCTCCTCTTTGGCAAGCTACTAATGCAAAATTAAAATTGTATTTCAGGCAACACTGCAAAGCAAACAGTAGGTGGGACTGAATTTTGGTACCCACCAACCTGAGCCAGATTTTAGTTCACTGCTGTAACAGCAGCTTAACAGGAGGGAGAAAGTACAGAAGCAGTCTTTAGGCATCTTAGCACAGTGATGCTAAGGAGGAAGAAAAGGGGTTTGTTCACAGAGACTGCTTTAAACACCAAAGTAGGATTTTGATAGGAAGGCCGATCAAATTAAATAACCTATGAAACTCCCATTTGTTTGTTCTGTGCTGGTTGCTTTGAAATAATTTCTGTGGGACTTGCGCTTTATCCAGCACCTGGGGGAAAAGAAAAAGAGATGGCTGGTGGCAAAGAAAGCAGGAAAACAGACTAAAAAGGCAAAATGAACAAGCGAAAAAGAGTTGAGAGGGAAAAGGATGACATTTCTGTAGCAAATACTGAGGCTGGTCTGCCTCACCAGCAGCAAGCAAAGCAATGGCAGAATGGCAAGGGAGAGAGCAAGCACCACTCAGCTGATGGCACTGAGTGGACATTATCTTGCTGTGGGTAAAGCAGCTGTGAAATGTCGGTCTTCGGCAGCAGAGACATCATGCTGCTTTAGCACATGATTTTCATAGCCCTGTATGCATTGCTGTAAGGTGATCTGCACTGCAACATGCCTGGAGTTACCAGCTTGGTTACCCTGTAGTAAATGGCTGACAGCGATTTTTACAGTTCACAAATGCAAATGTACATATCAGAGATGTTTGTTTGTTTTTGTAAAATCAAGAGTCCTCCCAATATAATCATGCCTCACACATGCACACATAAGAGGACAAAACATCCCCATTGTGCTATGAAGTGGCACCACAAAGCATAAAAATCACAAAGTAAGACTAAATAAGCATTTCACTCAAAGGTTGGCGTAAGCAGCAGACCAGAGCAGAAGATCATATAAACTACTCAGAGGAGGGTTACAAGTAATGGAGACTTTGCTGTGTTAGATTCCCCTACATTAGACAGTTTCACGGCCCAGCTTGACAGGAGCATTGGGCTATCTCATGTAAATTATGTTGTTACCCTGAAAGGTTGGACTAGATTATCATTGAGGTCCCTTCCAACCTGGTATTCTATGAATCTACAAATCTTTAAAGTTCCTTCCAACCCACACCATTCTACAATTCCTGGGCTGTGACAGCACAAAAAAAAAAGCAGAACTGGGAAGAGACCTCAGGTCTGTATTAATATTTTGAGTCTGTGACATCTCTATGATTCAGTTAAAAATTTTGCAGTTTGGGAAGAAAAGCCCAAGTCTAGAGAAGACTCTTCGACAAAATCTCAATGCCCAAATACACTGTCTCCCAAACACATGTGCCTTTAGGGAAGTGGTTGTTAAGATGACGAAACCTGTATTTTAATTCCTTCCTTTGCATGGGGATCTCATGCTCTGAATTGTCATGGACTGAAGTGGCAGCTTCAAATGCATTTAATTTCCAAAACTCTGGCAGAATTTCATTGCCACAGAGATGTCAGATCTGGTGGGGCTCTGAAGAGGCAGCACTTGGTGCTGGTTTTAACTTGTCCTGCTGAGGCATGTGTCTGCAGGAGGTGGGTAGTGATAGGCACCCACCCAACTGCTACCCTCCTCAAAGCCACCCCTGATGACTGAAATAGGAGAGGTGCCCAGCACCTACAAATAATAAAGAGCAGGACAGTCTTCTCAGGTACTGCTCTCCCTGGAATTCAAGCAGCCCTATTGCTGGTCAAATGGCAAAAGGCTTTAGCACTGACCCTACAGGGCTTTCACATGACTATTTCTTATGATGTAAAAGTACAGGTTTCCATAGTAACTGACATAGGGGCCAGCACTTACCCCAACTCTGGACTTAGGTTGCAGGAGACTCTTGTTGAATAAAACCCCCATATGCCCCAGGAACTTCTGGACATCAGCAGGGTGTTTGCAGGGGAAAGCATTCCTATTCTCTGTAACTTCCCCCTCCCTTCACTGGATTTTGATATATTTTGTTTATTATTTAATTGCTAAAAAAATAAATTCTGTTGTTCTACCTTAGAGCCCTCCAGAGAGACACATAACACAATGGTACCACACAACAGTACCACCTTCCACATCAGTGTGTGGCAACTCTCTGGTGAGAAGCAGCATTTCTTTTCCTCCAGGGATGTTTTTTGATCTCTTTCCACTTTCAGCTAGTCTAAACTCAAATGTATTGAATCATTGCTGAAAAAGCCCTTCTAGTTTTATTACTTGAATTAAAAGCACCCTTTCTTCAAGCCTTGAATTCAAAATGGCAATGTCTTCGTTGTTCAATGACAAGATACGGGAAGTAGAGCTGATGACTTCTCCCAACAGAACATGCCAAGGGAACAGCATCACTCATCCTGTCATGGGGGAGAAGTATTTGCCGTCATGGAAAAGTAAGCTGGAAATCCCACTCACCCCTGCAATACAACAGGGAGCATGTAGGCAGGTACCTGCAGTGGGTGATGGTGCCCCTGCAAAAGAATAATCCCAGGGCCAGAGCAGTCAAAATGAGCTTTCCGTGCTCTGAACTGCAACAGACAGCTCGTTCGCTGGTAGCTATGGGTGGAACTGCCTTATTTTAGCTCATGTGAAAGACAGCATACCTAGTTGGGGTTGGATTCTTTTGCCTCTGCAAAGGAAATAGTTATTTTTGTGCTGAGGAAAAGGGGGACATTCACCAAAAAGTCTGCAGATGGGAAGAGCCTGCAGATTTCCAGCAGCCAAACACCATTAACACCAATGCCTCCAACACAGCGCAGCCAAGCTTCCCACTCAGCACCTGCCTGCCCTTCGCTGCCCGTGTCCCATGTGCATCACGCATTCAGACACCTTCACCGGGGCTGCAGCTTTGTTCACAGGAGCTGAAGGCGTATGCCCTTAAAGCTAAGCCCCAGAAAAATACCCAGTTGCAAAATACAGATGTTTCTTGGTGACTAAAACACTCAGTGACCACAAAAACCCTTGTGGAAGCTTTCTTTTTTAATAAAGCAAACTGCACTGCCTTGTCATGTGAATTAATATCCCCACAGCATGGCTTTGTGTATTTTTTTTCCTTGCTGATGTTGCTTTTGATCACTGCTGGATGAAAATGAAATCTGGGATGCTTCAGGGCTGCTGTTAGGACAGATTCAATGAGATGAAAACGCATTTCAGGAAATACCACTGAAGGCAGTTTTTGTTTTAATTTCCAGGGACACACGGGGCTCCAATTGCCCAGACACAGGAGGAACTGCAGTTAAAGAAAGGCACACTGAAAACACATATCAAAAGTCTGTCCTTCCAGTCCTCAGAAGGAAATGTCATTCAGAAGCACTGCTATTATCACCCTCATCTTTCTTGTGAGGGCAATATTTGGGAAATCCAAGTCCCTTTCTTCATCTTTTTTTTGTGAAAATGAAATGTTCCTGAGTCGGGCCCATAGGCAGGGCTGCAGCACTCTGGCATTCTCTCTACATGCTAGTCCCACAGCTTCTGTCCTGTAGTCAGTTTACCCTACTAGTGCTGTCTCCAGTTTACTCAAACCCTTTTAGCCTGGCTTATGGCCTTGCAGTCAGGTCCCTGGCTGAAGGTACCACCTATTGCTTGGGGAGTATGAGCACATTACACCTCACCAAGGTCCTCTTCCTTAATATGGGATAACCTCCTTTCTCTTGAGTTTGTATCCCCATGTCTGTCTGGGACATGTACCTGGCTAGGGAGGTGGTATGAACATCAGATAAGGCATAATGCTCCTGTTACTCAACACTTGTAATTACACAATCTGCCTAAGGCAAATAGTGCCAGACCAGATGATTTATGCAGTGTAAATCACTGCTTTTCACAATCTGCTTGGTTCAAACCCAACATCAATCAGTTTAGAATACATCTGAAGAATTTGGTCTCTTCTCATTTAAGCACATGACAGGAATCCATCAAGTCTCATAGTTAGATCTGGTCAGGAAAAAAAAAATCACTTTTTCACATCCATTCATAGAAGGAAGAATCCATATTTGGAAACAGTTTAATTGAAAAAGTCAGACACTCTATTATTGAACATAACCCAAATTAAGAGTGACAAACTCCAGGATTTTCCCAGAGGGAAAAAAAAATATCCAAACCACATTAAAAAAAAAAAAAAAAAGGATTAAGTGGGGGGGGAGCAAAACTTTTGTCCTTCTCCCACGGTGCAGTGGCAAGGGTCTGGGTGTCCTGAGTGACTCCTGCAAAGACATGAAGTGGGCAGGCACAGCTCTCCTCCAGACACTCCTGCTGTGCCAGCAGGGGCTTAAAAGGGCAAGAAATTTGGTTCCTTTCATATTTTCTTTCAGCATTTCCCCAGCTTTCTCCATATACACATCACACATAACCCAGTGGGGTTATGACACACAGCATGGTTTTCCAAACACTCTTAGTAACAAAAAGTAATAATAAAAAGCCCCAACCATCCCCCTCTGGGTATCTCACAGAAAGAGATTTAAAGAACTCATTGTCTACAGACAGGGTCAGAGCTCATAAAGATGCTCACAAAATCCCAGTACCCAGCTGCAATGTGTGGGGGGAGACCGCCAATTCTCTACAGCCCCTATTCAGGTCTCAGCTGACTGCATCGCCATTTTGGCCCTGTTTCAATCTCAGTGTCCACACCTCTCCAAAGACTTGCAGATTAGAGAGGTGAATGAATTAAGGTTGCTGCAAATATCAGCCCCCAAACCTTGGAGGAAGGAAACAGACCTTCGACCTGACATTCTTAACAAGACCGAATGAAACCTTCTGCCATGTGTGAGGCTTGCTGGGGCCATGTATCTCTGTCATCTGCAGTGTAAATATACCAGTGAAGTGAATCAGGAATTAAGGAATAAACACTCTTCTACCTTCCTCCTATTCAAAACTGTAGGTTGAGTGGGAAGGAGATGGCTGAGCCTTTGGGAAGCAAACAAAGTTCTATCATGTTCATTTTAATAACTCTGTGAGGGAGCACAGCAACCTGGGTGGGTGAGTCTCTTACTATGCCACAGCAGGGTATTCTTTCAGCACAGTAAAATGTGGTGGAACAAATATCTGAAACTCTCCATCAAGTCTTTCCTCTTTCCCCAGATAACCTGAGCTCTCTTACATGGCCACAACACAGTAATTTCACCTTTGTTTAGAGCAGAAGATACTGAAATGGAAATGCAGGGAGGGGGGAAACCCTTCCAGATCAAAATCAAAACAAATCACTTTTTTTTGCATATTAATAAGGATCCTGATTGAAAGTGTTCTAGCTGCTCACAGAGGAATATCAACAGTAGATGCTGCTAATTTAAGCTTGGCTAATTAAATGCAAAAAGAAAAAAATTGCTCCCTAGAAACAGCCACACACAAGCTGCACTCACACAGCACATTTCATCAAGCTCCATTTATTATATCAGGGTTTAGGGAAGCAATCCCTTGGCTTTTTTTTCTCTTTTAATGGATGGGGTTTTCACACTGCACATTGCCTTCAGCACCCCGCCTCTCTGCAGAGCCACCAGCACTTGCTGGTGGGACCACAAGGACATCTGTGGCGGTGACTGGTTTGGGGTTTCAGCAAGGCATCACCAGTGGCACTGGGCATTAATGGTGGCTGATCTGGGACTGTCCATGCAGCAGAGCCTGTAAGGATTGGCAGCTGCCAGAGCGCCATCAGGAACTTGTCACCAATGTGCTCTGACCCTTGCCCAGCTCACTGGTAGAAACATTAAACTGCATCAGCTCCCAAACTCCCCTAAGAACCAAACTACATTTCATCTACAAGAATACTACGGGATATTGTGGCCAAAAAAATTGCTAAAGTAGGGACAAAGGGCAACCATTGCCATCCCCTCCCCTGGCTACCAAAGCTGGACTGTTATCTCACCTCACCACAGCAAGCAGCTTAGTTAGGCATGACCCTGTTCCTCCCCCCACCCCTGATTACAGATCTGATCTGTACATTTAATTTGACAACAACACACACAAATTATGCAAAAACTCAGGGAAAAACAAATAATGCAAGCAAAGTGTAGGAGAAGGAGGGCCACATCCTTGACTGCAGAGCATTGGCAGTGTACAGTGGGAATCAGGAAAAATGGGTGGCAGCAAGATGCCACTTTCTACAAGCAGCAGGAAAAAGCTGCTGATTGGCTCTCAAAAAGCCACTGAGAGCTTTGCATTAATGGCTTGTATGTGTATGGTTTGGGCAGCACAGTTGCCTATGTTCACCAGTTCAAAATGGCTAAGGGGAGAAGAATTGGATCTGTGACCATCAGTTCTGCACAAACTGAATGTACCTGCTGTCAGGCACTGCCCATAGGTGGCTGCAAGGTGGTGGCCAACCAGACCCATTAGCTTGCTACTCCATCAGCGAGCATCCCTCTTCAACCTCTGCTGGGTCTGGGCTCTGCAGCCCAACCAGGGAGGAAAAATGCCTCTGCAAGTCTACTGTCAATGAGCACATTCACACCAAAATGGATTTCATTCTCTTCCTTTTACTTTTCTTATTTATTTTATTTTACAGTTATTTATTGTGTCTCTGAATTTGCATCCCAAGGGGTTCTGCATGACAGAATGTAATAGCATTACCATTTTACACATTAGGGAACATAATATTTAACACTCATAAAAATTTCTAGCTTCAAAGTGCCACACAAACATTAAAAATACACTGGGTTTTGTTTTATTTTCAGGGATAGCTTGTTCTTGCCTGAAGCTGTACAACTTCTCTTTGTATTCTGCCTCATGAGAAACAGGGCTTTTCTGTCACCACCTCTGTCATACCAGAGGATGCCAGTTTTTTGGCCTCTCACTCAGAGCACCTCTGAACAAAAGGGACTTCCCTAGCTCCCCCTTCTTCCCATCCATCAGTAGCTCCCAAAAATCCAAGTCCAGGATTAGACAGCACCAGCAGCGGTCAATCAATCCTTCCTTTGACAGCTTGTCCTGTTTCCTGTAGGGTAATAACTACAACATGTTAATTTTTTTCCTTCTTTTCTACTGCTGCTTTGCTCATGCTGCCAATAATTTCATTCTCTGTATAGAATTAGAAACATGTGGTGTAACCCACCTCATGCCCCTGTGGTTTGAGTTATGACAGTGACCCAGGTGACTTGCAACAGGCATGTCTGAACAGTGGTGGTCTGCAGAGCTAAAGGTGAGGCTGCTCATCATCATTCTGGGGATGAAAAGAACCTTACCTACTAAATCTGTATCCTCAGAGGAACGCTGAATACCTCTAATGGAGAAGTGATACCTATGATGTGGGATTATCCAATTTGTGACATATTGTCATAACTTTCATTTGTATATTTGTTAGACCAGAAGAAGTATAGTTTATATAGTTGGTGACATAATGTTTTGCATGCTGTGACATATTATGACTCTTTGGTCCCAGAGAGCACCATATGAAAAGTGGTTAAGATTGTTACATTTGTCATCTTAACACCAGTAATTTGTCCACCTGCAAGAGTCTGAAGCTCTTCCAGGATCTATGAATTTCCCCCAAGTGTCTTTCAAAAGAGGATTAAGATAAACAAGGTTTTCTGTTATTCAGTATATTTATGCATATATTACACTTCTACAGGGCTCTGCACCTGTGCTGGAAAACATTTTGCATCCCCAAATCAAAAATACCTCTTAAAGTTATGTCTCAAGAAACAATTTTTTTAACCCTTCTGCATAACAGTTCTTAATTCTGCCTTCAATTTTACTGTATGTAGACAACTGAGAAAGGATTTAAAAACAGTCTCAGTTGGAGACACCAGACACGATCTCTGTACTCATTTCCTAACTGTGATTTGTAATGCATTGAATTCTCAAGAAATACCTTAGCTTGAACAATTCAGGCTGGATGAGATCTCTCTTGGGTCATCTAGCCTAGCCCCCAGCAGCCATGGCTACGCTGCGACATAGGTTGCATTGAAAGGTCTTCAGCAAAAGAAAAATGAAAAGTCTCTCATGGAATGTATATCACATGCTTGATCCGACAAACAGAAAATGGCAAATCTAAGAACAATGAAGCATATAAAAACGTCAATTCAGGAGTCATAACAATCCACAGTTTCCACAAATTGCACACATTTTTCTTCCATCAGCTCCAGCCTTACAGGCTTCATGCATTTTAATGCACACTTGCAATGCAAATTAGTTTCAAATAATTCCTGTTTGTCAGCTGAATAAAAACCCAAAAGTCTCATCCACAAAAAAGTTTCTCCAGACTCAACAGATGATCAGCTGTTCTTCCAGTCTCAGCCTCTGCAGAGGAGTTGGTGCATGAGCTTTGGAGAAGCAAGGGCTGGCACTTGTCCTCAAACATGCTGCTTTGGGAGGGAAGAAAGACTTGTGACCAGTTTGCTCTCAGATTAAATTCCTTGCCTATGTGCAATTGCCAGGTAAAATGAATTCTCTGCTCACTTTAAAAGAGGAATAAAACATGCTGCCTCTTGAACCACCACAGAAGCAGCTGTAGTTTCTACAGTGTTCAAGTGCAATCTGGAAACATCTCAGCTGAGCAGGAACCGGAGACCTGCATTTATATAGGCACATACCCGAGCTCCTCACCTCCTTAGTACAGGCAGCCAACATCTAGGTCCTTCCCACGGTATTTCAGCTGGTATCTTTGTCACTTCCTTAATTTTATTTCATGATGAGTAAGGGGAAAATAGTCATGGCTTATATTTCACTGAGCGCTTTGTACAGTTACTCATTTGCTGTGGGAACCCAAGGCAGTAGTTAGTGGAATGTTTAGCTGTCTTTCATGTCTATGTGGGTGCCCAGGGAGTGATAAGTGATGGGATGCCTTGTACCTCGAAACCCTGTGAGAAAGGATGGCAGTGTGAGGCTACAGGCTTGGGGAAGTGTGGCTGGAGAGCTGTCTGGCAGAAAGGGACCTGGGGGTTCTAATTGACAAGCAACTGAATATGAACAAGCTGTGTGCCCAGGTGGCCAAGGAAGCCAGTGGCTTGTATCAGAAATGCTGTGTCCAGCAAGAGGAGGGAGGTGATTGTCCCCTTGTACTCAGCTCTGGTGAGGCCACACCTTGAGTATTGTGTCCAGTTTTGGGCACCCCAATACAAGAGAGATGTGGAGATCCTGGAGTGAGTGCAGAAGAGGGCAACAAAGCTGGGGAAGGGCCTGGAGAATAAATCTTATGAAGAGTGACTGAAGGAGCTGGGACTGTTTAGTTTGAAAAAGAGGAGGCTGAGGGAAGACCTCATTGCTGTCTACAACTACCTGAAAAGACATTGTAGAGAGGCTGGTGCTGGTCTCTTCTCACAGGTAATTAGTGATAGAACAAGAGGGAGTGGTCTCAAGCTGCAACTGGGTAGGTTTAGACTGGACATTAGGAAAAAAAATGTCACAGAAAGAGTGGTCAAGCATTGGAATGTGCTGCCCAGGGAGGTTATTAAGTAGCATAGGTTGCTGATTCTTGTGTGCAACAAGTGGATGCATGGAGGCACCCAGGACCTAATATGAGTTTAAACTGGGACCCTAACCTTGCCCAGGCCCACAGCAGAAGCAGGTAATTCAAGAGCTATCGCCAAGAGGTTTTGCTCCAGGCATGCACTTACAGAAATCTGGAGGAGGCGAATCTTCCCTGGTAGTGGCTCCTCTGCATAACACAGCATTAGGTTTGTCCAGGTTTACATTGCACCTCTGAGCTCATGAAAAGTGGCCAATTTTTGTTTCTCTACCCTCCACCCTGGATAAAGCCATAGCCTCATGACCTCTTGAACAGACTGAATCAAAGATTAGCACTGAAGGTGCCCTATTGGCAAAGCTAAATGGCCATGCATACTGCATTCAGACAATGCAAAGAACTGATATAAGATGCTGAACAGCTTTAGAAATGTTAGAAGAAACCATCTTCTTCTGTGACTAAAGGAGGAGTCATTCAACCAGAGTTTCTTCATTCTCTGTGACCCAAAAAAATAGATCAAGCTAGGCAGGAGAAATAGGGAGCAAAGAGAATTTCGGGTGACTGAAAGTCAGAATCAGGAGAAGTCATAAAATAAATAACAAGATAAGGAGCCAATGTGAAGCAGAGTTGTCACGCAGGGCATCAAAATGAGCGGTTGCCAGTTGGCAGGGCCTGTCACTTCTCCAGCAGAAGAGTGTAGGTGAGCACAAGCCATCTCAGCCTTTTTCTGGGAGGAGCCAGTTAATTTAATGCTGCTCACAGCATAACTGCAGCAAGAATGCAGAGTTTCAAGTGTCAAGCAAACAAATTTGCATCAAAGTAACAGCAATTATACACAGCCTGCAGTCACTCCCACAGGAGGCTGTGGCAGGTTTGTGATGGACTTCACTGGAAGCAGAATTAGGATAATAATCGATACAAGCACAGTCATCATTTTACATTTTCCTCTAGCTGCCAGAGACTACAATGGTAAAAAGCAAAGGGTTTTTTAGACTACAGAGAGAAGGCCTGCAGAGATTTCAGCTTCTCTCTGAATAACGACATGTGATCAAGTCCTTTTGTGAACAAAAAAAAAAGGTAATTTCCTGCTACGTGGATGTAATTCCAATAGTGTGATAAGTTATTTGTTTCACCACTAGTTAGATCATTGTGTAATGTTCAGTGGCACAGAAGGTTTTAGTCAATCAATTCATTTTTCATCTCTCATACAAAATACCAGTTTGTGCTTTAACTGTTAGCAACAAATGGATCTCTGGTCTAACAAAAGCAAAACTAATTTCAGTGCTGAGAGTAACCCACTGTGCTCTAAAATTAACCACTTCCTTCAATTATACACATATCTAGGCAGCTGAAAATTTCCTTTTTGCCTTTTTTTTTTTTTAATATATATGTAATAACAAACAAACAAACAAAATCAGTTTGCCTGTCCAAATGGTGAGGGGCCAGAAGACATTAATGGGAAGCAACCAGCGCTGCAGGTGGATACTTGAAAGTCACTCCCTCAGTGCATCTGAAGTTGGTTGTGAAGAGAAAGGCTTGCTACAGAAAAGCTGAGGGCTGTGAGGCTGAAGGTATGGTTACACTGATGAACAGCCAGTGTAAAATATGATTGTCCCTTCCCAAATAACTGCTGTTTATTCTACACTTCTCCCCTGAAGTTTATGAGAAAAAGCCCCATTTGGCTGCTGTGCCTGGGTAATGTAAAGAAAGAAGTTCCCTAAACAGAATTTATTTTCCGAGCAGATACCTTGACCTGCTGCAGGATGAGCCCAGACAATTCCTAAGGATTGCACAAAAAAGGGACTCATTTTCTCAAAGACCACACCCACCAGATAGTGTTGGAAGATAGGTTGGACTCGATCTCAAAGGCCTCTTCCAATCTGGTTGATTCTATTCTATTCCCCAAAGAAACATACAGGAGAAAGTAAAGTGATAAGCAACAACTGTTCTTCTTGGGACCACTAACTTGCTTTTGATAAGACTAAAATGATGCAACCATCACGAGTCACTGCTCAGGGAACTGGAGCCAAGCTTCCTCGCAGTCGCTCTTGGGGTGTGCACTGGCAGCCCACTATAACCTCCCTGAACTCCATGCCATGCAGTCTTGGGTAGTGTTAGTGTTTTTTGAGGGGGTGCAACATAAAGGGCATGCTCCAGCTTTTGGGTGCCCCAAGAAGAGTTCAAAATCCCAGAGAAGCTTGAAATGGCGACCCACTCAGGGCTAAAATCCATTTTGCACAATGCTGGAATTAGGGGTTAAAAAAAGATTTGCATGTGCACAAAGTGTAGAGGTTGGCCAAAAGGAGGTGGAAACAGAGAAGAGGACAGGGAAAGATGGTAGGACAGTGATGGAGAAAATCCCTTACCTTCAGCTGACATGCAGAAACTGTTCAAAAAGAGAAGGAAGGCAGTGATGATGATACGAGATCTTAGCCCAGGGAATTAGAAGACATTTTACCTCTGCTGTATGTTGAGGCTCATGGGAGCTGCCAACCTGCTCACCTGCTCCCTGCTGAACCACATGAGTGAGAAATCAGGCAGTGGGCCTTCATGGTCCAGCACATGATGAGTGGGAGACAGAAAACTAACTCCCTGGTTTCTTACTAGTCCTAAGGCCTCTGCCTTCTGATGAGCAAAAGGCTTTTACCAAAGGCTAGCAGGATTTCTGCAGTTGTTCAGTATTTGGCTTCCCTATATAGTCCTTGCGGAAGACCTAGTCTCCTCTTTCCTACACAAACCTCTTCACTGCAGTCTCCACTGGTTCTAGAGCAAACTGTTCCTTTTTCCACTTCATCCTGAGCTGGAGGTGGTGACTGCCCACTCAAGAACCTGGGGGCAGAACAAGACACATTCCTCCCTTGCTCCTGCAGCTTTTTTAATTTCTTCTGGGAAGATGGAGATAAGAAGCAAGAGTTGTTCATGCTCACCTCTTCTCTGACCCTGTGAAGATGCAAACCCTGTGACAGAGTTGAGACATTTGCAACTTTTCCTGAACTTTGCTTCTCCACAAAGAAAATGCCAGAACCTGGGACAGTGGACTTTTCTTCCTTTCCCATCTGCTTTCACCTCCATGCAGTCAGGAGGAAGACATAGCTGGAAGAGGGCTGCACAGTTCTCTCTGGTACTATTCATCATGATCGCTGGGATTAAAAAGGTTTCCATTTTCAGCACCTCCCTCTGTTTGCACTGTCTTTTGGTAATACAGCATCTTATTGCAGCTATTCTGCAAATTGTTTTAGCTATCTGGAAGAGAGATGTAACAGGCAGATTTGGCTATTGCCTTATGTCCTCAGACAAGGCACAAGGATAAGAGGAGTCGTAACTGATCTCTGCCTTCCCCTGCTTGTCCTGGGGTCAGACAGATTTAATGTTTGCATTTTGTTTGATTCATTCACCACACTATCAGTGTAACCCAAGACAACATGGGTGACATTTGCTGTGAGCTGGCCCCTTTTTCATTAAGAATTGGCCTAAATCCACACACATTTAATGGTAATTGCTAGGCAGGCAGCACAGAGCAAATACCTTTTATTTCAAGCCCAAGACAAGCCAGTGCTGGCTGATAGTTTGTTGGCGCTTTCCTACGTTAATTAAGTACCTCTCATCTAATATTAAATGTGGTCTTTCTGAAAATCTCTAGTGAAAAGTCTATTTGTTAAAAGCACCAGTTGAAGTCAAAACAATGCCCAATATTGCAAATTAGGATTCCAGAATCCAGGATGAGATCTATTAGTCTTTCCCTGTTTAACTAATTAAAAACATGGAAGGACAAAATTTGTTTTGTCATTCTTCTGTCCATAGGACTCCTTAGAGTAGCTAAGAAAAGAAAACAAAATTCCCTTCATTTATCTTAAGATATTGACTGGTTTACCCATCTGTGAGCAAAGAATGTTTTTGCTTAGTTTGCTTAACTAAATGAATCTTGGTTCGCTTGCTTGCAGCTGAAGACAAATTAGTCTGATTATATACAAAAGGGCATACAGTACATCAAGGAATTAAACTGTGACTGGGTATTTAGGATGAATGAAATTAATAGGCAGCAGCAGCTTTGCATTGCTCTGAACAATCAGCAGTCCCCTTCTCTCGCAGTCTTTTTAAAGCACTTTCAAAATAATCCTCAGTGTTGTTCTTGTAAGTTGCTGGCTTGCAAGTATGCATTTTTAAAGAAACAAAAAAAAAAAAATCCCTGTGCACACTTCTCCCCCTCTGTGGTATAAGGAGCAGTACCAAGCTCAGCAGCTCACTGAGATGCAGCCTTTTGTACCAAGCTATGGAATTCCTTCCACACCACACTGCTGGGCTGCTCCGTGTGGAAATCACAGAGGCAAGCAATGGCATCACAACCTCCAGCACTTTTATTTCCCACATCTCTCTTACTCCACAGAACCTATACTGTATCTACAGCAAGTACTTGACAGGTGGTATCCCCCATTTGCTGCTCTTGGTGGTATGGGGAGTAGGCTGAAACACCGAGTTCCCCACATGTCAACAGTTTTCAGTATTTACCATATTTAAGCTGAAATCACAAACACCCTCCCTTGAAAAGAATGATAATTGGTGACAAAATCTGTGGCATGCAGCTTCATTAAATGCAAATTTGGGCTAATAAGATAGACAATAGGCTGCACAAGGAGAATAAAAAGCACCATAAGTTTGATTAAAAAGTAATTTTTGCTAACATTTTGGGCATAATGATTCTTGAGAAGGCATTTGTAATTTTAGTCTTTGCATGATAGAAGTGGGGACTTAAAATACATACACAAAGTCTTACTGGACTGTTCTTGAAGCATACCATTGACCATCCCCTGTGCAACTCAGCGTGACCACAAGAGATCAATATATCTCAGACAAACAGAAACAGGTCCCCATTTATGCTATTCCAAATACTTGCTGGAATGCAGTAATTCCAGTTTTGTGCTCTCTCCTCTCAGTATAGATGCAAAAGAGAGATGGAAGACTCTGGCTGAGTCAACACAGGATTAGGCTGGTGCTAGCTCTTCTGCAGTATTGGTTTCCAGCTTCATTCAAGCACAGGCTCAGGAAGATGTTTGTTCCTGTGATTGATGTCAATAGAGGAAAGAAAAGCAATGCCTCTATCAACAGCAAATATACATTTCTTGAATACTGGGTGTTACCCATATACTGAAATCAGATGAAAACTGAAAGGCAAATATTTGTGCCTATGTGGAACAACCCTCTCTTCTGAAAGCAACAGCCAGCTTCTGGGAGAGGTAGTAGAGGCTTGAACCAGCCAGAATCCTGTCAGGGAAACTCCCATGGAACTCTCTCTGGAAAAATAACTCCTCTAAGGTATTTGGAGCTTGCTGATCAAAGTCCTTCAACATCATGATCATCTTAAACAGAGATGGTCATGAGGGGCACCTTGACTTGTAATCGCAATTCCACGTAGCTCCTCCCCCATTTAGTACTGCATACAGATACACTGCTACCTCTCAGGTGCCCATGGTTGGCTGAAAGACAGAAATACTGAAGTTGCTTTACCCACCAGAACACAGGGAGCCCAAGTAAAAGTACATACCGAACCCAGGTCCTTGCGGTCTTAGTTCACAACTTCAACTAAAGCCATCTTTTCATCCCATCACTCATTTGCATTGTTCTTTCCATCTGCTTTCCTGCAGCTTGGTCACCCTGTCTCCCTGCTGAGCCCTGCCTGTACTCCAGTGACCACCCTCCCTCCCTAGGAAGCAGTGACTCAGCTGCTATGGATGCCATACCTCATGTCTCTAATGCCTGGTGTGTTTTGTGCACACTGTTTTAACAGCATGGATAGTCAGGGCAAGCGGAGTTCATTTCCTCATTCCAGCTGCTCTAACATATATTTAGGCTATAGAGAAGCAATAAAGCACTTTCTAGGCCACAAGGACAACATTTTTTCTTTTACTTAAACACCCAAACTACTGAAGTAACTGCAGACACAGCTGTTCTCTGGCAAGTGAAATGCAATTCTCATACCAGTAAGAAATCAGAACAAAAGTCTTCCTTCAAAGACTGCAAAAACATGGGAAACAAATATAAGTCAAATCCCCAGCCTGAGATAATGTAGTTATACAAGACAGGATATAGCTTTTGGTCTGAATGGGATGTCATCTTATTAAATGGTGATAGGTACTCATGAATATTAGTAGGTTCCTTTTATCTAATGTTTTTGCTTTCCTCCGATATGACGTGCACCTCTTTTAGTATATAAACTTGCCTTTGATGTATTTATGCATCGAGAATTTATCAATCATGAGGGAAACAAGACAAATTATCATAATATTGGGGGGTTTGTAACACAACTGTTGGGCTTTCATGATATAAGCATCATAGTGAAAGGATTAGCAACATACAGGAGTACACATCTAGCTTGCTTTTGAACAATTTTATTCCAAACACACACACTTCTGTAACAGTGATATAAATAGACATTCAGTCATATCCTAACTTACAAAACATACAGTACTGGCAATTGGAGCGATAAGCCCCTTGTCTCACAGCTTTGTTGCTTCCCTTGCTGCTATTCTCTACCATGTTGAAAAAAATTTTGCATCTCCTGCTGTAGCCAGGCTCTAACATGTGAAGGCTGTTACATCACCTTGCTGTACAATCGCTAAATGCCAGATTAAAATGTATATAGTTTCCATATTATTCCAATATTCAGAGAGAACAAATGTCTCCTTTCAGATATTATTTATACATGTTTAGGAAGCTTCATTTCTTTCCAGAAGAAACAACCTGTGAGAATTCCCCTGCTTACAATATAGTAATGTTACAGATTTCTAAAAGGGAAAAAATAAATGCAGGAATTCCTATTAAATGTGTATTTGTATAGAATGATTAGCTTCTTAAAAATTAGGAAGACTCTGTCAGAGATGGGAACATTCTGTAAATAAACAGTGCTTTTCTTGGTGTCATGAAGGATGAAATTTAATTAAAATTTTCCATTACTGCTGAAATACATTTAATGTAAAAACACCACCACAACCCAAACAACTAACCACCCCCAAACCTTTACTAACATTAGTAACTAGCTTGCTTGAATGGCTATCCATAACAGATTCTCACAGGGATTTCATGTGCCACAGAAAGCCACAGTAACCCCAGGAGTCTGCACGCAGGGAAGTTTTTTTAAAGTCTCATAGCACAGACAAACCAGAATCAGAACAAAAGTAACTCCAGAAATTCTATTTTATTTGAGCCCTAGAGATGTGCCAGCTGTTCTCTCATCTGCAGCACTGAGGTTTCTTCACAGAATCACGTCAGTGGGAGCTCAGCAGCTCAGGAAGCAGACACTCCTGGGGCTCAGCACGCGTCAGGAAATTCCTCCTCTTTCCTGCTGGCAGCACAGCTTAAGGAGCAGAAGAGGGAGATGTGATGCAAGGACCCAGGGAGCACCTGGGAATAACCCAAGCCACACTGGCCTTCCACCTCACAGGCACCTGCAGGAGTTTCTGCAGGGAACATCTGATTTACAGACAAGCTTTATTTTCTGTGATGTGCAAAATCAGGCTGTGTGACATACACGTGAAATTAAACCTACCTACACGTGGTGGAATTGCAGCCTCAACTCAGCTACCTTGGTTTCCATTGCTGCTGTATAAAGAAAAGCAATTAAACCCTGACATAGGCCCTTTTAGAATAGAATTAACCAGGTTGGAAAAGACCTTTGAGATCATCAAGTCCAACCTATCGCCCAACACCATCTAATCAACTAAACCATGGCACCAAGCACCCCATCCACTCTCTTCCTAAACACCTCCAGTGATGGTGACTCCACGACCTCCCTGGGCAGCCCATTCCAATGGCCAATCACACTTTCTATGAAGAACTCACTTAGAATTTTCACAGGACTTCCCCAGGCAAATGGCAAAATAAATGCCCAGGTAATAGGTGGAATGAGTCTTGAAAATACTATCTTTGTCTAGAAAAACCCCTGTGTACAGATATGAGCTGTGGCCAGAACTTTTATAACAACTAGCTTTTTGTGAATTGTTTAGTCTAAGATTCCTCTTACAGGGTCTTCCTCTCCACTGGAAAACAAATGGAGGCATTTATAAATCATTTTATTAATGATGCCAATACAGCAGTTTGTAACCTTTGAGATGCACAGGCAACCAGCAGGGAAAGATAGTATCATTAACCAGCCTGGCTGCTTCTTTCACCATCCTGACCAGTATTCAACTGGGAGGCTTCCCTAGGGAACTCGCTGATGGAAAGACCAACAGGGTTCTTGTGTAATGCACAGAAAAAGAACAAAGCTAGAACTTGGTCTTGTTTTGACTGAAATTTACCTGCAGGATGCTCCTTCAGACATCAAGAGACACCAAATCTCTCCTGAGCCCAGCATCTGTATCTCCCTAATGCCAAGCTGATGGGCGAGCCACAGACAGCAGTTTGTACAAGCCCACTGCAAGGAACAGCACATAATCCAGGAACAAATCAGTACTAAACTTTTCCCAGGATAAACCTGATTTTACTCCATTCAGTTTCCTACTTTACAGCTTTACATACACTGGCATTTCCCAGTTCTGAGTGAAACTGAACATAAATGACAACCCTCTTCCACAGGAGGAGGAAAGCAGAGTCTGCTTACTTGACTTCTTGTCAAATTTGCAGACTCATTGCTTTCTCAAAGCATCTAAAATATTTGCTTGCTAATTTCAGTTTACCCAGTAAACTCTTCATCTAGGAATTCCTGGAAATGACCAAGCTATTTAAGATATCTAGCAACCCTCTTTCCTGGAAGATTCAAAAGCTAGGAAAATAAATGTGCCAATTGAGAATTTTAAAGGAGTAATTAAGACAGCAGGAAACAGGAGCCAAAAATGGAGCCTGTACCCACTATCTTCTAATATTTTCCCTCTCATACTATCAAAAGAACAAGCTGTAAAGCCTGAATATGAAAACCCGAGCTCAAACAGAAGCTGCTAGCGACAGCCATTTCCTAAAGCTGCTTTAGCAGGTGTTTCCTGCTGAAACGAGGAGGGTCAGAAATGTAAATCTCATTTGGAAAGTTTCTAACCCGGGGGTTAATATTCAGTGGGGCTGCCACGCTCACTGCCATCTGCACTAGAAAGCGGTTCAGACTGAACTAGATAGCGCACGATCCCACTGAGTGAGACCAATTGTTTGCATTCTTGCACAAATGTGTGAATGGCAGCCTTCGGGCGAAGCAAATGCTGGGTCTGCTCCCTTCAAAGCCTTTGCCAGTGATCCTTGCCCTGCTGGCTTCATCTTTAATTGGCCTACACGGTGGGGAGCAATTAAAAATAAATGGTGACTTGCTGTGCTGCTGTAAGGGGGAGTTCTGCAACTCCAGGCATGAACACAGCTACCTTAGTCCACTGCGTGTGCCCAGCGCAAGGAATAGCAAGAGGGAAAGAGAAGAGACCTGGCTGCTCTGAGCAAGTACCAGGGTGCAAAAATCACATTGTAAACTGCAGTAAGTCATTGTCAGCCTTATGATTAAAGGCTTGACTCTCTGGGGCAGAAGCATGCTTTCCCTGGTGCTTCTGTGGAGTGTGGGGAAGGCATTTCCTATTAAGCCTGTAGTCTAGAAATGGGATTTTTCATACCACCTTCATAAGATGACATGTGCCCCCCTTCCACACAATCTCAATGGAGAGTGCAGAATGGCTTTTATGCACATCAAGATGAGGTTTGTTCAAACCAAACATCCAAAACCAGAAGTTGCAAGTTAATGAAATTAACCAATCATTAATGAAAGACAACTCATCTTAAAGAAAAGACATCAGGCTGTCTGAAACTTTACTTATAAGGGGGGAGATTCTGAACCAGTGATAAACTCACCACAATAATCTGTGTGAAGCAGTGGAGTTTCTCGGATAATTTCCTGCTACTTATTAATGGAAGTCCTCTACAACAATGAGCCTAACTCCCTAGCTGGTTATGCAATTTAAAAATAAAAACTTCTGCTACACACCACCCCAAATTTTCATGGCATTCAGAAGCAGAATAAAGCACACACCCCCCAAAAAACAGCACACAAACCACCCAAAGGAAGGAAAAAACCCCATACCACAAAAAACAACAAACCATGGATCTGAGAGTCACTAGATTTTCCATTGAAGATATTTGACACTGAATGTGGTCAGATTTGTGCAGGAACTAACCAGGTAACTCGTGTCAGCAATAGCCATTTTATAAACACCACATGTGTGTTATTTCCTAATGACTAGGTTGCACATTTTTTTCCTCTTACTACTTTACTGTAAAATGTCTCAGTGCTACCTGTATCAGAAATACATGGTACCTTCAGCCACGTCTCTTCATGTCATAATGGAAGAAACAGGGACAAAATCTGCACTGGAAAAACTCCAGGACATCCTTTTGTCTCTTTGTTGATCCTAAACTGAGGCTAACAAAAGGCTTTACTTGGATGATATCCTAATGTGTGATGCAATTTCAAGAGCTCACCATCTCTGGAATAAGCTACCACTCTTTTAATGCAGATTCAGTGAGCATGGGATAGAACTCTTGTATGGGCTGGAGTAGATAATGTAATCCATAATTCTTCAATAAAGAAGTGTCACTCATCTAAGGCACTTTTCTTTTAGCCCATGCATTTGTTATACAGTTTCTAAAAATGAAAAAGTTTTGAGATGATGCAAATCTCTTTAAATCAGTTCTAAGCAGAGAAACAGTGAGGGGCCAGTTGCTTAGTGATAATCATAAAGGCAAAGATGAAAACACTGCAAGCCCTGCTATAGCTCCACAGTCAACGTGATGAAAAGGCCTTGGCCTTGCAAGGGAAACAACACTGCACTGCTTTGTTGTGTTACTTGTGAATATTTCTTATATGCTCATTCTGCTTGATTACACTCACAGATAATCAGGTCTTTTAACTCTGGGGTTAAAGATTTCCTACCGCAGAATGTCAAAGGCTCTAATACATTGATACTATGACCTCTGTAACAAGGTCTTTAAAAATCAGGTGGTATTTCAAAGCACAAGGTAGTCCACAATATTCTGCATATACTTTGTATTGCTCCCCCATGCTTATAACATTTAAGGACTTTGAGGCATGTGCCTCACAGAAACAAAATATGTGAATGATAATGAAGGCTGCCCTAAAAAGTTTGTCTGGTCAGATGATTTGACAAATTCAATATTAAAAAGTTACTATTGCTAGGGCTAGACTTATCAAGCCATGAAGTCACTTAGAAATCCCTTCCCCACTGCTCAGGAACTCTGTGCCACAGACAACTGGTCCTTCATACGACAGGATGATGTCAGCAAAGTAACTTCTGACTGCTGCCAGTGTCTTCCTGTTTGAGAAAGAAGTCAAAGTTTGGTGGCCACTCCCAATTTTAGTGTCAATTCCCAAATACAGTGCTTGCAAAAGATGTGATTTCATAAAACAAATACACTAATTGCAGTTTTGCTTACCTAACTGCTAGGTGATGTTCATATTTACAAATTACTCAAATACAGTAGAGGATGAGGGGATGAGAGAGTCCCTTTTGTTGTCAAAACCCTCAGTAATTCTTTAATCAAAAATGGAAGAGCAGCACTGCCCTGGCACATCTAAGACAACTAATGAAATAAGGGTACATATAATTTCTAGTGCAAAAAACATTTATACAAATTATGCAAACTAATAGTGCAAATGAACCAAAGATTAACACAAACATAACAAAATGCCACAAAGGGAAACTCAGATTGCACAGCACCTATGCATATGGGTAAACAGAGCATTTCCACACTGCACTGTGGCACTTCCCTCAATAAGTGTTGCATCTCAAGTTGCAGACCATAAAGTGCTGGACAAGATCTGGTACTAGGATCCCTTGCTCATGGCCACCAGAGCAGCACCATCTGCTGGAAACATAGACACCTTGGACAAAGCTTTCCAGCACCAGTGTTTGTCACCACCTGTCTTCCTAAAAACAAGACTCCTTGAAAACTTCCATCTCTCTGGTTCTTCACGCTTCTTTTCAGCAGAGATTAAGCCATTAGTCACTGCAAGCTAATCAGATTATTGTTACTTGACCAGTTGGCATATGGACTTGGAGGATTTGGCACAAAGCACAGTAAAGCCTGCAGAAAGTTTGTGTTTCAAGGTCCTATCCAAGAAGTCACTCTGATAGAGTGGCCACTGCTCTGTGAGCCAACGTCACAGGCTGACATTTTCAAGAGGCTGGTGCAAGCTAGTGATGACAAAAAGAAAGCAGGGAGCTGAGGCTGAACTCCTTGGACTGCACAATGTTTTTGGATGCTCAACCCTTCCAAGAAAACTGGTTTCTGACATTCAAAAGTGGGATAGAAAAGACCATAGTTAATTCAGCAGAAAGTGATGCTAGGTGGGAGCTCTAAGCTAGTAAGCATAGCACTGAGTATGTTGTCAGCTTTAAATCTGTAGAAGAGTGAATCACATTTCAACAGCCAAAACTAAGCTTCATTATAAAGTAGGACATCAACATCTTTATTAGCTATGAAAAACACCATGCATTCTCCCTGCATTAACAGCAAGAGCCAGCTGGAAAATTTTGGCAGGCTATTCTTTTTTCCCCCCTCTTGGGATTCTTTTTCTGCTCAGAAAAACATCCATCAGAAGAGTTTAAATCTTTGGTGGAAATCAGAAATCTTCCACCCTGAAAGGGTACTCCAGGACACAATTTCTGCACCCGCTAGTTAAGGGTATGGGCAACTAACTGAGACAACCACACTGCTGCAGGAAATTTCTCAATTTGTCCTTCCTCAGGCAATCTCCTCTCCCCATCGTGTCATGTGTCACAGGCATGATCAGAAGGACTACTGAAAAATGCCCAATTTTCTGCTTGAAGAAGGAAATACTCTTGTTCAGTGGGATCCTGACAGATTTGTGGGTTTGGGATGGGGCCTTTTTGGCAAAACCTTAATTCTTGGATCGCCTTTAAACGATAAAACAAAGCCTCCAAGAGCTAAGAATCCCTCAGTAAGATGTAGGCAAGAATGAATTGAATTAAATTATTTTATCTTAAGGTTTAAATGTGTGCCAGGTTACACCCATCCTTGATGGGGGCTGAAAAGAACCCAGCCCCCAGGTAGACAAAAGAAAACCTGATCCAGGTGTGCAGAGAGACTTGGTTTTCCCCCTCCTCTTCCTGTCCAGCAAGCCTATTTAAGGCAAGACACCTGTAAGCTCTTTCTCCTTCCCCTGCACACCACCTACTTGACAGACCTCTCTGTTACTGCAACTGAATCCACTTGCATCAAGTGAATCCAATGCCAGCTGGGCCTTGTTTTGCGTATTTTCTATTTACTCTATACCTCTGTAACCTCCCCTGTTACTGCTATATGTATATTTTGTTAAAAAATTACTTTCTATACTTCCAAACCAATTCCAGACCATTTTCTTCCATGATTTTTGCTTCTCCTTCCTCTTGCCTAATTTGCTTTACCTTACCAGGAAAAGGGAGAGGGGAAGGGAATGTAAATCTCTCTGGGTAGAGATCAAAACAGCACAAAATATTACAGTGTGAGAAATACAGTAAAGATGCACAAGAATTGCTGATGCAGTTGTAGACAATATTTGTTATGAGCTACTGGTTATGCATGCTGTTAAAGTACTTCAAGATAACAAACTATATCAAGAGATTTAGAGACCAGATGCAGTTAGGAAAGGTGGTTCTACTTTGTTAAAGAAACTCTTTTTCACTCTCAATAGTAATTCCAGTGGACCGAGTTAACACAGGCAAATCTGCTTGTGTGTTTAGACTTTTAGCAAGAAATTGTTAGCCTCTGAAGATATTCTCAGCGAATAAAAATCAAGAAAGCATCCCCCATTATGTTTTCTAAACAAATTCTTCCTGTTTACATTCATTAATGTGTCAAAGTATTACTAGGTTTTCATCACCTGCAAAGCCTACATCTTTGCAAATTCACTACACTGCTTTGTCATTCGCACCACAATGGTAACTTCAAGCAGAGCAGCTACCCACAACATTTTATGATTCTGGAAAACAACTGCTATCATGGGAATTTCATAAAAGAAGGAAAATGAAGTGTGTAAGTCTCTGTAAATACCTAAACTCTGACACAGTTTAGTTTCCTCATTAAAATGGTTTTATTTCAACAAGGGCAAGTGCAGAGTCTTGCACCTGGGAAGGAAAAACTCCATGCACCAGTATAGGTTGGGGACAGACCTGCTGGAAAGCAGGGAAGGCAAAAGGGACCTGGGGGTCCCAGTGGATGGAATGGTGGCCATGAGCCAGCAATGTGCTCTTGTGGCCAAGAAGGTGGATTAGAAGGGGTGTGACCAGTAGGTCAAGAGAGTTTCTCCTCCCTCTCTACTCTGCCCTGGTGAGGCTACATCTGGAATATTGTGTCCAGTTCTGGGCACCTCAGTTCAAGACAGACAGTGAGCTATTTGAGAGTCCAGCACAGAGCCACAGGGATGATTAGGGGAGTGGAACTTCTTCCTTATGAGGAGGGACTGAGGGAGCTGGGGCTCTTTAGCTCAGAGGAGACCGAGAGGTGACCTCATCGAGGTTTATAAATATATAAAGGGTGGGTCCCAAGAGGATGGAGCCAGGCTCTTCTCAGTAGTGCCCAGTGACAGCACAAGGAGCAATGAGTGGAAGTTGAGGCATAGGAAGTTCCGCGTAAATATGAGGGGAAAAAAATTTTTCACCGTGAGGGTGACAGAACACTGGAACAGGCTATCCAGGGAGGTTGTGGAGTCTTCCTCTCTGGAGATACTCAAAGTTCACCTGGATGCGTTCATGTACAACCTGGTGTAGGTGATCCTGCTCTGGCAGGGGGGCTAGACTAGATGATCTTTCAAGGTCCCCTCCAACCCCTAAAATTCTGTGATTAAAAGACCCTTCCAACCCCTAACATCCTATGATCCTTCACACAACCCTCCTTGGATACCTGAAGGTTCACCTGCCAAGTAGCTTCATGTCCCACCCTAAGGGTCACAGGAACACAGAATTGTTTTGGTTTGAAGAGACCTTTAAGAGTATCAGGTCCAAGCCAGCACTACCAGGTCCCCACTAAACCCCTGTCCCACAGCACCACATCTCTATGGCTTTTCAACCTCTCCAGGGAAGGAGGACTCCACCACTACCTTGGGCTGCCCTATCCAAAAGGGCAGGGAAACAAGAAGAGGCAACAACAAAATCTACTCTCCCCCCAACCCCACTTCATCTTCCCAAAGCAGCTCCTACTCTCTCTACACCATCCTCCACCCTGCCTAAACAGCTTCTGCTTCACCACCACTATTTTTGCACATATCCCAGAGCCAGCCAAGATACCACACAGAAGAGCTCAGCCTCAGTAAGAAAACCCAGCCAGCACCCGTGGATAACATTAAGAGTAGTTATCAATTCTGGTCCTAACAACCAGGGGGCCACCAGGCCCCCCGGCCTTTGTTGTCACCACCACCATCACCCAGCGTGCACCATGGGCACTCACCAGCAATGAGAGGAGGATCCTCCAGCCCAGATGGGCTCAGCTTAGGGCTTCTGCCTTTCCTGGGGCGGATTAAAAAGGGGAGTGGGTGGGGAGGACCAAGTGGCCACACCTGGGGTGGGAGGAGACTCCAACAGAGCCCAGGTGCTCTGTGTTTGAGGAGAAAAAGGGGGAAACGAGGTGGGTGGGGTGGAAAAGGGGCAGATCTGGTGGGGAAGGGGAGGTGGTGGTGAAAGAAGGGGAATTTAAAATAACTTTATTTTCCATAAATCTTTCATAATGCACAACTGCAGTTCATGGTTTGCTTTGTCTCCATGCAAAAAGAACAAACCCAGCAGTACTTCATAAAATAAAGCACAATGGTGGCTGTTACAATGAAATCTTTCCATAATTATCATTTTGCTTGGTGGGAAAATCTGTGCTTTTCAGGTCAACATTACAAGTTTTGACAAAAAAAAAAAAAAAACTTCTGCAAGAGTGAATTTTTTTCCCTGGATACCAGCAGACAGCACTAGGATGATTGAGGGACTGGAGCATGTGCCCTATGAGGAGGGGCTGAGAGCCCTGGAGCTTTTTAGTCTGGAGAGGAGAAGAATGAGAGATTTAATAAATGTTTACAAATATCTGAGGGCTGGGTGCCAAGAGGGAGGGGACAGGCTGTGCTCACTTGCACCCTGGGATAGGACAAGGGGCAATGAATAGAAATTCTAGCACAGGAGGCTCCACCTCAACATGAGGAGGAACTTCTTCACTGTGAGGGTCACAGAGCACTGTAGCAACCTGCCCAAAGAAGTTGTGGAATCTCATTCTCTAGAGACTTTCAAAACCTATCTGTATGTGTTCCTGTGCAACCTGTGCTAGATTCTACAGTCCTGCTCTGGCAGAGGCGGTAGATGTGATGATCTTCAAAGGTCCCTTCCAACCCCTAACATCCTATGATTTCACAAAAGGTACATTTGAACATGAAGATTACTATAGTTTGAATAATCTGAATTACATTCCTGATTCTTTTCTCCAGCTACTTTTAGTAACAAAAAATGAACAGGAGGGAAGGTCACTGTGACCAACAGTGTTCTCCAAATCCAGCTGGAGACTGCTAGCAGTAGCTATTAACAGTTTTAGTAGGCAAATCCACAAGCCTCAAATATTTTTCAAGCGCTAAATCAATTAGTCAATATTTAAAGGCCATATATTATAATATTCTTTCTTCAGTTGCCCCTGCAAACATTGCTGTAACCTCACATGTACAAGGCACAGCAGCAACTTGCAGGCTCCATCAGCCAATGCCTTGCTCTGTGACTCAAAGATACCCAGAATAAGCCTGCAGTTTAAATGACAAGTGTCCCCAAAAAATTGACATAAAGGAAGTGTTAAGAGAGGGGAATCATAAAAATTCATGTTGTGTATTCTAGTGAATATTATTGAATAGTTTTTAGAACAGTATCTCTGAATCTCCATCCAACTAATAAGGCATGCTGTTTGAGTTCGCTTTTACTTCACAAATTCACATTACAGAGCTTGAAGTCTTCATGCATGCTGGAGCAGCGAACAGAGGCAAAAAGAAATGGCAGTCTCCTCACAAAGCATGCTAGTATTTCTCTCTAAGGTCTCCTGCTTCTCTTTTTTTACCTTCTTCTCCCAAAGCATGGAGGTTTCTACATGTGTGAAGTCTGGCCACAGTGGCAGAGCACAAACTACAGCTCATGGGACCAGCACATGCTGGTCAAGGAGGTTAGCTGTCAGTCTGAAAAAGAACAGCAGGTAAAAAACCCAGGTGAGTGTATCAGTCCTGGCGTGGAGGGATTTGTTGAATGAAAACTGGTTTTCATTCACAGTGGAGTATGCCCTTAGCACCTAGTCGTCAGTGGAAGTGAAAGATATAAGTACCAGGGGAACTGCTGACCAGCTATTGATTTCAAACAGCTTTCAGGCCATCTTTAAACCCTTACATCACTTAAAAGAATACCAGAAACTTGAGCAGTTACTCAAAATAAAGGGTCAACTAAAACATCAGATAATGCTTCAAAGCCTGCAGAAGCAAGAGCAGAGCTTCCTAGCAGGCCCCCTGCTAGCATTAGAGGGCTGTGCCTGCCTCAAACAGATGCTGCTGGGTTCTGCCTCATTTTTACATTTTATCAAGGCTTGTGTTGGGTTTTGTATTGCTAATAATACCCAAGTGAATCTAATTGAAATTACAATCTCTGCCTAGCATTCATTGCTCAGGTCTTCTGGGGACAAAAGAGCATATCCGAGTGCAAAGGTAGCCTCTTGCAGTGTGCTATGTCCAGCTGCACCAACACATTCCAAAGCAAACAGAAGGACTTGGTGCAGCCTTTGAACTATTTACAACCTCTTTCACCTCCTCATCTCATTCTGTGGAAGACATTTACTTAGGCAAAGAGGAAGATGAGGGTAACAGAAAACAGGTCTCTGAAAAAGACTGCAACAAAAGTAAGTGCTGACATTTTTTAAGAGGCAGCAATTTGTTCATTCATCTTTGTGTTTTAATAAATACAGCCTGTGAAGTAAGGGAATGTATTGTATTCACAGAAGCCTGTAGCTACAGCACAGAAAACCTTAGGAAAAAATCCAAACAGATTCTTGATTAAAAACAATTATTTGGGTTTGGTTACATTTTTTAATTTCCCCAATGGCATGGAACAACAAGAGAACACCCTCCAGGAAGACCACAATGTAAATTTCTGTGACAAACCACTACCTGAAGATGAAATATAAATGTTGGGGGGTGGGGAGTGGGGGGCAAAGCAAGGTATCAGTTGTATTCTGCACCACAGGTAGAGGTTTCAGTTCAGCACCTGCCTAACCCTGATCACCTGAATCCCTGAAGGCATCATTCTTAGCCTACGTAAGGCAACTCACTGCTTTCACTTGTCTCTTTTCAGACTGCTGAGCATGCAAAATGAATACAAATTATTACCTGGCTCCTTCCAAGAATCAAAACAGAATAGGAAACTCAAACACAGGCTGCAAAGATAAGTAATTATTTACATATTTACAAGAGCAGTTTATATTTTTAAATGTAAACAAAGATACCATTTACTCACATTTATAGTTTTATTACACTACATAAGCTATATGTAAAAAATTTTTTTTTTAGTTATTAGAACAGTCCTGAAAAATCAGTCAGGTGCATTGCATATAGAAACATATTAATCCACATAAACATTTATACTGCTTTGCAGCTACTAACCTGTGTGCCCCAACTTTGAGGAAACCCTCAAGAACACCACTTGGGGATTTCTGGTCATGAACCCCTCATAGCAAATGTAATTCCCTTGGTGGCTCTCTCCCCTCCAGCACCTCTTCTCATAAGCAAGATGTTCCCTGACAGTGAGTTCCCACTTGAAACTCTTGTTGATGAGCTTCTAATCAGTACCTCTGTAAGCAGCAGGACATGACTTGATATCTGTACAGGATGAGCCCTTCTTTCCATGGATGATATCTCATCTGTGTGGATGTCCATCTTCATGAAATATGCAGGAACTTAATAGCTCTGTGGTGTCTATTCCATCACAGTCAAATTTAGACAAAATCACCCAATGTTTGATATTTATTCACAGGCCAGGAAGGAATTGATTGACATGAGCAGGTACACAAGAGGTGAGTGTACTATCACCACTGCAGCCTAGGAGCAAAAAGACTGCCCTGCTGTCTGCCTTGTCTGTTGAATGGTGACTAAAGCACTGGTATTAAATGAGAATTATTACTTATTGCCAGCCTTATTATAGCTGAGTAAGCATTTTAAAGAGAGGCTCCCAAGATGCAAGGAAGGTGCATATGCATAAAGCAGTAACAGAGAAGACCTATTTTTCTTGATTTCTGTACCCTACTCCAGGCAAATGTGTAACCTCACTTCTCATTCTACATTAATACAAAGCACCCCAATTCTCAAGTTCAGCAACATGCCAAATAACAGTTTTAATTATCATCATGAATAAAGTCTTTAAACTATCCATGTACAGTCTCTGTTCAGAACACCTTTGTGAAAGAAGAGCACGTGAGATGTCTCGTTCAACCATCCTCAGCTGACTGGCCTGGGCAGCAGGAGTATAATTAATCATCTTAGGGGTCTATTCATGTAATAGTAATAGCAATAAATAGTAATAGTAATATTATGTAGAAAGCCTACAGTGTAGCCATGACTCATTGTTTCAGAGCTGCTGTGAGTGTTCTGTCATTAAAGGAGTTTTTCTTTATTTAGAATCAAAGGAATTGCTCTAGAAAGCAGCAAGGCCAAGAAGCAGTCCAGCAAGTCTTTCCTCCTTTAACAGTGAAACATCTAATTTCTTCAGTAATTACACATTTGTCTACACCTGACAGGTACTAAGACATTCTGATTAGCTCTCTGCAGTCAAAGAGTTGCAATTAGTGGGATATTGAATCCAGAGATAACACTATCCATAATTACTTACCTGCTCAGTCTAACTCAATAGATGACAGTCAAGTAGAATAGCAGATGCTTGCAGTTAACCCAGTATGGAACCTGGGCTGCCACGCACACATGACCAGTTCACGTGCTGGGTAGAAAAATATTGATCTAGGTAAAGAGATGAAAAAGAAATTATCCATCCCCAAACACTGGTTAAGTAGCAGAGCATACATGCAAGGAATATTTGTATTTCAAATGAACCTATCTTCCCCCACACAGAATACAAATAGATGAGATACTGCTTAAAGGCTATGACCCAGCCACTCAGCTCATCAAAGTATGAATATATGTAAGTGATATTGGTATTACCTGAAGAATTTATGCTGGATGAAACTCCCTGCTGAATGGATGCTTTGCTTTGACTTAGCCTCAATGAATTTCACCTCAGACTCTCGCTACAGCATCTGGTATGTGCTTGTTGTTTTCAAATAGCATAATTAACCACATATGAGGAAGTAAGCAAGCCAGTGAATGCAAAAGTAGATCAATCTTTGATCTCCTCTCCCCTTTTCTACACAGCTATTTGCTGCACCTATGAACCAATAATGTCAATTTTCACACAACTATTCCCATGCCAGTGAGAAAATGTTCAGCAGTAAAGTCAGTAAACGTTTTTAAACAGTTGTATGCTGCTTTAGATAGGGGAAGCTTTATAGTTGGTCCATTTGCTCAATAGAGTCATCACAGATGAAACAATTTTGCTTTATCCACTGTAAAAGCTACATGCATTGCTAGAGAGTAATACTGTCTCAAAAAAAAAATCTGCAGCACTAAAAAAACTCACATTGAAATTCTGAAAAAATACAGGAACTGTAAATACACTCCTCAGATTCAAAGCTATACATACAAACTTGTATTATACACATATAATACACTGAGGGATCTGGAGTGATCTGATGTGTAGAGATGAATTGCCCAAGGAAGAAAAGGAACAGCAAGTTATTCTGAGGAAGCTCCACACTGAGTATGTGATCCATACTGATGCTATTAAGCAGACAGAGGTGTCAGGACTTAGTGGATAAGCATAGTACAAGAAATTGAACGTAAAAGCCTTGAGCACTGAATGTGTTCAATGCCCAACAGCAAGATTAATTAGGATTCAAATCTGGATTCTAGATTGTGATTGATCACTATCACCACTCAAAGTTCAAGGTTTTCTTGACTTTTCCTAGGAGCACTACTGAAGATGATCCTCCACCGTTTCTTCAGTCAGTCTGAACCACAGAGAAGTTTTCTATTGCTGTGCTTTGTCTTCACCTTGCCTCTATTTTTTAGAGCCATTTTCTGAACCCATTTGTCTTCTTTTTGGGGGGAGCGAGAGGTAGACGAGTGTATGTTTTCTGTCTAGGACTGCTTTTTCTGTTTATCTATTGTTCTATTACATTCTATCTATATCTCACTCCACCCGTACCATTTCTAATCCTAGGCTTTTTCTAGCTTTGATTTACTCAACTTCCATTTCCTCTGTTCCTTTCTTTTTTAATTTTGCCATTTAGAAACCTCATTTCATAATCCTTTTTGGCAGTGAGATGAAGGTGTCATGTACTTGCTGGTGTGCAGATGTTTTCTTCATAAATCCATCTCTTTCATCCAGTCACTAAAAGATGTTGAGTCCAAAGGCATATTCAGTGGCAGGTACATGGTTATGTACTATCTTGTGAAAGCAGAAATATGCTTTATCTAGAGCATTTTAAAATAAACTGAGACTGAATGTGTAGTCTCCTATTTGACTAGTTAATCCTGTACTGCATCTGTATTTTTTTGAATCTCAAATTCCAGGTAGCTAGTTAGTTTATTTCTTAAACTCCTAGCAGTGGGGAGAAAAAAAAAAGGCAAAAAAAAGCCATAAATGAAGGGTAATAAACCAATACAAACATCCACACACAGAAGTTCCCTTGTGGAACCTTAAAGCCTATTGGTGCCACTTTCTGTAATATTCTGGTCACATGTGATCATCTGGAAAGTCGATCTTCCAGAATAAATGTCAAGCAGCTTGATTACCTAAAGACAGGTAAATGGTATAGATTACTTTCAATCTTTGCAAAGCTCAATGTGAGAAGTCCTTATCCCTCCTATGACTGTCCTTTGACAGAAACTGAAGGAGCACAAAATGTACATTGATTCCACACAATCAATAATTTTGATTTTCATGCTGTCACAATGCAGTAGTAAATTAGGAATCAGAGGATCTACCAAGAAATGCCAGATGGTTCATTATGAAATACACCAGCTGTCCTTTTTCCTCCATCTCACTTTAAACTGATGGAAAATGAAGTTAGTTTAATTTACCCTGTACATCTCTACAATAAAAACAGATGAGAAAACAAAGGTTGAAATATCCAGCTACTCACTGGATTCAACTAGTCCATATCATGATGCCACATGGTGTAATCCATCAGCTAATTCACAAAACAGATCACACATTCCCTCTGAGGTACTTCTGCTGCTCTCAACACTGTTTTGGCCCTTGTCTAACAGACCTCATAGTACCAGGGTAGACAGGCAGACAAACAGCTGTTAGTATAAAATGGATTAATGCCTATACAGTTGAGCTACCTAGGACATGAGTTTAATGTGCACATTTTACCTGAACTTTAACAAGCATAGTTAGCATGATTTTCACAAGCTGTCATGTATAAGAAGTGAGTCCTGCCTAAGTGTCCAGGAAGGGAAAGCAAAGGCAATTTTAGGAGGCTATACATGAACAGCTTGAGACAAAACTTCTAGTTCAACAGATTAGCAATACACCTACTTGCAAAGCAGCCATCTATTGGAATGAAAGGCAAGGAGTAAAGAAGTTACTTAAAAATCATATCTATGTTTACTACCTTTGGGTGCTACCTCCACAAAATCAATAGCTCAGAAATGCTAATAGATAAATACTTGGGGTTATAAAAGGATACTTTCTTAAACATATCAGACTAAAATTCTTTCCTGTTTCATCTTAGCTGTATCATTTATGGGATTAATCTGGCACATTTTAAGAATGTAACAGACTTCACATGTTCTTCAGATCTCAGTCTCAACATGGCCAAGCTCCTTCCACTAAGGTTTGCTAGAGTTAACAAATCTATCCCTCAGCCAAGCATAAAGGTATCAGCAGTTTAAAAAAGAAGTGATCCAGGGGGACATTTTCCATGCTGACTCATAAAAGAACCCAAATTAATTTTCAAGTTAATGCTTTTCAGTTCCCTAGCTAAAAAAGACAACTTAATTCCTCTTGCTAGGTGAGTGTATTAGCAAAGCCTAAAATACAATCCCGTAAAAAATGTGTATTATTTCCTCAGCTATGTAGCTGGTTTATGCATTTATGAGTTTCAATCCTTCAAAAAATTTTGGAAGGTTACTCAAATGTATCAGAACTCCAGCCACAATTTTTCCACAATCCTAAGGTAAACTGCGTTAGCTGGGGGGCTAAGTGCACACACTCCTCTGAAGAAAACCATAATTTCATGGACTTCACATAAACAGAGTCACACAAGTTCTTTTTGCCTTTCTGGAAATTTCCAGACATATCTGGTATACTGGTTACTCAGGAAATACATATTTTTAAGGCACCAGGGTTACTTTCTTACTTCCAGACACTTGGTACCTCATATTTCCATGACTAAGTATCTACAATCAACAAGAAATCATTGAAACAAAGCAACAGATGAGCAAATGTTGAATTAGTTCTAAAATCTAGGTATAGCATTGAGATACAGGACTTCTTAATATGTTTTTATAAAGTTATTTCCACTTTAATAATCTGCCATTTTAATAAACAACACAATTTCTTTAAATAATATTAAAATTCTCTTTTTCTTTCAAGCATTTTTAAGATGGTTAAATTGATCCACTTTACAAGACAATGTTTATACTACCTCTTTTTACCAGTATTGTAAACTGAATGCAATCTGTTTTTTAACATAATCCACAGCTGCTTCAAAATATCCTTTTTGAGGCTCCAGCCCTTTTTTCAAAGAATGTCTTTAATGAGTATCCATTTCAAGTACACTTTTTATTCATTTCATAAAAATCTGGACTGACTAGAGTTCTTGCCATTGTAAATGACTGACTAAATCTTAAAAATTATACTGGAGATAATTCATATGTCATTCTTCCAGTTTTTCTTTACCATTACTTTTTGGCATATCTTTATCTTTCTTGACTTGCTATCAAACTTCAAAGACTATGTTACACACTGCAGAGGGTTATATTTGAACTGGAGAAGGTTAGATTTTGCCAGAGCTGAATGCAGAACACTGATGATGATAAATGCTGCACAGTGAATTCCCTTGTATTGGTTCTTTTCTATCCCAAGGACCTGAAGCACAATACTGAACTGGGGAAGAAACTGCCTAACAAATCTCTTTTTCTTCTCTGCTTAGCTTTAGTTAGCCCCTCGCCAGCTTTTTTGTTGTACTTAAGCATCTACATGCAACCTAAGATGACAGACAAAAGATAGTTAACAGCTTCCCAGCTTGCTTGTTCTTTTCTCATTTATGGAAAGCTTTTGCCAAAATTCCACCATTCTCTGTCTTTATTTGGACAGTGATGTATTATCTTTAACAGAAGACGAAGAAACAAGAGTAACATGAACTGAAATCACATAGTGAACCAATATTACTTGGTAAAAAAATGCTTTTACACTTCAACTACTCTTTTGCATCCACAGTTCTGCACTTCCAGAAAGGTTTTATTTCTGTGCACATCTCAAACCAAGACACATCTAGTGTGAACGTCGCCAAGTATTAAGCCGTAGTGGAATGAATTTGTGCGTAAGGCACTTCAGCCATGGTTTAGTCATGAGGTCTGTGGTGACAGGTTGGATTTGATGATCTTTGAGGTCTCTTCCAACCTTGGTGATTCTGTGATTCTGATTCTGTGATCTCTTCAAAATCACTTGTGAACAGAAAAGGGCTGCTCACACAACACAGTGATTTATCAACCAGATAATTTTGCTGATCTCACTGTTGGCATTGAAGTATCCTAATTAAGTTTAAAATGTTATGATTTTCATAGCACTTGTCACTTAGATTCAATCTTTGTACAACATTGTTTTTGTAAGCCAACTCCTGCACATCGTCCTGCAGTCAATGGTCCTGAGCCTTTGGTGTCCTATACTCGTGTTGAACTTATAAACACATCTGAAGCCCTAACATCAACTCTGGCTGATTTCAGACAATATAGCCTAGATATTTGAGCTGGTTGTTTCTTTTTTTCTTAACTCAAATTCTGGGAAACTATGTTATTTGAAATAGAAAGGTTACGTGAACTATAGTTATGGAAACAGAAGCATCGCCTGTCATTTTTGGGGAGCTTCAAAAGTGCTGCGGGCAGAGGAGGTAAATGCTGCTTCACAAACACGTGAAAGAACGAGCGAGCCTGGAAGGATGTGGGTTTTTTCCCCCACCAGTCTCTCAGCTCTGGCTGAGTTCAACGCTTGCCACCATTTGGCATTTCCCAGGGTTTGGTAGTTCCACACAGGTCCGCGGTACCTCGGGCCACCCCTGAACCCCTGTCGGCACCTTGCCCCCTAACCGCTGAGGCACAGGGCTTCGGGCAACAAGTGAGCAGCACGAAAGCACGCCCGCTGAAACTGAGAAATCTCCGCCTCGCCGAGCTCTGCCGCTCACAGCAGCAGCGTTTGCCACTCTCGTGCTCACTTCATACCCTGAAGGCGGCACCGCTGGCCCAGAGTGCGAGAACACCGAAAAAACTAGACCGCTCCGCCTGCCCCTGACTGACAGCATGGCAGCCGTGTAAGGTTGCCTGTCCCGTCGGCCCGCCTCGGAGCCTCCCTCACGCCGCCACTCTCAGGCGCCTTCCGCCCTGCGCCGGCCGCCATTAGCCAGCTCGGGTGACGCCTGCTCCTGCCTGCTGGCGGCGCGTGCAGGCGGCACTGGCGAGGGTTAGACGAAGCGTTGAGAGACGAGCCGGTGAATAACAGACGAGGCGAAGGGAGAGGGAGGCTGTTTTGGGGGTGGCTTGTGGTCGCGGGGATAGCGCCAGAGGCCGCGGCCTATGTGGCATGGGCGGCCCAGGAGCACTCTTTGAGGCGGGGGAGGTGCGGAGCTGCTTCCTTCTCCCTCAGCCGTGAGGGGCAGCTGCCGGCGGGGAGGACGGTGGCGGGGGGTTGTCGTTGATGGCACTGGACTTTCCCTAGACAGCCTGGGCTTTGTTTCTGTTAGGCTGAACTCCTCAGGGGTGATCCCTGACGCAGTAGCGCGAGGGAGGTTGTACTCGCTTCCTGGTTAGGCCTCTGCCGCCCTGCCTGCCGGGCTAGCTGGGTGGGGTGCCCCTAAAAGTGCACGGATGATAAATGAATGCCCTGGGGTTTGTTGCTGTCTATAGGCTCCTGTGATGCCGCAGTTAAGGTCAGGGAAGGTGGTAACTGGCAGCAAGGTGAAGTCATCTGCCTGGATGGTCACCACCCCAGGCTCTCTGACTGCCGGGGTAGAACACGACTTAGTAAAAAACCATGTAGTCAAGAAGAGTCCTCACCTGGCACCAAAGAGAAAATCTGAGCAGCCTTTTTCATCCTGTCTGCAACCTGCCATACTCTCCAGCATTTCCTGTGAGCAATGTGCTTCACTTGCACCCATGCAGAAGGAGCAAGGTGACAGTAGCCAGGGACCCGCAGATGAAAAAACACAGGGGAATCAGTGCGAGAGAACTGCCAGAAGCGACGAGGGTGTAGCTTTGCCAATTTCACACGCTGCGTTATGTAAAGATTGGCAGACCGTGACCATGGCTGCAGCAGCGTCCTGGGAAGAGCACCTAACGAGAGGAACGGGACAAGGTGAACAGCTCTTTTTCTTAGTACCTACTTTGCAAAGTAAGTTCTCAGCAGAGATTGAAAGGGAAGAACATACCTCAGAAGGACTGAACCTCTCAAGTTTCCAGGACAGTTCAGGTAGCTCTGGAAATACAGAAATAAAATTACAAATGTCATCCTCCGAGGAGGAACTTGAGAGCACAGAGAGCCATGGCATTGCCTGTTTGCCAAAACCAGAGGTGCTGCAACCCAGAAGGGATACATTCACTACTGCAATGAAAAGCACTGACTCAATACTGAATTTGGGGACTCAGGAGTCTTTGTCCGAACCAAAACATCTACAATTGGTAGATGTGCCAGAGAAGTTGGATAGATGTTCTTTAATTGAGTTGAGGAAACCAGGGACACAGAAGAAAAGAAAGAGATGCTTGTTCAAGAAAGGCAAAGCATCTTTGATGAAACTAAAACTACAAGGGCCCCGGGACAGGGGCAAGTCTGCCTTGCTGCAGGGTCTAAGTGGCCAAGAACAAACAACTAGAGGAAAGATGCACAAGCATTGCATGAAAGAAGAGCAGCAAAGCTCAAACCCTCAGAAATCGTCAGACAGCCTGGGAGAAAGTGGTAAGTGCTTGTCCCCCTTTGTGGAAGTACCGATCTATAATTTGGGCTTGCAGGACAAGAAACTGGTGATGAAGTGAGACCCCCGTTAAAAAGTGTTAAAAACAAGAGGTATTTTTCCTTTTGCAGATGTGTCTCTGTGAAATAAAATAATGAGGGCAGGAAAGAGTGGCCTGTATGCTACCTTAAAGTGACTCTTGGTGTGTGGCTGCTAACTAAATGTACAGATAAGAACTAGGGGTCTGTTTTACAGTTCTGTGAATACTAGTCTTAGAAGAAAATAGAGTTGTAGGGAGAGAAAATACTTTTCTTGAAGGAGAAAAACAGTTCTTTTGCACAAAGGAGAGAGAAGACTAGATACCCTTTTGGGGGGCATGGGGAGAAGAAAACAAAATTTTTTAAAATCAAAAGCAGTTGGTTCGTTTATGCATAGAAGGTCCTGCACAAGAGACACTAAATTCTTAATCTCTATATTATTTGATTATTATTTTTATATGTATCACAGTACCTTGTTTTAGTGCTCACCTTTATAGGATGTTGGATTTTGATAACTTTCTGGGGTTTAGTTGCTATTCTCTGCAAACTCCTAAAAAATACAGAAACAAAGATTGTGTTTTGATGTTTTAGAGAGTGTTGTATCAAACTGGAACTGTTTTTGAAAGGGATTTTAAAAAGTTTCTTCACAATAATTGTCTAGAAGACATTCTTTTTCACTTTTGAAGGGGGTATGTTTAAATAAGAAATGTGTGTTGTAGATTATTATTGATATCTAGAAACCATATTCTGAAAAACTTGAGATATTAGAATTGTATCTTACTTTGAAAACTAAAGTCTAAAAATCCAAACATACTGCTGCTTCATTCTTGAGCCCATTCTTCAGACAAATTTTCAGATGCACAATTTTTACATAATCTATATTTGGTTTTAAGTAAAAAGTAGTGCTTTATAAAAACAGAAGTGCTGTGGTTTTCCTGGATCTTGAATGGTCTAATGCATCTGGTTGGATTATATATCTGAAATAAACTGCTATGTTCTTACAAACAAGCTTTCCTATTACTGAGAATTAACTGTGTAAACAAAAGATTTTAAGCCTGAGTGTATGAACAGAATCTGCATTTTCTTGCCAGACTTGATGTAGTTTGGTTTCCGCCTATGTTTTAAATATACAGCTTCCAATGTCCTTGCTATACCTTAAGATTCTGTTCATCTTTGCATTTGTTTCTGAAGACAAAACATCATTTGTTACTGTGAGTCTGCTAATAGTGCTTATTTAAAAATGAAACTGATAAATCTTTCCAGAAATGTTTTAACCTTATACAGTGCCTTGTTATTTAGTAGCCATGAATATTTTTTATTTGTTCACTTTATAACATACTGCTGTAGGGTAGTCTTCTTCCCTGAACACATTTTAATGACACTTCTTTGGTTTTTAATCAGCAAAGGAAGAACTGAAAGCAGTTGAGCAAGACTTCAGTACACAGGCTGTGGAGAAGCTTAAGACAAATCAAAATACATCAGAAGATTCCAAAGAAGAGGAGTATCACTACACTAAATCTCCTCCAGTTGCTACTTTAGGTGAGACTCAAAGCAAAAGCTTTCCATGTCATCCTGTAAGAAGAAAGTGTGGTGTATGGTGTGAAAAAGCAAACCCCAGAATTGATCAAATCAAGTGCTTGCAAAGTTTTAGTGGAACTATAGCTGAAAAAGTGAGAAATGTATCTGCAAAATGTTATGCTGAATGTTGCAGAAATGCCCTAAACCATTGTGATAGGTTGCTCTGTGCAACACAGAAGAATCCATTTGTGAGATTAGAGGCTTGTAGTTACATCAATAAGTTTGTGAAATCTTCAGCTAATGGGACTACCAGCAGTTATAATTTAGGTGAACTCTTCCATGTAACCCAGGATAAAAGAAAACATGTTTTCCCTGATGGTACTGTAGAGCAGAGTGATGTGAATTGCATCACTAGTGAAATGCAAAATGAGAGTTATAGAGAAAAACGTCAGAACAGAGAAGGGTGTTTTTCATGCTGTCAGAGTGAAAGCAGTAATAGTTTAAGGCAAAAAAGGCAGAAAATTGGTAGAAAGCCTAGAAACAATAAGAAAATCACTGAGAAATCAACAATGCAGAATATTTTCACAGGTGTGGTTAATGAATGCAGCGAGTGTGAATTACAAACAGAAGGAACAGTTGCCATGTCAAGCTCCTTTACAGTTTCAGGATTAAGTCATAAAGAATTTACACAGTCAGCTTCATGTGGTCATACATCAGATCTTCATGCAGGAAAGAAAACTCTTGATGTGCAAAAGAGATCAATCTGGAAAAAGAGTGACACTGAAATACTTGCATTTGAAGGTGATTTTAAGAAGATATCTGAGCTTTCTGTAATGGCAAAAGGAGAAAATTCAAACAATGTAGCACATCATTCTGCTGACTTGGCTAGCCTGGGAGTGCTAGCTCAGGTTCATGAAGTTTCTAATTCTCACAAAAGCAGGCCATATGAAAAAATGAAGAAAGGTAATAGGAAATTGCAGCTGTTGACCTGTCAAAGAGCGGTACCTATGACTGGCAAAAATACTTGGCCTTATGAATCTTGTGCCAGGACTTCTGCATGGGTTCACAAAAAACACAGGCCTGTCTCAGAAAGAAGACGACTTTTAAGGGCTGACTGTGAAGAATCCCCTGGTGAAAGCAGTGTTAAAGCTGTAGAGAAGAGTCCTGTGACTGGGCAATTAGGACACTTGGATTTGTATACATCATCATCAGAAATTAACAAAGAATCTACATGTCAAATAACAGATAAAAATAGTCTGACTTCACTCGAAACATCGGAGTACTCTGCCGTGGATACTTATGCGACATCGAAAATGAGCCATGAAAATACAGAATCACTGGTCAATAGTGATAAAAGTGCTGTGGCTTTTAACCAGGATGATGAACAAGATGTTAAGGCAACCTTGAAATTTACAACAAAACTAAACAAACAAGAAAAAAGAACTGTAGCAAAAAGAAGCCTGTCTGTGACAGTCCAGGTTGATACGTCTAGAGCTAACGCAGACGGAATAAACTGCAGCCGTAAAGTATCATTAGTGTCTGCTTTAAAGCCAATGAAAGCAGTAAACTCTAGGAAACTGAAAAAATTCAAAATTCCTTCATGCAGAAACAAGCCTAAATCCAGAAAACTGGAATCTGGCCATTCATTTGAAAGAGAAACATGTAGCCCACTAGAGGTTCTTGACAGCTCTAGTGTTTCAAGAAGGCAGGAAACAGATGAAGAAACTTTTTTAGTAAATGCCAAGCAGCAACCTCTTCCTGTTGTGAGTTATGCTACATCTCCAGCTTCCATGAAGCAAAACGTAGATGACATTGACAGTGAGGACTTTAAGCATGATCGTTCTGAAGACCTTTGCTCTGAAAACCTTTCAAATGAGATGTCTGCACTGCATGAACATTTTTCTTCATATCCACATTCTTTTCTCGACAGACCACTAGAGCCTTCTGTGCTTGATTTCTGTGTTACTGAGCATGTACTAAAACCTAGTTTTCCTGATGCTTCTTGGAATACAGTTGACAGCTGTATTGCTTTAGAAATAAATAGCGATAGCAAATCAGGAGCCAATGTTCCACAACACAAAAGTCAAAATTTTCCAGATATCCTTGAAGCTTACAAAAAAGATGTCCTTGTTATTGATGTGATTCAGGATGACCCTGACCTTTTTGGAACCAAGAATGAAAAGGAGCTTGGACTTGTAGACTCTGAAAATTGTCCTCTGGAGGCAGCCTATGCTGGCATCGGCATTAAAGATGAAAAGCAGGATCTTACGCCAGAGTATCCTGTTATCTCAGAAAATAGACAATCAGTAGGTGATCAATTTAGGTATGTATGTCATCTTTTTATTATAATAATACTAAATATTATTCTATCAGTATACTTTGGTTGTAGTGGTTGGGCTTCCCTACAATAGTTCACTAATTTGGGAGTTGATTTTAAGTGTAAAAATTTGATTAAACATGACAGTATTCAATGCAGTAAGTAAATTAATTTGAAGTAGAATAACCTCTAAACTGAAGGAAAATGTATCCTAAGGAATTTGTTTAGATCAAGTGAAGTGAAATATGAAGGTATAAACAAAGCTAATTACGAGTAATGTCCTTAATAATCAACATAGTATTTAAAAATACATGACTTGAAATAGCCTGACTTGAAATACCCTTTGAGGGTAGTTTTTTAATTGTAAAGGGGTGTAATACTTACAAGTATTTTTTACTTTTTAAATGTAGCTTATTCTTTTGCTGGATCTGTATCACTGCAGTAGTGTTCCATTCTGCCATTCTCCTTCCCTGCTTTTCTCCTACCCCTAGACATGGGTAGTTTTTGTATCTGTAATTTGACTAACTCATCATGGAGGTTTATGGTCCTGCATTTTCAGCAGGTTCCTGATATAAATTATTAGGCATTGACATTTGTCTGTATTCTGAGATGATAAAAGTCACTGAAGGAGGAAGAGAAGTTTAAAATAGAAACTTCCATAAAAGGGAGATTAGTCCTTCATGGGATGAATTTACCAACTCTCTAGTCTGTTTTCTCACTAAGCTTTGATACTTCTGTTTGATAAATGAGTTCTAAGATTGCATTTTTCATCTTACAAAGAAAAATGTAAAGCTTAAATAGAAATGGTACAAAATTTTCCTCTGATAATTAGTTTAGTTTTTATTGGGAGGGGTGCTTTAATTTTCTTCCTCTGCTCTTTCTGGGTGACTTTGTTATCCCTATTTTAGGGAATGTTTTAATTATTTTCAACATTGTACCATCTTGTAACTGCATTAGTTTCTAGTGCTTTTTTTAACTCTTTGCCCTCCTTATCCTTTCCCTTTCACTAAACCTATGTGCAAAAGAGGAAAGGAATCTTCTTTGAGGTGCTAAACAGTTTTTTTGAGACATGAGACTATAAAACTTTCAGTTGTTAATAGAATACAACTTCTTCCAAAACAAGCCTCTGACAATCAAGGCAAGTCTTTAGTAGGAGCTTCTAACTTCTTAAGAAGCAGCCAGGCTGTATAATAGTAAATTTCTTAAAATAGAATAGAATAGAATAAACCAAGTTGGAAGAGACCTTCAAGGTCATCGCGTCCAACCCATCAACCAATCCAACGCACCTAAACAACTAACCCATGGCACCAAGCACCCCATCAAGTCTCCTCCTGAAAACCTCCAATGATGGTGACTCCACCACCTCCCCAGGCAGCCCATTCCAATGGGCAATCACTCTCTCTGTATAGAATCTTTTTCCTAACATCCAACATAAACCTCCCCTGGCGCAGCCTGAGACTGTGTCCTCTTGTTCTGGTACTGACTGTCTGGGAGAAGAGACCAACATCCGTCTGTCTACAACCTCCCTTCAGGTAGTTGTAGAGAGTGATAAGGTCACCCCTGAGTCTCCGTTTCTCCAAGCTAAGCAACCCCAGCTCCCTCAGCCGCTCCTCATAGGGCTTGTGTTCCAAACCCCTCACCAACTTTGTTGCCCTTCTCTGGACTCGTTCCAGCAAGTCAACATCCTTCCTAAACTGAGGAGCCCAGAACTGGACACAGGACTCAAGGTGTGGCCTAACCAGTGCAGAGTACAGGGGAACAATGACTTCCCTGCTCCTGTTGGCCACACTAATCCTGATACAGGCCAGGATGTCATTGGCCTTCTTGGCCGCCTGGGCACACTGCTGGCTCATGTTCAGCCTACTATCAACCAGTACCCCCAGGTCCTTTTCTGCCTGGCCACTCTCCAGCCACTCTGACCCCAGCCTGTAGCACTGCATGGGGTCATTGTGACCAATGTGTAAAACCTCTCACATAGATGTGTTAAATCTCATGCTATTGGACTGTGCCCATCTGTCCAACCTGTCAAGGTCCCTCTACAGAGGGAAAGCCAAAAGAGAGATTTAAGAACAGTGTTCTAGACATGTTGTACATAAGGATTCTGTCCGTAGATTACTGAGAACTTCAATTTTACATAACTGGTTAGTTTAAGTCTGGTTTAATGCAAGATGGAAATCTTAAATACACTTTTTGTTTAAAACAGGCACACTGCTATTCAAGAATCTAGAATGTTAAATGATACTGAAAATTCCTGTGATTGGGCACTAAAAGGTAAGAGTCTTTGGAGATTTTTGAATGCATAATCAAGAGAAGAAAACTACAAAGATGTTCTGTAGCAAAACCCAGGCTTTTGGCTTTAAATGTCAAATGAGAACTTGTCAGTTCACTAGTGTCTTTTTATTGTAACAGTGATTTGTCTCTTAATATTTATAAAATGGATGCCTTTTGAAATGGTACAAGCCTGAGCCTTAGAGGGAGCCTCTACTTCTCTAGGACTTGTGTGATGGTAGTATTGGGGTGGTGGTGGTATGTTAGGTTTTGGTTATGGGGGTTTTAACATATCACTGATACGACAGGCTAGGAATTCTGTTAGTTAATGAGTGTACCATCAGCAAGTTCGCTGGTGGTACAAAGCTGAGGGGGGATGGCTGACACACTGCAAGGCTGTGATGCCATCCAACAAGACCTGGACAGGCTGGAGAACTGGGCAAATGTGAACTTCACAATGTTCAGTAAGGACAAGTGCAGAATCCTGCATCTGGGAAGGAACAATACCAGGCACCAGTACAGTTTAGGGGCTATCCTTCTGAAAAGCCCATCCATGAAGAAAGACGTTGCAGTCCTAGGGGACAGCAGTTTATTGGTGGGACAGACACAAGTTCTGTGAGGAGGAATAGGGAGGGAGCACACAGGCAATGTGAAGAGGAAGTGCGGCCTGTCTAGTGGCATCTGTAGTACTGAGGTGATGGAAAGCAAACCTGGAAGCAAGTCCTGTACCTGTAACTTCTGTTTGTTGCATTCTTCATGTTTAATGAAATTTGAGGCTAAAAGTATTTTATTATTACCTTTTTTGTAATTAATTTTTTTTTAAAGGTTTAAGTCCTTCTTCACAGATCTGAGAAACTCAGGATCACATCAAACTCTTAGATTAATATGCAGATGGTATCTTATTGTGATACATGACTTCCTAAAAAGATCTGTGCAGAACAAAAGATTTTTGTCAATTACTGACAATGTATGTATTTATGTAGAAGTACATATTACTGCTTTGGTGTCTCATATTGTGAAGTCATGGCCACTTACTCTGTGGCTTCACAGTGTAAGAAGGGCAACAAATAGTACAGTTTCAAGTGGAAATGTTACATATATTGTCTTGAAGCAGATGTGTTCAGTACTGATGACCATACAAACACTAGTGACTGTGAGAGAAAAAAGCCCTTCCAAAAATAATCTGATTCTTTCTTCCTGTATCTGGACAATACAGTACACTTGAAATTCATTCATGAGAATCAATGAAATAGTGAATATCTTTCCTATGTAGGCCTCTTCTGTTGTGTATAAACAGCTCCTTCAGTGAGCTGCAGTCAGATGTTCTGTTCATTTCCTGTGGCAAAAGGTGATGAAATGTCCTGATGCCGAATTCTCACTGACTTGATTGTATTACAGGACTTTGGAGTTTCTCACAGCTATGTATCACAGTATCACTAAGGTTGGAAGAGACCTCAAAGATCATCGAGTCCAATGTATATCTAATTCAGGGTTGCACTGTGTCATTACAATTAATTTATCCCCTTCTCTAGCAAAGACTAAGTCTTTGCTTGCTTAGTGAATTACCTTATGTATATTTGGCTTTGTTGGTAACTAAGGTTAACTGAATTTATTTAAAAAATGCTGATTTCAGTGTTGTATAAATCAACCTGTTGTACTGTTCTACAGGGACCATTACAGAACTCTTGGATAGAACTACAACTGCAGATTCAGTTCAGTATATAGTTGAAATGGTGCATGTTTAAAGGTGAAATAATTTTACATATAAGCATGATATTTAGCAAGTCTTAGGTGTTCTTAAATGTCATTCATGTTAAGGCTTTGTAATATTTATGAAATAAATAAAAGACTTGTTGTTTTGTGGCATTGGGAAATGCCTACAGTAACGTGTTTATTAATTTTCAGCTAAAGATACTGAAACCCACCAGTCCTCCAGAGGAAGCAGTCTTTTGGGAGGTGTTACTGAGGACTTTCTTGAAGATGGGAAATTGAGAGAGCTAGATGAATTTCTGAAGAGTTTTGATGTGGATGAAAAGGTATTGAGAAATCATGTTTCCTGTCACTAAAGAGTTTAAGAAATTAGTCCATGCAATTGGATAATTTTAACTACTAATGCTGTTTTATCATTAACTGTTCTAATTTCCTGTAATAAAAATGATGGCAGTGTTTCGGAGATTATTACTGTGCTATGGACGATGTTTTGCTTGACAGAACTTGGTGGGTTTTTTTCACCTTGTCACTTACTCATCTTCAAAATTGAAATGAAACTAGATACCCTTACATCAGTTGTTAACAGTAATTCTGGGTTATCAGTGGTATGATAATTACTATTCCAATGAACACCTAAGAGCACTACTGTACATACCTAGTTTTAAAAGTTGGTGTTAGTGCATCTCACCACAGTCTTAGAAGGGTGGGGGGGTGTTGGAAAGCTGGAGAGTTGTATAGACATCACACATCTGAAGAGGATCGTTCTGTGGCTCGTTACTTGTACAGAAGGGTCATTACGTTAACATACTGACATGCTGGCAGTTCAGAGGGATCATTAATCCATTTTCATGCTCACTGACTTTATCTGACCTTTCTACTCTCTCTGTCCTCCTTCCTTCACATAACAAGTCTAGGTCTTCTAAGACTTGCTGAATTTTCATACTATTTAGTACTTTAACAATGGATTGGAATTTACATCTTTCTGCCACTCAGGCATAGCTCCTGATAGTATTTACTGTTTTCCACTTCTTGCAAGAGTAAATAATGGTTTTAACTGGATAAGTTAAACTCTAAAATTCACATGGCTAAAAATTGGTATTTGACAAGGTAATCAAACAGTAGGGCATCAGTTTCCTTGACAAAATCATTAATTGAAGGGAGAATAGAAACATTTTCTTCAGCAAATGGAATTAGGCTGCTAATACCTGATGCTCAAAGTGAACAGTGCAATTTTGGTGCCAGATCTCTTACAGAGGGTAAAAGTGTCAAATACTATAGGTTACTGGAGGTGTAGTACTTGTTGCAATATTGCCAGATCAGTCACATAGGGGTTATTTCATAGAGTTGCAGAGTTATAAAATCAGCATCCTAATGTTTGCTTTTTTGTTGTTTGGCAATGGTAAATACATTCAACTTCAAACTTAACCAAACTTAAGCCACAAAATACATGCTGCAGCCCATAACCTGTGCATGGAAAACTAGCTGTGCAGATGTGGGGAGGGAATGGAATGGCAGAACGTGTGTATTCTACTATTTGGGGGGTTGGGGTTTTGGATGGCTTTTCCAAGTAGTAATACTGTGAGAAGGACAAAAACGAAACAGGGAGGAAATCATAAAAAATATTTTGGGAACTGAAAAGTGAATGTTGGAAATCTGTTGAGAGCATATCCATCTCTAATTCTTCAGCTGTCACAAATTTGTGGTGTCATATGAAGTTCAATTACTTCATGAATAATGGACAAAACAAAGCCAGGATTCCATGACTTTGTTCTGTACTAGTCCTTTCACATTCTCACCCCCAAATACGTGAGGAAGTGTCGTTTTTTCTTGTACCTTTGGGTTTTTTCCAACTTAGATACCATGGTGCGGAACTGAGCAAAAGCCTTAGATTTCTCCTCAATACAGCTTTAAAGTTTCATTAATGGGATTTTTTGTGGGTTTCTACACATCTGTCATGCAGCTGAAGTTGAACAGTAGGCCTTAAAATTCCTTATCATTTGGAGCAGTGTGAAGACAATCGTATCACCCATTTTCCAAGTAAAAATCACTGTTTTAAAGATTACAGAGCATAAAGGCAGTGCGTCCATTTAAAGAGATGGTGTATGAGGAACCCTACAGTCCAAGTTACAGTTTTTAAGAGTAGATTATCACGCCTTCCAACAATCATCAACAATTTAAAGTCTGTAATATGAAGTGTAGCAGGCTTAGTAGTGCTGTTCTATAAATGAAAGTACATTTTAAATATCTTCACAGTTGTTTGCAGATGGAGTGCCTGATATTAAACATGAAAAAAAGGATGAAGCTGAAAAAAGGTATATATACTGCATGTAAGCTGTGATGTTCCCTTGTTACCAAACAAATTAAATGTGATGTTTTTACTGAAACACCATCAGTGTCTTAATTCAGTTTTTCTATGTTAGTGTGATTATGTGATGAGGAAAAGAAATATGGAAGTAATATAATTCCACTGTGCAAAGTACAAAACAAGTATAGTCATAGACTGACAGGACAACAGAGGTTATATTGTCTTCTGGATGGTGTTGAAATGTTACCATTTTATGCTAGTGTCTCATCTTGGCATTTCAATGCAAGTACAGCATAAGAGAGATTTCCAGCCATAACTGTGCTTACCAGAACTTAGGAAAAAAAGAAACCAGTGAAACTTTCAGCCTTCCTTTGTGTCTCTTGGGACTTTCTAAACTGATGAAAGAATTGCAAAATTACACTCAAATTCAGGCTGACAAAAGATGCTTATCAGCATGGCATGTGGAGTTAAGAACATGTTTTACTCTTCCACTAGCTTCAATCTAGCTCTGTTCACAGGGTTTATTGTACATAGGACTTCAAGTGTCAGACTGAGAAACTTCCATTCAACATCCGCCTAGAAATTAAGCAGAATAAGACTGTTGAAAAAGTACACTTCACTGATGGAATACTGAAGTAATTAGAAGAGAAATAACAGATAATTCAGAGTCCTTTTCACACTAATCAAGAAAACTTAGCTGGCGTAGAAAAGGTCATTGCTTTTTACCTGCACCAGTCATGCTTCTGTGACAAATTAGAAGTGTACCAGAAATCCGTTAAATGGAGAACACTGCATCTTTTCAGTAATTCAGTGGGGAACTCCAAGCTTGTCCTCCTGGTAAAATAAGTGTTTAAATTTACTTCTGTAGTACAAGTAGTTCTTCATGCTATACAGTAAGTAGATTATGCCAGATAAAATACATTTGTGCAAATGATACTGCATTACTTCGCTTCTTGGATGAAATGCAGCACTCTGATTAGAGAGAAGACATTTATGCCTTCATTTGGAGTCAATGTATTTTCTCTAGGTTTACCCAAAGATGTTACCGTTGCAAAGTTTCAACTAGAGGAAACTCTGCTTCTAGTGACACTGTTACTTAATAAAATAAATTGATTGTAGAGCTATGTAGTTTACAGTTCCTTCCAAAATTCTGTGTAGTCTCATGTCCAGATTAGAAAGAGAGCTGAGATAGTTATCCTGAAAGTAAACAGTTGCAGAAATCCTGTGATGTCAGATTTGAGGCTGGCATCACAAGGAAGCATTACAAAAATTTTACATGGTAGCTTGAAAATTCTGAGTAACTAAATCTGTCAGTTCTCCCCTCCCCCAGTGACCAATACAATACATAAACCCAAATTCTCCAATATCAATCTTTATTATTATTAGACATGATTTATTTCCTGCCATATAATTTCTATTTCAAACTCTTACTAAAAGCAGCCTGCAACTTACAAAAGATTTGAATTAACCTGGCTATGAGAAGAATTAAGTATCTATCCCTCATTAGGGGATAAGTAGATCTGTTTCTGTCTCCAAACAGCAAGCAGGCTGTAATCTCCTTTGTACTGAACCTAGATACTTAATTGAAGGGGAGAGGGGAGTAAGATCTCATGAAAAGAGATTTTTATTTTTTTCCCATTTTGCTGTCAATGTTTGTAGCTTATTTTGGAAAACATCACGTATCTGGGGTGTACATATTTGGGAATATTTAGAATAGTCTTTAATTGGAGTTCCCTTTGAAATCGCCTACAATTTGTGCTGAGTAGAGTCAGTTGTTAGGAAAGATAACAGTTGCCTCTTCAAATGCAATTTCAAAAGCTTTGTGGATTACTTCTTTGGCAAACATTACATAACAGACAACTGAAAAATAGATGTTTGTTCAGAGGTGACAGAAATCGTCTCAGTCATCCTGTCAGCTGTGATTCATGGGTGACTTTTCTACTTACTTAGTGAATTTCATTTAGTTACACTTTAGGACAGAATAATCTCAGCTAAGATCATAATAAGATTGGACCAAGCAAGGAGACTAATGAAAGTAAGATTGTTGGGACTGCTAGCTATTTAAATTTGCAGCAAGTTTTAAAGTATTGCGTAGATTGTTCAAGAAATTCTTATCTTTTATCCACCTAATTCCCCTTTTTAGTCATTTAGTATATGGGAGAAGCATCCATTTAATTTGGTTAAACAAATTTCTGTTTTTTAATACTCCACAGTGACTGTAAATACAAAGATCTCGTGAACTATCAGGTGATGTCAGGATTGCCGCAGTATGCACCAAATTACCTCAGTGAAGCTTCAGTGATGAAACCCCAGACAAATGGTATCGTATGCTTGTACTGGTGAATCCTCCAGAGCTCATTTTTACATGGGTTTTATTTACCTATAAAATCTTAAGGAATTTCTTCAATTCCTCAAGGCATTGACTTGAATTTGTTTTAGTTGGCATACATAGAAGCAAAAATGGAAGCTTTTATATGGTAGGTTAATGAGATTTTTGGGATTGGTTGGTTTTGTTTTAGCAGAATCCTGTTTGGTAGGGTCAAATTATTACATCATATTTCTGGTTCCTATCCTGTGACACTGTCTGTTTAGAATAGCATGCAGGTTAAGAACCATGTATGTAGTGCAAATCTCTTGCAGAATAAGCATCCTTATTGGATGTTCTTTAGTAGCTATAGTTTGTCAGAAAGGGCTAAGCACCCTGCCTTTTGAGTACTGAGGTCTTTCAAGGAACCTGAGGGGAGCACTAGAAAGCAAGGCATTCAAAACCTATTATTTCTCTTCAAATATGGAGTTGAAATTTTGAACTTCAATCTTCCATTAGCATTATTCATTTTTCAGAGAAAGACGTCTGTTAACAAGGATAATTAAAAGTTCTAAAACCAAGTTTCAGTTAGGAAACTTATATTTGGTTCAAGTTTGATACTGCACTCTTCAGTCCTGGAAAAGCAGTTTAAATGTATGGCTAGTGATGTGGAAATACAAAGATTACTAAGAAGTGATTTCACTTTTCTTCTCTTTGAAGTTAAAACTTCTGGAGTTTTTCTTACCTCTGTAAGTTAGATTTGAAACCTTGGATGAAGTAGTGAAGTTTTTTATTTAGTTGTGCTTTCTCTTGAAGTTTGCGTAAAGTCTATTAGGATAATTAAGAAAACTGTAACTGGAATTACTGAGTTTAGATTGTATTCATCAAATGTTCATTAATCATTGCTGTGACTTGAACTGTAGATGTAAAGGAAAATAAGATAAATGAGATCAGTTTGAATCATTATGATTCATTTTATTGCATGACATATTTGTTGCCCTCATTGTGATTTTTAGATTACAGATTTTCAGGGAAAAGTTCTTTAATGCCATTGCGAAATTACGGAGATGAGCCATGGAAGGTGGAACAAAATGCAATTGTAAGTTGTTAAATCCTTAATGTTTTCTGATCCTTTGGCACAGATTTTGTAACAGGTATTCAGACATTTACCTTGTCTGAAACTATATGATGATCTTGAAGGTCTCTTCCAACCTGGTCTGGTCTGGTCTGGTCTGGTCTATTCTATTCTATACTATATATCCTGTGTATGTTTGTGTTTCTGCTACTCTGAAGATGTTATCACTGAGTAAACAGAATCTGTGAGAACAAAATTAATAATGAGGGCACAGCTGTTCACAGTGGAACTTTATTGGTTTCCATTTCCATCTTAAGCAAAATCAGCCAATGTTTTTTTTTGCTTTATTGTTTTTGTAGAACTGAAAAACAGACAAGGTTTTGCAAGTTTAAGACAGACTGCATTACCCATTATGCTGGGTACTGAGAAAAAAGGGTAAAGGAAATTGATGCCTCAGAGTTCTCAGGGTGCTGTCCAGATCCATGCAGGATTTTGTCACCTTTCTAACTCATCTCTGTTATCTGTGGTCTACAAAGCAGATTTTTCTTGTGTTAGACACTTAACAGGACATGACAAGGGATTGATCTTGGTCTGCTTTGAAATGCTGCAAATACAGTATAGACATGAGGGTTCTTTCAAAGATTTCATTGTAGATCACCTCTTCTTTGCTTTTGTTTATAATTTGTACATGTTTCGATAGTCTCAAAAAAGATGAGCATTTTTTGCTGTACCAATACTATCAGTTGGGGTTTTCTGCTTGTTTTATTTCATTTTATTTTAGGATTCTCATTCAGTCCAGCAGATCCTTGAGGCGATTGAATTGCCCCGTAAATACTGCAAATTTTATTTCATGACTTTGCGTGGATGTTCAAGAGCAAAATGCTGGTTTCGGCATGTTCCTGAGCAAGGGGATGAAAAGGTAGGAAAGGAACACATTGTGAGTGTGTGAACACTTTTAGAATGCAAAACAACAACTCCTTTTCTTAATTTATATACAGAAAGAAAGTGAACTTCAGCGATTGGAGGATCAAAAAAAAAAGTTTAGAAATTCTTCCTCTGAAGATACCTTAAACTATTTTTTTTTGATAGTAGAATTTTGAGCTAGTAGACTTTCTTGCCCAGGGAGGTGGTGGAGTCACCATCACTGGAGGTGTTTAGGAAGAGACTGGATGGGGCACTTGGTGCCATGGTTTAGTTGATTAGATGGTGTTGGGTGATAGATTGGATTCGATGATCTCAAAGGTCTTTTCCAACCTGGTCTGGTCTCTTTCCCTCCCCCCCCCCTCCCCCTTCCCCTTCCCCTTCCCCTTCCCCTTCCCCTTCTCCTTCCCAACAGACATCAGCAAAAGAGCAAGAATTAGGCTGTACAAATATAAAGTAGTAGACTAGGGAGATTCTGAGACATTTCTATCCTAATGATCAGAGACCCATAAGGAAATGTAGACTTGTATGTGTTATTTAAGTCAAAAGCCATTTATGGTGTATTACTTCTAGCAAGTTTTGTGCAACAGGGGCATGTTTGTTTAAGCATCCTGTAATCTCCTTAAATGCAGCAGCAATTCTCATAATATTTGCAAGCAAAAACAGTTTTCTAGCAGTGGGCAAAGTAGTTTTAAAACCGTTCAACAAAGATGAGTCTGTAGAATTTCCAGGAACTGCATGCAGTAAGATTTTGGAACTGGCTATATGAAATCAAGACTTGGTGTAGGTCTCTAAGTCACTTGGAAGCAAACATAACCATTAAAACAACTAAATAAAGACAAATGCTCAAACTTCACCTCATGACTTCTTGGAAGATTTATTTCTTATCTACTCTCTTACTGGTATGAGTACAATTTTATCATTGGTGTCAATAAGCAAGAAATTGCAGAATTAAAATGTAAAAATAACTTGTGGTGAACAGAATATAATAGAAATAGACCGGATTGGAAAAGACCTTTGAGGTCATCGATTCCAACCTACCATCCAACACCATCTAATCAACTAAACCATGGCACCAAGTGCCCCATCCAGTCTCTTCCTAAACACCTCCAGTGATGGTGACTCCACCACCTCCCTGGGCAGCACATTCCAATGGCAAATCACTCTATGAAGAACTTCCTCCTAACATCCAGCCTAAACCTCCCCTGGTGCAGCTTGAGACTGCCCTCTTGCTCTGTCAGACTCGTTAGACTTAAATGCTCATTTTAAAAGAAGGGTAGCATCTAAAGGAACTTATCCATCTCCTAGATATCTTAAATACACTGTGTCAGAATTTTAAAAATATGTCAGTGTAATTTGGTTTTAGTTTTCCTGATGTTTTCTCATTTTATTTCTCAGAGGAGAGCTGTTTTTTTTCTAATGCTTTGTGTAATGCCTTTGAAAATTTATGACAGCTTAAAAATACTAAGATCATTTGAAAGTAATTTTGTATGGGACTTTTCCCTTTTTCTCAATTATGAAATACCTTTGGCAGGCTGTAGTGAGTATCAGTAATTTTCAAGTAGTTTCTATGGATTATCATGGTTTGTGATTCCATATATGCAGACACATTAAAATAATTAGATTATTTGCCTAAAACTATTAAAAATCCATTCCGTTGCTTTTACTTGTAGTGCAGTCCTCCAGCACACTCCCTGTTCTGCTTATCAAACCTATCCAAATTTTCTTGGTAGTCTGGAAGGTTTTGTTTGGTTTTGTGTTTATTTTTTTAAGAACTGTCCATTTAAAAATAACAACAAACCAAGTACCTCATGGTGGCACCAAAGTACATAAATGGAAGACGGGTAAAGCAGCAGCAAAGTCATCTAGTCAAATACAGGGAAAATAAATCTTTTTAGGAGCTGTTGTACAGACTGGTAGTCCACTTACTTTGTAGTATGCTTTCAGTGATGATCATTACCAGAATTTTTGAAGATAAATACCTTTCACTGTAATAGATATTACTTCCTTTTCATTAAGTAACTGGGTGATGCTTTAATGCATAATTTACAAGGATTTAATACTCTTCACATTTGTGGTTGATTACACAACACAGCAGTAATTGAATTCATAAAAACATTTATTTTGAAAATCAGCATACTAAACCTCAGCAAGTTCTAGAAGTTACCAGTTTTTTGTTTGTTTGTTTGTGTTTGGGTTTTTTTAAGATGTGTTTAATTTCAAACATTGAACTCTCTCTTGTATTAGGCAAAGTAAATGAAACTGTTAAGACTCTTTTAAATACTCTCCAAAGTATGTAGAGGGAGTAGGGGATCTTAATGTCTATCTGTGTGTGGGAGGGGGCAAAAAGATAATGAAGCCAGACTCTTCTTAGCAATGCCCAGTGAAAGGACAAGAGACAGTGGGCATAAATTGAATTTACAGGGGGAAAACAGATTCCAAAAGAAAGCAAACTAATTTACATAATGTGAGCGTGTGCTAAAGTGTTTTTTGGAAATGCACTCAGCCACCCAGGATTGTAGTTTTGGAGTAAATAATGCATTGCCAAGTGACCCTGCATATATATTAGGTAACAGATTCTACATGATTTTCTGAAAGGTACATTTTAAACTGTAGTTCAACAATATTATGATGCTGTTTCAAAATAAAAACAATAACCTTTGTTTATATTCAACATACTTACATGTAAAAAATTTTATATACTTTGACTTGATGATCTTAACAGGCTAATGGTTTTTTTAAAAAGAAAGACATCTTGGCCACAAAACAGTATCTTCTGCTTTGTTGGTAATTCATTTGCTGTGTAACAACCTCCCTGAGTAGATCTTGTCTAATTTTCAAGTTGTGCATGAAAATGAACATGATTTAGTTCTATAATAATGTGAATAATTTAGGGGGCATCTTCTATCTCTTGATTTTCAGTATTTCATGAAATAGTATTAAATATGACCTGTTTACAGTGTTATGCAGAAAAAGTTGTAAATGTTCCAGAAGTATAAAAGGGTGTCTCAGAGGGTGGGTGGGGTTTTTCTCTAACTTGGAATGCTAAGATTTAATCTCAGTGATACTTACTTCATCATCTGCAGAGATGGTACAAAATGTATCTTACACAAACTGACAGCTTAAGATGTTATGAATAATCCAATAGCAAATAACATATTAAAATATCTAGTTGCGGATTTTATTTTCTTGAATCAAGTGGATCTGGAGTGAGATGGTTCATTAAATCACATCAGTTCTTAAATTTTTCATCTATGTCCTTATGAGTGAGTCTATATTGTGATCACTGTTAACCAACTTGATTTCTAGATTTTTGACTTCTTAGTTGGTACCTTTGTGTAATTTTTGTTTATTGTGTTTTCACTTTCACTTTTTTGCTTCTCTTTCATCTGTTTACAGTCTGCCACATTTATTCTAATTCTGAAGGAACTGTTTTCAAAATATTTTTTCTGTTTGCTGTGAGTGTATACACAGACATGCTTGCAGTTGTGGTCCCACTAGCTTCTTTCCCAAACATTTCATTCATTGCTATTTGAATTGCTGTCCTTTTCACAGTGCCATTGCCTATAGACTAAGTTACTGTCTTAAATGTTTGTCAGCATGTATGGGTTAAATAGGAACAACATAAAGCTAATTTCTTTATAGAACTCATGTTTGTGGGTAGTTTTGTTTGACATAAACTGAGGTAATACTTTAATTCAGATTTTTTTTCCCCCTCTTTTCCTAGATTTGCATGGCAATACTTAGGGCATACATTAATATCAAAGAATCAGTCCTACTAAAACGTGCAGGTATGACATAGTAGTAGCTTTTGATGTGTCTTTGATTTAAAGTTTATTTAAATCAGGTTAAATAGGCTGCCAGGAGAGAAATGGGTATCACTTCAACAGTGAGTAGGAAGTTTTGATTTTGAAGGAATACATTGAATCCATATGAATTGGATCCATAAGAATACATCCAATATGTTTTCATGTTCCAGGCTAGGTATTTAGATGCACAATTATCTCAGGAGATTGTTACTAAGTCTTACTTAAAGTTTTAGGCTGAATAGAATAATACTTCAGAGTAGAAACAAGTAACTGGGGCAGGGCAGAAGTTTAACACAGCCACATTTTTAAGGCAATTTTCAACACCTTGGGCAAAACCCACAAATTCAAAAACTTTAGAATTCAGCAGTTTAAAAAGGAGTGCAGCTTCACTTCAGTCATTTCACTTTAACATGTATGCAAACAATTATGGTTAACATATTACAAGTACTGTAGTTGGTTCAGATACATCCGAAATTCTACTCTGTAAAATTCCTTTTGTTCTTGTCCTGAGCAGTCTTAAGTTTTTGAAAACGTATTAGAGCATAGCACAATATGAATGTGGGATCCAGTTGCACCCTACGTAGCAGTGTTCCCATGATGAAGTACTGAGCATTGTAATGCAGGTAACACTGGCTACCAGCAGAATACAGTACATCTCTTACTAAGGCTCTAGCACTGGACCAGGTTATGAGACTATCCACAACAATAATATTGCAATTCACTTCCTGGAGCTTCACGTCTAGAAAGGCCTTACTAGCTTGATGCTGAACCTGGTTTTGCACATTTCTCTTGTGCTTCCCCAAATCAGCTAAGCTTTCTTGAAACCTACAGGTCTTATGATGTTCAGAATAGTAAGTCTGAGTCTAGTACAGTTAACACTGTATTCAAATAATGTCCTTTCACCCATTTTTTCCCTTCATATCCCTGCCCCATAATACCATGGGTAATTAAGGGTTGCTACATTGCATTTAAAATTTAGGAGATAACTTGTTTAAATAGTTAGCATCAGTTACCACAATGAGAAATGACTTAATTGTTTTTTTTCCAGTCCAAATATTTGTGAAATATTACACTGAAGTTACTCCAGGAATGGATTTTGCTTCTCAAGTGCTGAATGAACTTCTCATTTCTTTGCTCAAGAGCTGTTTGTTGCAGGAAGTATTTCAGATACTGAATGTAACTGTACAAATCCACACACTGGTAGGTGACCTCACAATATTTTTTGACATCTTCAATCTGTAGTCTCTTAGTTTTGGGAACACTCTACCGTTTGCAGTAAGAAGTTTGGTTTTATTCTGGTACTCAAAACACAGACGTTCCTATTACAAAGCCCTCTAACCCTCTAGCTTTCAAATTGAAGAGAACTCCGAAACTGATTGTGCTTTTTTTGTCTAAATTAGCCATCTGTAGATGTTCTTCTGAAAATTTTTGAGCATGTGGCTTCATTGAATATAAGAGACGCTGTGCCTACATTAATCAGTACCTTTCGTAAGGTATGACTTTGATTATACTATTGCTGCTTTTTGGAATTCTTGAAATACCTTGCCTGTTTTGAAACTCAAATATATCACTTCAATATTATTTCAGCACTTACTTTTTTTTTTAAAGTTACTTTGCAGCTGAATTTGTGGTACAAGTTTCCATTTATCCCTTATTTATTGATTAAGGCTCACTGTGTCATATATTTCCCAATGTTGTTTGCTACTTGCCTCTGGAAATCTGTAAGTGATCACAATTTTTTTGTACACTAACTTTTCTTCCCCCTATTTGTTATTACAGCTCATGGATGCTGGTATGTTGCTTGAGTTAGAACATTTTGATTATGTTACTAAGTTCCTTCAGCAGATGAAAGTTTGCACTCAGGAAATAAATACTGTCTTGAACATAAAATCCAGGTATGTCTTTAAGGAGCTATTTTATATTTATATTTGTCTAGATTCTTCTTCAGATTCTGTTTTTACAAATTTATGTTTGAAAGGCTATTAGTGCAAATTTAGTGTTTTGGATGAAAATACTATCATGGCATGCATGATTGTGTTTTGAAGCACTGTCAGTCTACTGTGCTTCAGAGATGAAGGACTTTTAAGGCAAAACTTTGATTCTGGCTGCAGTTCTGGTAAGATTTTTCCATATTGATCATCATTGTACAGTCTGTTCCCAGCTGTACTACAAGTTTGTATAACTACAGTCAAATTAGAAATAGCTAACATACCATTTCAGCTTGCATAAGCAAACAGTTCTTCTGCAATAAACAACCCTTCTAAACAATAAGAGGATTAGTTAGAATCTGAAGTAGTTAACCAGTTTCATTAGTGTGACTGCACAAGTGCTTGTGCCAGTACAGGTAGGGAAGAGAGTCATTTTTGAAGTACTGCTGGGCAAAATGTGACAGCCCAAGTCTGTTCCAAAATGGACGCCTGCCCATCACTTGCACATCTATATCACGCACCCTCTCCCAAGCTGAGAAATTAAATTTGAGATTCCTTAAAGCAACTTATGATTTCTACAGAAAAGTGAATGTGCAGCATCTACTGTGTGAAAACAAGCCATCACTGTTTCAAGTGGAAGCTCTACAGAAAGTATTTGCAGCTTTTCATACTTTTCCTGTACCTTTTGGCTATGGATCTCTGTTACCAGTGCAACTTAGCACATATTGGAGATAATTTTTATCACTTTACAGATGAAGAATCTGATTCACAAAGGAATGGCCCCTTCCAAGCTGCTTCAATGTGTATGTGCTTCCAGCCCAAACTGAGAAGCAGTCTGTATCTATGAGGACTCAGCTGCTGTGCTACTTCTACTACATGTGTTAGCTAGTTCATGCATAGGTTATGTATCTATACATGGTAGCATCACACTAGGTAGATGTAGCCTTTTTTCCCACGGGCAGCATCAGAATAAAACATGCTCATAGATGTTTGAAGCTGAATAACTCTTCCTTCTATGCAATTACCGTTTTTTAACCTTTGTCAGAAATACATATGATACAGTTACATATTTACATAACAAGTCTTGCCTTTTATTTACATTTTTACTGAGTCAGTTATTTGCTTAATATGTGTACTGACGTCCCTAGGCGTAATTGTAACAATGTTTGGTTTCAGTGTCCAGGTTTTGTTTAAAATTTTTTAAATCACATCAATTTTTACTTCATATATGGCAATTTGTTGATTGCCTTCTGCTAGCTCATAGTTTAGTTCAGTTGGATGTGTTAAAATTAACCTTTTTTTTTTTTTTGGTGGTTGTTCTAGAATATTTCAGGAAAGATACTTTGACAAGAACTGGCTTTTTGACTTTAATTTGGCAGTGGCTGAAATTCAGGTACAGTATATCTATCCAAGCCTGCTGGAATAATTTAAACCATGACTTCTTTTAACCCTAGAAGAAATCACAATTTGCATGTAATTTAAAATTAGGCTTTATTATTAAACATATTTAGATTATGATAAAATACTTTTATGCAAAGACATGTTTGGGAAAGAATGACATGCAGGAGGAAACTGTCTTTGACTTTTCTATGATGTCAGTATATTATTTTATGTACTTACAGTTTTTATCTTTGTTTTGCATTTAACTCAAAGATGTTCTAACTTGTAAGGCAGAGGAAGTAATTGCTTAATTTGTTGTGCTTATAACTGGTAGTAGACCAAAAAGTTATTTAATATCCTATTCAGTAGATAGAATTCATATTTAATATAAAAAGGCACAATTATAAAAGGCTGTAATTTGCAACACTAAGAAGGTATTTTAAAGAATAAGAAAGTATTATTTTAAAATTCTGCAGTTGGATGCTTGCATCTTTCATATTCGAGGTCAGATTACTTATTGTGCACAATTACAATGTAGTTCACATATTACCACACTTACTGCACAGGTTCTAAAACCAAAATTTAATACCATCAATGATCAATGGTTTTTTCCCACTCCTTTACCAGCAAAGTCATAAGGCAAGCAAAAGACTAATACATATAGAAAATAAACATCAGTTTGACATGCATCATACAAAACAGTACCCAAAAAACAACAGTGAAATGCTGGATGAATGCCAGTTCTTAAATACAACTAAGAAATTATGAGCTTCCTCAGTCATGGTCATGACGTAAATAGAAAAAGGATTTTAATTTCTTGAGGGACAAAAATTATTAGCAATCCATGCAAGTTAGGCAACATGTAGGTGTGCCATATTGAACATGAGGGTTCTTGGCAGTAGTGTTTCATCTGCTTTTTTTTTTTTTTTCCTGCTTTAAATCTACCCTATAGATATTTTCTGTTTGCTGTTCTGGCAGCAGGTTTGCTTATATTTATGCCTTGCCTTCTTCACAGCATTGCAAGGAAAAGAGTGATTGGACAAAGCTGGGAGCTTTGTATGTTAATGGAAGAACTGGATGTGAACTTTTTGATGATCTTCAGAAGTTCTCTTCATGTATTGCTGAAATCCTAACCAAAGATTCTGAGACAGACAGACCAGGAGTTCCTTTTTGTGATTTTGCTGATGCAGGTAGAATTAAGATGCAGGAATGATTTTTGTTTATCCCTATTTGTAGGGGTTTTTAATAGAGGTAAACCCCAAATTCGTGTACTGTTTTCTGAGTATTAATGAATTTTACGTTTGAAGTGCAAATACAATCAGCTGAGATTCTCAGTAGAAGCCATTTTCTAGTAGAAGTAAAATCCACAGTGCTTGCACTTGTAGTCAAAGAAGGTTCTGAAAGAAGAATGCTTGAGCTTTGTGAAAACGATAAACCAAAATTGGTCTTTGAATAAGAATGTCTTATTCTCAGGACAAAGGAAAATGTATTTAAGTATTGTCATGTAAAGTGTCACACTCTTAATAGCATCATAAAGTTTAGAGCTGTAAATACAGCTCCATATATCTATTTGTAACCCTGTTCAATGTACTTTGAAAAATACATCATGTGTATGTTTGAAGGGATACTAGGTGGGGTGGATGTTTTGGAGGGTGTTCATTTTAAGTAATTTGCATTTTCAGAATTCTGTCATTCTAAAGAACCAAGACTTTCTGCAAGGGCTGGGTCCACAAAACACCATCTATTTTTTTAATAGCTCTTGCAGGTTTTCTTACCCTCTCCTCCTGTGCCTCTTCACTGAGCCTCCATTTTCTGCAACCAGAATAGAATAGAATTAACCAGGTTGGAAAAGACTTTTGAGAGGAATAATACCAATATGTAAATGAAGTGTCAGTAGTATGTTAATGCATATTATAATGGATGACTCAGATCTTGTTTTCAACCTGTATTAACTACTAAAACATGATGAATATTTATTCTGCATGCATAACATAACATGACTTTTCTGACCACAGGCTTTCATATTACAAAACAGCTATCACAGCTTCCAGTTGTGATACAGACAGAAGATTTTGGTGTAGCTTGGAGCTTTGTCTTTCCTAGAGTAGTGGTCTCGAGACTGATAGGCACCTCTATCAGTAAAAAATTTTTAGCATTTATTTCCAATTTATTTATTTACTTAGAAAATATATTAGTGCCATAGTACATGCATACAGTAACTACATTATAAATTGCACACCAAAATAGAAATAAAAAAGATGTGATAAAGATTAAATAAGCCCCACTTTAAAGAATACTTTATTTGATTGTTTTAATAGTACAGGAAATACTTTGTTCCTGCACCTGATTGTGTGGGAGACCACTGCTCTAGAATGCCAACAGTGCTTCCAAAATGGTGCAGAATCTGCCTGTAAAACCTTGTAATTACTAAACTTTGTAACACTCAGAAGTTACTACTTTTAATGGTAGGTATTTAAGAGTGTTTAATATTTTCACAGTGACCATGTTTTCCAAGTGTGCAGTTTCTTTGAAACTGCATCTACATGTGAAATTTAAATTTTTTTTTTTTCTTTCCAGTAATAAAAAAATTACCACATAATGAAGCAGACAGAATTTTCATTGGAAGGACTGGGATAAGTGTAATGTATTCTTATCACAAAGTACAGCAGTGGACAAAGGTATACTGGGCTACAGGAGGCTGACTAGAAGAAAAAGAATAAGTCATTTCTTTTCACAGAATCACAGAACGTTAGGGGTTTGAACAGACCTGAAAAGATGAAGTCCAACCCCTGTGCCAGAGTTGAGCACTAGACTACATTCTGAATATTTACTTACAAAGAATTCTGCAACATTTACAGTTCCTATTTCCTATCTTGAAGGACTTTACTATGGTTTATTTGTACCTGACTTCTTACTACTTCAGAAGACTGATCAGATGTTCTTTCCCATTTAAGGATCCTACACCATAACTGCATTTTTATTGGGTGCTTTTCATTTATAGATCATTTGTAGCTGCATGCTTTTCATCTTCCTATGAAGACCCAACTCTTAGTGGCCCTTCCTTTTGCTAGAAGAATGAAATAGATACAGGTCCTACTTAATTTTGTATTTTGTCTTGATTTGCACTTGGATTTCAAGTTTCTATTTTGCTGTCAATGTGTAACCTGAGTTTTTCCAGTATGTATTTTCCCCTTTCAACCACATCTACAGTTGAATGGGTTCTTTAAATGTTAACTGCAGTGATGTAGCTACTATCCTTTCATGGGTTATGCTGATGTAAACCATTGCAGATACTTGTAGACCTTCCAGTTTTGAGCATATGCCAATTCACAGCATAAAGCATTTTCAAAAAAGGAGTTTCTTGATAAGCTGGTTTTATTTTCTGTCAGCTTCTCTGTTCTGAAACTCTACCTCCATGACCCTTGTTCCACCATCACACTGTATGCACACATGACCACAATTTCTAATAAGCTCCCTCCTCATTGATTACCCACTAAGCAAGAGCTAAAACATGTCTGGTTTGAAGTTTCACTTGCATTATTTCACCATCAAGGAGCAGACAGGCAGGACAGGTGCTGAATCCTGCCTGTCTCTGTCTGTCTAGGAACTTCATAATCTTTTTCAGATTGGTCAGATCTTAATTATCTTTGAGACTGCTGCCTGCCTTTCTTCTTTGACTGTAAAGGCCAAACAAAAAGTTAATAGGAAGCTTTTGAAGGAAACTAGTGTAAACATCAACCTGGAATATGATCATTAAGTTGTTGGCTCTTACATTGTTAGCAGATAGGTTCAACTTTTTCCGGTTCATTGTCCTGCTGGGTACAACTATCAGTGTTGTCTTTGGCTTATGCTAGAGTAATTATTTAACAAATGCGTCTCTGATGCCAAATTAAAACTCTCCATGCAATCTTTTTAGAATTTTATAGGTTATATAGGGCTGAATAGAATCAAAAGTGTAAAAATACTAATATACTGAAGTAAGCAAATACAAATTATTTATAAAGTATGTTAAAAATACTGTATCGGAACATTGTGTAGTAGAAATAATGTTATGAGAAACAGTGTGCTGGGAACTGTTAAGCAGTGAGTTGGTGAACATTAGAAATCTTCATTAGAAATTTTACTGTATTTTTTTCCCTGACCTTTATCTTTCCATTCTGTGCTAGGGAAGGAAGGTTTTGGATAAACTGCACGAGCTACAGATACATTTTACAGTCTTGAAAGGACTTACAGATGCAGAGAGGTTAGCATCAAGATGTCAAATTGTTAATAAAGCTGCAGAAATTTTTCTCAAAACTGGAAGTTTGGAAGGAGCGACATGGGTATTGAGAGGTAAGCTTTCTTATAAAAAACCTTGAGTTTTTACTTAAATTTGAACAGTTCCCTTCTATGAGAGATTTCGCATAAGGGTTAAGCTGAATAAGGTTACTAATATTGGGACAAAGATAAAATGTAATCTTATCTTACTGCTTAGAATTCTTGACACGTGTAAGAAATATTATTACTAATACTCAATGGTTTTCAGAAGAGTTTTCACAATATTCTGCCATCAGCACCATTCTGCTCAAGAACTACAATAATAAGGGAGAGGTGCAGCTTGGAAAGTTACCCTGCCTCACACAGATTTCTTCTGAGCCAAGCAACATTCAGTGTCAAAAAATGTTCAGGCTCAGGGCAATGCAGTGTTTCTTTACCCTCCACAGTATCCACATTTAGGAAAACAGCCTTAGAATGGTATCATGTTTTTGCAATTAAATGACATGTAATTACTGGCTTTTAAAAATTCTGATCTCCTGAAAAGAGAAGAAACTTAAGAAGTGTAAACAAGAATAGGTATTCTGTAAAGTAATATTGAGGATCTAAAATTTAGCATTCAGTATTATGTATGTATTGGTATACATACATATTTATAGATGCCACTGGCAGTCCATTTTACTACTGTGATATTCAAGAAAAGGTTTTACAATATAAAAGCTTAGAGCCTGTGATAAGAAATAAATTTTTAATAACTAGAACTGCATTTTCTGTGAAATTCTGATACTTGTCTTTGTTACAGTTTACAGTATGTTCTTAATGGCCAAAAGTCTCAGTGTCCAGCAGTTTCAGTTCATAGAAATAACACTGCACTGTTGTTTGCTGTAGAATCAGAGTGGACCACAAATGCACCATTGTGGCCCTGTGATAAAACAGACATCCTTGATCGGCATAGGCTGTTATGCACATTAGCACACGAATACTTGGCGAAGAGTTTATACAGACAGGCATTCGAAGTTCTGCAGAACCTGCCAGGTTTTCAAAATCATTCTGGTAAGTAAAGAAAAAGGTACCGTGTGAAGAGCTAAAAAAATGTAACAGGTGAATCTACTGTTCTTTTTGTTTTCTGGCTAACTTTTTTTCTTTTTTCAGAAGTACAATGGTTTTAGACAAGCTCAGGTTGGTTGGTTTGTTTGTTTTCCAAGGAGTGTAATGTCAGTTAAAAAACATTGCACTGCGCACCTCTTGCTGCACATGCCCACACATGCAGAGTTCATACACCTCTTCTCTTTTTCTGATGGACTCAGTTACACAAGGCAACTGGAAGGACCCACTAAATCTTTAGGGATCTTACACAGTCTATACAGTAAGGTAAAAGAAGGATATCATTGAAGTGTTTCATTTTATCTTAACTTTATATGAATACATCGGGGTGGGGCCATGGGGCGTTTCTGGAACTGAGACAGCTAACCAAAACTGCTTCTACATACCACATTAAAAACTCGGTGCCTTTTTGGGCTGTAATTGTTTGACAGATTTTGGATGTGTACTTCAAGGTAAAATGTATAATTACTTAGGCTCCACTGAGGAAACTCAGCTGATTCCTATGCATAGGTTTCAGTGTTACTGACGGTGTGTTTTTAGATATCTGGGTAGAGTTTGGTTGGAAGAACACCTACTTAGAGAATACTTAAAGAATTTGAGGCATGAGGTGGATGAAAGGCTTGCTCAGGCTTGCCGAGATGACAGAGAAGAGAAAGTGGACACTTCAGTATAAGAGTAGAAGCAAAACTTGAAGCACCAAAGTGATTATAATTGGTGCAATTTCTAAGTCAGTGAAGGTTGTGTTTATAGGCTTGGGCAAGTAAATGTGTTTTAATCTCATCCTAATGGTTTTGTCAGCAAATTATTACTTGGATCTTAACACTTCTCTTCTAACATGAATGAACTAACTCTATGAAAAGACTTTTGTTGAATAAAGCAATATTATAAGTTATCTTAACCTTGTTCTGTTTTACTGGCAGAAACAAGAGTCCTGATTTAGGTACTGATTGAGAAGCAATTCTTCAATTAGATTTATGTTTATCTTAATTCTGTAGTTAATATTCTTTATTTCATTTCAGATGCTATAGACATTTCTCAGTACAGTCACCTTTTTAACAAGCTAATAAATGCCTGTTTTGAGAGCAAGAACCTTGGAGTCTCATCTTCTGCAGTAGACTTCATGCTTTCAAAGAACATAGCTATTGACTTTTTTTTACTTAGAGGATTAATCACAGCTTTGGGAAGAAGTTCTTTGTGGTCTAAAGCTAGGACCTATTACAAAAGTAAGTTGCTGCTTAAACAATATCCTTCTCTTATATTCTTTGGATAACACATGCTCATAACAGCTTAGTATCTTAGGGGAGAAGTGGGCAAGAGTGTATTTTGTAAGAAAACAGTAATTTCTGTGTCACTATTGGGAATTTATTTGTAATCAAAATGTTTCCTGGGATATAGTGACAGCTGAAAATATGAATCAATGCATACTACCTGTAATGAAATAAATGTAATTCTGATACCATTGGTTTACATTTAATTTCATAATTTGAAAACCCTGATATAGTTAAAAAGTGCATCATCTTCACTTTTTCATCTAGGCAAACTAGATTTCTTTGTACTTCTGTTTAGAGCTGTGGTGGTTTGAATTGGAAGGGATCTCAGAGATGATGAACCAGAGAACATCCAACATGGCCTTAAACATTTTCAGGCATGGGACATCCACAACTTCTCTGGGTGACCTTTTCAGTCTTCCACCACCCTTGGAATAAAGAATTTCTTCCTGATCTACCCTCTATCTGTCTTACGGTATCACAGTATCACAGTATAACTAAGGTTGGAAGAGACCCCAAGGATCATCAAGTCCAACCTGTCCCAACAGACCTCACAACTAGACCATGGCACCAAGTGCCACGTCCAATCTCCCCTTGAACACCTCCAGGGACGGTGACTCCACCACCTCCCTGGGCAGCCCATTCCAATGACGAATGACTTGCTCAGTGAAGAACTTTTTCCTCACCTCGAGTCTAAACCTCCCCTGGCACAGCTTGAGACTGTGTCCCCTGAAACTGCTACATTTCATCCTATGGCTACACTCCTTGATAAAGAATCCCTCCCCATCTTTCCTGTAACCCTTTTTTGAGTACTGGAAGGCTGCTACAAGGTCTTCCTCATAGGTCTTCCTGGCGCATCCTTTTCTCTAGGCTGAACACCCCCCAACTGTCTCAGACTGTCACAGGGCTAAGAAGTTTATCCTGCAAAAGAAAATTCATTTCAACTAAAAGCTAGGGGTCTTTGATTGTTTTCAACTCCCCATTTCTGAGCTAACTTGATGCTGGGTCTGCCACTCTGATAGAGTCTACTAAGAGCCATCTCTCTGCATTGTCACATTAATTTTTTCTGAAATGGTTGGATTGGGATCACTTGGCAGAAGTAATCCCAAACAAAGCTTCTGTCTGACCTGTCCTAAGTTGTACTTGCATTATTATGCACTTGCAATCCTGAAATTTCTGACATGGTTTTTTAATCATCACTGATAATATTAATTGATAAATAAGATTTTACAACAATGAATATTACAAGTGAGTAATACTCACTGTGTTCCCAAACCAGGCCACTTCACAGGTGAAACTGTAAAACCCTTTAAGAGTTTGATGAGGTTTTTTTCCACATTCTTAGCCATGTACCAAAGCAAATAGTATTGGTAATCCTGAGTCCTTCTATTTCTGCATTTTCTTTCAGATGCTTTATCAATGGGTTGCTACCCACCACTGCAGGGAAACTTATATCACAAGCGTTTGATGATTCCATCTTACCTGTCAGAGATTGAGATGCTGTTGGCCATTGAAGTATTTCTTGTATCAAATGCCAGTGATATTCAAAGTCCAATGGCTACCAGTCAGACTCTTCAAATAATACTGAAAAGGTTTGTTGTCACTTGTGTACCATTTTGATAGTGTTTATCTGTGTGACTGTGTAATGGGAGATCTTACCTTCCACTGGCTGGGAAAGAGAATGCTTGGGTTTAAACTTGGTTTTGATGCTTCTTTCTGAACTGGTTAAAGAACAGTAAATGTTGGAAAGTTTATTATTGTTACTTCTCTGTAGCAGAAACGTAATTGTTCCAGAATGACCTGTGTTCCCTGAGTATGCCTACTGCACTGAGAGTGTACATTTTCAAATACAGAATAGCTTGTTGTCTTGGTCAAACATTTCTTTGTGAAATGTGCTGTGAATATTGCGGATCTACTTTGCACGGGCATTACATCCTATTACTTTTTATTACCCTAAATGATGTTTAAAATATACTTCTTTTCTATTTTTCCAATTCTGCAGAATAATCAGCCAAAATTTGCCTAGAAATCAGCATAAGTCATTATAAATTATGTGAACAAATACTTTTTTTTTTCCATGTTTGTAATCTTACTAAAGTGTCAGGCTGTAACAAACGGCCTCTACAGTACTTAATTTCATATTTGTGAAAATTCACTTAACAGATGTGAAGATCCAACAGTTCAGAATAACAGTGACTATCAAGCAGCAGTGGAGAGACTCATCCTGGCTGCTCGTATATCTGATCCAAAACTTCTGCTTAAGCATATGACAATGAATGTTAATATGGATGGAGTTTACAGCTTGGAGCTTGCATCTGCTCTAAAATGGCTTCAGGAGAATATGAAATGGGCTGGGAAGGTCTGGCTGTTTCAGTAGTCATTAAACAATAAAGACTATTGGGGTTTAGTGGTTAAAGAATTGTTGAAAATAATACAAATTACTAAGGCAGTTCCCACTGTGTTCAGACTGTGCCTTACAGATTTACAGCAAGGCTTTATAAACTTACACTGTTTTTAAATGCTTACATTGATGATAACACAGATAGTAGCATAGAAAGAGCTGATTTTTTCCCCTCACTATATAGATGGTCACACTGACTTACATGGTTGTTTTGTAATAGCATATTTAGATAACAAGGAAGCTGCAGCATTGGTACCTACATTCTCCTTTTTTACAGGGAATCTAGCGCTGTTACTCTTCTCCCAGTGTGAGAGTATGTAAGTGCATCGATTGAGTGTATCTCCTGTTCTTGAGTGAGATGTTTCCCACATTGCTTCGTAGTCTGTACAAGTAATGTTTTATTTTGTCTTCCTCCCAGTATTTTTTGAGGATATTGGTCCATCTGTGTGCCCCTTAGATTTTAATTTCCTTTCTCCCAAAAACCTAGTAAAAAACACTGAGAGTAAAATAACTTCAAAATCACTTGAGATATGCCTGACTTAGGACACCTTCCTTAACAGAACTAAGTCTAAACCTTGCTTACAGCTGAAGGTTTAGTCATATCTTTAGAACTACTTGTATACTTCACATTTGTATATATGCAAAGTTCTCCTGAAAAGGAGAACCTGCTTTCTCCCTTGACTGCGCTTTTAGAGAGAAGTGCGTTTGTCCATTTTTTCATTTTCTGCCAACTGCATGATGAGATGGAAGCTTCTAGCAAGCTGGTTCTAGCATTCCTGATTCTTTCAGAAGTTGGGGTTTTTTTCCATCTGCAAATCTTGAATCAGATTCAGACCATGAACTACTTAAGACATACTTCATCTACTGACCTGCAGCCTGCATAAGAAGAACCAAACATTTCATATCAGAAAACTTGTGGCAAATCAATGGGACCTCTGTCAAAGTTGGTATTTGCCTGAGCTCCCCACTTCTGTAGTGCTACTTTACATCTCCAGAACCAGCCTTCACTGAACATGCCAATAATACAGCTCTTGTGGTCCTGCTCTCTTCCTTTGTGCCACTGAATCATGAAAGACATTATAGTCCTAGCATTGTATGGTTTTGGAGGGGTGTTGGTGGGTTTTTCGGTTGAGGGGCATTGCCACTCTAGTCATGAAATTCATGCCATTAATCTCATGTCAGTCTGACTCTCTTCATGGTCAGGTCCTGACCCTTTTCAATATCACTCACATCCAGTCTGGGAGTTGCTACTCCCAGAGGATTGAATCTGACGACCACCAAGATCACAGCCTTTCTTGTATGCCACCTGTACAGAAAAATGACAGGATAGAGGCTCTTGTGTTTTCAGAAGATCTTATCTTCTTTGCTTTTGAAAAATTGTAGACTCAGTACTACAATCAGATGGCATTTATTTAAAAGTACCTTAGTATGGCACTAGTTCAAACTCTGAATTCCAGCACTTGGTATTCATCAAGGTGGCTCTGCTATTTGTAAGGCTGTCTACCTGGTCAAGTCCAGTAGCATTCTGCTGCTTTTGTTCCCCAGTGGCTGAAAAGACTGGATAAGAATTGATTTAAGTTTCAGGTGAGGGGTCTAAACTGATGTTTGTCCAGCCACTCCAGTATTAGTGGCAAGAACAATTCTGGAAGATTTCAACAAATTAAAACTGGCAGTGAGCAATTAAGTAATTTTTGGTAATTACTTTTTGTAAGATCCTTTGTGGCTTAATTTCCCTTGGAATTAGTGGTTATCTGAACCTTAGCTAAATCCCATATTTCTGTAAGTGGTAGCAGATGTGGCAAATATTCTGTTTGAGAGTCACAGAAGGACAAAATTCCCTTGGTAATCTGTATGGTTTCAAAGCTGGGATGTTCTTGTGACGGTATTATTTTCTTCATTATAAGCAACCTTGACTCTTCACTTAGCTCATCCTCAGAAAAAAAATGCAAATGTTGCTGCCATTTTTTTTTCCCCCCGACAGAGGTTAATCATTGACCTCCAAGCTTAACTTAGAACTGTGTAAAATTTGTGCAATGTTTTGGCTCTGTCTCCTGAGTATCATCTTTAGCTGATAGGATGCAATCTCAGTCATGTTTTATATTAACAAGCAAAGCAAGCTGCCCACGTCATTGCCCAGAAGTTCTGTTAGAACTGGTGGTGTTTCTGTCAGTACAGCATTGTTTCCTGTCACTGTGATAAACCAGTGGGCAATTTAGACAACTTCACTGCTAAGTACTGTATTTCACATTTTTGTACTGTCTGGGTCCACTTGAAATGCCATACAGATCTAGTCATTTTTATGTGTATCAAGATGCAGAAAGGTTTCTTGAGCAACATTCACAAAACCATTTTGGTGCCAGAAATTCCATGTGCTAAACAGGACAGAACTCCAGTGTGGAAGAGGGAAGCAAGCTTGTAAAGATGAAAAGAGTCTTCCAAAGAACAAAAGTGAAGTACAATAGAGAGGATGCAGTTTTGCAGAGCCAGCTAAAAATACAATATCTGTATTTTTCCCTAGGTATGTCATTGTTTCTTAGTAGCTGAAAGAACTCCTGTTTAATTTTTCATACAGGAAATAAAGTGTACCTTTACCTGTTTGCAGACTGAAACACAAGCACTACACTCAGTAGCTAGGTCTAGACAACACTGTGCTCTTTTCAGTGTGTTGTTAGTGGCCTGAGAAATTCCCTTTGTGAATATCTTTCTTCAGTTTTCACTGATTACAGGGTATGCTCTTGGAAAAATTACTTTTGTTATGTATGGACAGGGGGGTTTTAATTAAACAGAATAGTGTTGTTTGGAATACTTAGCACAATTCTGCTTCAAAGCATTTTGAGAGTATCATAATGCACATCGAGGACAGAGATACGAGGCTAGAATTAGAAGTTGTTTGTTTTACAGTGTTTTGTGAAGAGCATTAGGGAGGTCAGTTTGGAGGAATTGTTAAGATGTTAATAAATGTTTTTTTAGTCTTGATATGATGTATCCAAAATATCTGAGTCATTATTGTCATTATTTAATTCCATTTACATCTCCATAAATAATATCCCTAGGTATGCAGAAGGATAGGTAAGTGGCAAAGTACACTTAGATGAATGTCTCATAACACAAATCTTGAGTATGATACACTGCAGGAAGAGGTTTAAGAATGTGTGAAATCAGACTATAGATAGAATACAGAATTAACCAGGTTGGAAGAGACCTTTGATGTTAGGAAGAAATTCTTCACAGAGTGATTGGCCATTGGAATGGACTGCCCAGGGAGGTGGTGGAGTCACCATCACTGGAAGCATTTAAAAAGAGACTGGATGAGGCACTTAAGTGCCATGGTTCAGTTGATTAAATGGTATTGGGTGATAAGTTGGTCTCATGTTCAGCCTGCTATTGACCAGTACCCCCAGGTCCTTTTCTGCCTGGCTGCTCTCCAGCCACCCTGACCCCAGCCTGTAGCACTGCATGGGATTGTTGCGGCCAGTGTGTAGAACCTGGCACTTGGATGTGTTAAATCTCATGCCGTTGGACTCTGCCTATCTGTTCAGCCTGTCAAGGTCCCTCTAGAGAGCCCTTCTACCCTCTAACAGATCAATACCTGCCCCAGCTTGGTGTCATCTGCAAATTTACTGATGATGGACTCAATGCCCTCATCCCAATCATCGATAAAGATATTAAACAGGATGGGGCCCAGCACTGATCCTTGGGGCACACCACTAGTGACTGGCTGCCAGCTGGATGTGGCACCATTCACCACCACTCTCTGGGCTCGGCCCTCCAGCCAGTTCCTGACCCAGCACAGAGTGCTGCTGTCCAAGCCACGAGCTGACAGCTTGGCCAGGAGTTTGCTGTGGGGGACGGTATCAAAGTCCAGGTAGACTACATCCACAGCCTTCCCCACATGCACTAGGCAGTCACCTGATCATAGAAGGAGAGCACGTTGGTCAGGCAGGACCTGCCCTTCCTGAAACCATGCTGGCTGGGCCTGGTCCCTTGGCCATCCTGTAAGTGCTGAGTGACTGCACTCAAGATGACCTGTTCCATAACATTGCCTGACACTGAGGTCAGGCTGACAGGCCTGGAATTCCCTGGGTCGTCCTTCTGGCCCTTCTTGTAGATGGGCATCACGTTGGCCAGCTTCCAGTCTTCTGGGACCTCTCCAGTGAGCCAGGACTGGTGGTAAATACGCAGGTTTTCACCACACCATAGCACATAATGTAGTAAATGCTCATGAATAAATTTGGTTCAAAATTTCCACTGTGGACAGGGCCAGCTTCCAGTTTTAACTGCAGGCTCAAATGGACCCTACAGCTAGGCCATTCTCCAGATGCATCTTGCATCTCTGGGGTTTTTTTGGCAAATCCCAGGTCTATGTTTTTGAAGTCTTCACCCCTTCTGCATAATTATTTTCTAAAATGACTAGTATGATGGGTAGTACCAAAAACTGATGCTGACATTGGCCTCAGAGCTTCTCTGCCATTGCATGTGATGGGACTGGAGAAACTAATGCCACTTTATGACCATCTGCAGACCAAGTACCAGAACAGAAACTAAGGAGCAAGGAGAAAATGGCTCACTTGCTGCATATGGCAACTTTACCATAATGGTTAGAATTCTTCATTTAGAGAGTGAGGTAGTCAAAGTACAGACTTTCTCAGACATTATTTTAATCTGGTATAAAAGAAGCTTTCAATCCAGGAATGTTTGGACCATGCTGGCTTAGCCAGTGGGATGTATCCTAGGAACTGATAGTGAATAATCAGACAACATAAAGCTACAGTGCTACTCCCATGGAATATTGTAGTGATATCCGTAAGCAGTAAGCATTGAGAACTTGATCTTAGAGTTCATTTCTGTGCTTGAGTGGCAGAGGCAGTGGTGCTCTTGGCTCCATTAGAAAAGACGTTGCCTATGCAGTGGAGCTGGTATCTGGTACTGTCACCTGCTGCTTACCTCTCCCAATTTATTTATTCCTCACTGAATTAAAAAAAAAAATCCTAGGTGAAATGAACAGCACACTTTTCTGTTGAATCAATTAAATTTATTTTTCCATCTGTGTAATTATGCAACCAGTTTGCTTACATAATTGATGGCTTCTGTCAGGAAGTGAAAAACATGCTGTGCATTATGGAAGTTATGCAAATCCTCAAAGGTTGGTGAGAGTGTTAACTTGATTTAAAGCTTCACTGAACTGCAGATAGTTCCTAAACCTTTTTAGCCCTCTTTTTATCCATTCTGCTTGGAAATACAATAGAGTATATGCAAATAACTCAAATCCCAGGCAGCTGGTCTCCCTTTGTTCTGAAACTCTTCAGCAATAGACTTTTTTATTCTGAGGCTTTACGTCCCTGCATCACCTGTTTCTTGATACCAACTACCTTGGAAGAGAATTAGATGTATGAATGTACATACACACTGAGCATTAGGAAAGCAGGAAAATAGGTCTTGCTTTTCCTTTTGGGACTGCAGAGCTGCTAGTTCTTCACCCGTTTTGCATTTGCAGGATAAGGAAAGTGCCAAGTGCGTGCAGGTATTTGGATAAACTGCTTCCATCCTCTTTGCAAAAGAGCAGTGATTTTTTTCTGTTCGGGGTTTTCCTTTTATGTCCCCCGGTAACACCTGTGGATATGCTCCGCTACAAGAAGCGGCAGTCACTGAAACGCATCTTGTGTCACAGGCCTTCGAGAAACTGATGCGGTACCATCTTCGTTTTACCAGAAGGTGTGCAGCGTGCAGCCAAGGGCAGCGGCATTACCTAAAGCATGACATCAATGGGCATTACATGCGGCCCCCAACACGCTGACATTTACTAAAGCTCTCGAACTGCCGCGACCCCCCCGGAGAACCTGAACACCGCTCCGCGCGCTGCCGCCGGCGGGAAACTGCGCCTGCGCGGAGCGGCCGCGCGGGGAGAAGCCGTCGAGGTCGGGAGTGACGGTCCCGCCCCCGGCGGGAATCTCCTGGCTTGCCTCAGCGTTGCTCCGCCCCCTCCCGCCGCCTTCGGGGCCGTCGGCCGCAGCGGCTGCGCCAGGCGATGGGGGCCGAGCCCCGGCGGGCGCTGTCCGGCCGTGGCGGTAAGCGGGGCCAGGCCGGGGCCTCGAGCTCCCCTGCGAAGGGGAGCACGGGGGAGAGGAGGAGGCAGTGCGCTCCCGCCGCTTTCCTTCCCGGGGGTGGTCCTCGCCAGCGTCGGTGGCTGGAGAACGGTGCGAGGTCGAGCCTGCGGGGTGGGAGGTGTGAGGGGGTTGCTGCGTTGAAAGCGACCCGGGCCCTGTGGCTCTTCTGGGCCGATTGTGTGGGTGCCGAGGGCCAGAAGGCTGCGTGCGCTGCGGCGGCTGCTCTGCGTGCTTGTATCGGTACGTGCGCGCGGGCATGCGCCTCGGCTGACGGCGGGGCGGGGGGCGAGATCGCCTCACTCGGGTCCTCTGGCGGCGGAGTCTCCTTAGGCTGCCTTAGGAAGACGGTGTGGTGGATGCCTGCGCATGCCTCCCCGCGTCGGCGCCGCCATGGGTGTCGTCGCTGTCCGGTAGCTGAGTCCTCAGGCACCTGCCGGGGCAGGGTACGGCCCGGGGTGGTCAGCATCGACGTGCCCGAGAGCCGTGGCGGTCAGGCAGGACCACGCGTTCGTTATTCCGTGACATTTTAATCTGAGGGGCGGGGGGGGCTGCGACACACGACATCCATCGGTAACTGTTGTGCCGTTAAGTAAGTTATATCTGCCTGTAGTGACTGTCACAGCGAATTCTGTGCGGGCGCTGTTTTGGTTAAAACTTAAATCGCTGTAGCCTCTTCTCTTTCGAGAGGCGGTGAATCTGTTCCACTCGAGCTTGTTTGCAGAACGCTGGCTCGTTGTTTGTTTCCTCGCTGTATTCTGCGTGTGTCTTATGGGCGAAGCGCAGGTAAACAGCTGAAGGAGATCATCCCCATAGAGTGGTGAGGTAGAAGTATTACATTTCCAAGGTCTTCTGCAAAATGACTGCAACGTAGTTAATTAACACTTCGATTTGCTTTAGTAAGCATACGTTTGAGGTGGGGTGCAGATGAAACTTACTCGAAAACCGGAGATTCTGGCGTTTTAACTAAGCAATGTAACGATTTTTCTAAGCAGTCAATAGAGTATTTAAAACAAGAAACAATGATGCTTTTGTCTGGTTATATAAAGTGTCAGGGCAGATTAGTGAGACTGTTGGGTTTTTCTATCCTGTCCTAATCCCTGACGCTAAAGTTACAGAGAGAAAACTGTTTTATTGCCACAGAGCTTGTTCATGCATTTAGGTTGGTTTATGAGTAAGACCATTGTTAGGGACACAAGGCCCACCCAGAAGACAAAAGTTACTAAGAATTTTGGGCACCTTTTAGCTCAGCATATCTTTTTCTCATCCTATTCACTGCTAGAAAAACATTTAGTGAACAATTTATATTCTTCTATGTATACAGTATATATAGTATAGTATAGTATATATATTAGTAAGATGCACTTCTAAAACTTCCCAGTGTTTTCCAAAGCAGTCATAGGAGTTGTGCTATATTGGAGCAGGGATGGTATTTCCCCGATAACTGCATATCTCAGGTGTCTTAAAATGGCATACTTAGTGTGCAGATGTTATCTTGAAAAGTGCAATTAAAAGTTGTGGGTTTTTTAAGTGCATGAAAACATTGCCGATAGGGAGCAGCTCTCAATTAGGTATATGTTTGCACTCTGACATGCTAAGTAGTTTGTCCTGTTGGAAAAGTCTCAGTTACAGTTTAGTGCAGAAGTTCCTGGTAAAGATTGCTAATTAATTTTAATGGATGTCATGTGAACTTTTGATGAAGGTTTCCAGGCATTGTTGTATAGCAATGTCTCTCTCTTTGGTTTTATATTTTGCCCCCATATAATAGTTGGCATGTGCATTTTAGACTGTTATAATTTGTTTGAAAGCTTTGAACTCTGCAAAGTAAAAAAGTTTGCATGGAATTCCATGATCTGTTATGTGTTAGTGCTTATAGAAAGCTTCTATATTTCTTGTTTCTATACTACAAGACCAGGAAGAGTGGGATTTTGTTGGTTGGTTGTATTTTTTCCTTAACTGGAATACCTTTAAATATTTATCTTGGAATCAAACTCTTAGTATTTGTAAGAGTCACTGTTAGTAGAGGAAACTGAAAACATTCTTATGTAAAGCTTGGTGTTTTATGTGTCCATTTCTCAGTTTAATGTCACTACTTTGTCTTTAAAAGTTATCACCTAGGATTTAGAGAATGCGCTGATAAATAACAGGGGGAAATACTCATGTCCATTGCTAAACAGGATTTTTTTGTTTTCTTTTCTTTTTTTAAGTGAGTTAGTAGATGGCTGGAAGTTGTCTTGACCATTGAGTTGCTGAAATGTTTGGCTGTTTGAGAGCCGGGAGAAGGTATGGTATGTTGCTGACCTAATTTGCCTTTAGTATATTTTTTTAAGTGTTTGCTTATGACTTGCAAATACATAAAAGTGATTTGGTATTTTTGCTTAATTCTTACTTCTTTGGCTTTCTCAGCTTTACAGCTTGAAGCTTTCATCAGAGCATCCACAGTTGAAAAATCCCTAAAAGTCATATGCCTGTTCTCAAGTGAGACATGTAAAACAAAAAGAAAGGGGGGGTGGGAAGCTGTCAACAAAAGAAGGTTTTTAAAATAGCTTGATTATGAAGGAGTGATAGTCCAAAATTGAATATGAAATCAAATACATTCATAGAATCACAGAATTTCAGGGGCTGGAAGGGACCTTGAAAGATCATCTTGTCCAACCCCCCTATTAAGATATTATTGAGTTATTAAAACTTGGTGTTTCAAAACTAAAGAATCTGTCTGTAATAATGAGCATAATGACACAAAGCCTTTTAGTGCTAACGCTATAAACCAAAAAAGTTAGACTTCAAAGAGATGTGAAGTAAAAAAAATAGTTGAAGGGAATTATTTAATCAATAAGTTAAATCAGTCCTAGACTATGGTTGCATAATGTGTTCTAGTGAAGATTGTGTTTCATATCTCTTGTGGAGACGGCTGTTGTCAAAGTGGTTATGACCTTGATTTTAACATGAAGCCTTTCTCTGCTCTTCAGATCTGAATGAAGCTCTTGAAACAATTCTTGCTCCTTGTGAGCAAAGCCATAAGCATCTTTCTCTGTTTTCTCTCTTGAAATTTATTTTAATTTATTCATGTTGTCACTTCACTTGAAGGATGCCTCAGAGTACTTTCACCTTCAGTGAATGAATTCTTCCTTCTGTCATGCAGACTAATTTTGGCCTCTGAGTGTTTCTCTTTTAAGCAAGTTCAAAATAGACTTTTGGCTGAAATCCTGAGCCTTCCTACTAGCATGTCAGGGTTGTTTAGATACAAAACAAGAGAACTAAAGTTAGCCATACTTGGCTGGGTTTTTTGTAGAATGCCAGATGTAAGTTTCTGGTTAATAAATTTGGATGTATGATTAATAGTTTCCAGGTATGTTGGAATGCTTTTTCCTGACTGCTGGAAACAGAATGCAGTGTAGCTCTAGAGTGGACATGGGAGATAGTGTACAAATAAGATGAAGAACGAACTGAGCTCCTTAATGCCTCCTGTCAGCTGTGTCTAGGAGGATGTGATTTTCTTGCATGTCTGTTAGTCAAAACTGCTACTGGATAGGTAACTAGTTAGTTTACTGTTTGTTGGGAAGAATTTCTCTACATAAAAATGTGGCATTGCTGTGGAGCTTCGTGATCTCCTGCTACTTTAATTAGCATCATGGTGATGACTAGTCTTTGAGCTTTGAGATGCAGCCAGGAAGAAGATAGAACTGTTTGCCATTAATGTTTTATCTTTTAAGTCTTTCTTGTAATCCACTCACATAAAAATTGGTTTCAGTTATAACAATTTGAAACTTCATCACTCCTCTTACATTACAGATTTTTCCATCCCAGTTTGGTACAAAAACACGTCCTTGTTTTCAGCAAGCTGACTTTTAAGACCCTCTAATTAAATGTTTGCCTACCTCTTAGGCAGAAAACATTAGCTTTAACTGCTTTCATGTCGTTAATTGAAAGGCTGGAAGGGTTGACAGACAAAAGGTAAAGTAAGGGTCATTGCCTCTGCCTGACAACCCAACTGTTGACATTTACTCTACCATTTGCCATTTTACTCTTTTTTTTTTTTTTTTAAATTAATGAATGCAATCAGGAAATAGCCTCATATGTTTCTGTATCCAGGAAAATTACTTGGCCTAGGAAGCTAAACAAGTAACTCTTTGTAAAACAATCTTGCTTACATTACAGTACTTAATAAAAGTAACTAGGTTTTTCTGTGAATTGGAAGCAGCTTTTGTTACAGGTTGAGGACTATGTCCTAACCATAGACATGATTCTTCCAGAGTACTAGAGGGTACCAGGAGCTGAACAGTCCAGCCCCAGTGGGTAGACACAGGGAATCATGGGTAGACACAGGGAATCATGTTATTCCATCCCATAATATTGCTGATTTATCTCCCGTATATAAACTGGCTGCACAGTCAGTTTTGGCCCTTCTTCTCTGCTCCATTCCCAACATGGACAGCTATCTTTCTTGTGATGCTGGGGAGTGGGGCCTGGTGCTAGCAAGCTGATTTTTTTACTGTATCATTCAGGCCTGGGTAGGGAGGTATGGTGAGGGGGCCCTGGGGGCTTTAAGGCCTGGAGTATGAGGCCTGATTTGGGTGAAGGCTTTGGAAAGGTGATGGCCTATTTTGTTTTTTGGAGAAGCCCAGACTGGGGAGCTGGGTTGAATATGAATTGTTGGGTATTTTTGCATGTGTTTGTAGTGTTGTATTTAGTGGTGAGTAGTACTTCCATTTAAATTTCCGATTCTTTCCAATCCTGTATGGAGCATTTTCTTTCACTCCTTTGGAAAGGGGTAAAGAGCCTCTGTCTTGCTCCCTAAACTGAAGACAGCTTTGCCTTCAGTCTGCCGTGTATTTTGGTGTTTGGGGCTTGCAGTTCTTGTGATACTGTGAGGAGTGAAAGAGCTTAATAGAGCAGAATCGCTACCCCTCTGAGTTACAAACTGAAACAATCAGTCACTGAGGAAATGGTTGGCCCATTGAATTTGTTAGCCTGTGGAATTAGCTGAAGAAGAATTCTGCTATTAAATGTTTACCAACTCACTTTTTTTAACATATACTGTCTCTTGGTAATAATTTTGCTAACCTGACAATGAGCTTTGAGCTATGGCAAGAAATTTTGGTGGTCTTTAATTCAGAACTTTAGCCTTTCATTTCAGTCTTCATTTCAGGTGTGTTCATTGCAGAACTAGCATTTAATTTATGCATAATTGGAAATGCTCAGTCTTTTGTACTTTTTGAACTTCCTAGAACTTCTTAAACTTTCTCTTCTCATCTTAGGCAATGCAATCTTCTTACTACTGAAAATTCTTTTAGTCTTTGTTTACTTCTGTCAGTGAAAATCAAAGGGTGAAAAAGTATTGTTTTTTGCTCGTCATTTATAGACGAGTATGTTTGGAAAAGTAGATTCAGTTGTTTATACATTTGTTTTTTTAATATGGACACAAGTATGGGGACCTCAAACTAATGCAGAACTTCTTTTGATTGAATTGTAATTATTATTCCTAGGCACTGCTTGGAAAATACTGGGTTTGACTTTTTAACTTGGAGGTTCAAAAGTGTGTGTGTGTTTTTAAGAACTGCTTGAGCAATAACTACAAAAAATGCCACTAAACCCAGCCTTTAGCATTTGAATTGGCTGACTGAGAAATTTTTATTTGAGCTTGCTTTGAGAAAGGAGAAGTTACTGTACGTACTTACATGTCTTAATCATGTTAGCATCCACCATCTTTGAAACCTGTTGGGCCTGGCTCTCTATAAATACAGATTCATGAGTCTCAAGGGGAAAAAAATCCATTTTTAAATTACTATACTTGCAACTGTGAATGTTAACTTCATTCTGTCAGTTTCTGATGTAATTGGTATCACTTCCTCACTTGGTTGCATCATACCTAAATATTTTATTACTTTATTAGGTTATGTCTGGAGAAGATACTGGTACAATGTGTTCTTCAGTCAAGAAATTTGTCAGGAGCTGATGCCATCAATGCTCTCAGACCTTTCTATTTTGCTGTGCACCCAGATTTTTTTGGCCAGCATCCCAAAGAGAGGGTAAAAGTGTTTTGTATGCTTTCTTTGTAAATGTCCTATGTTAAGGATGCAAATTTTCTAGTTTTCCTGCTGAGAGGAAGAAAATTAGTAGTAGAATTGACTATGACTGTTACCAGAGAACAGAAAGATGCACTTTTGTTATTAACAAACATCCTTTATGAATTACTCATATTTTGTGTTGAATTGTTATAAAGAAAATACAGTTTCCTTTCAGACCACTTTATAGCACATATTACTTGGTCTATCATTTTGTAATGCTGTGTATTGTAAAGAAATCTGTTGATTCCAATATATTTGAAAGCCTCAAAGGTGATGTGTTGGAATGCATTAGAAGGTGCAAGTATGCACATCATACAATTTATTCATGCAAGACAATGTGAACTATATCACTACTCGTTAAGAGTAGCTGACAGTTTGTAATAACTAATCCTGTGTGTAAGACTGAAAAAAGGTTGAGATGAAAAAAATCACAGAATTTATCATCTAATGATTTAGATTTTATTTTATTTTTTTAACAGGAAGTAAATGAAAACTCTCTGAAGAGGTTAAATGGTTACTTGGAGAACCTTCAGAAACCTGGGTTTCGCTCCTTTAAGCCAACTCAGCTTACTTTTTATGTAAGAGAAAGAGAACAAAACTCTTCTAACGTTCAAGAATCCTTCAGTGCTTCAGGTGCTTTTATTTTATGTACAATGTAGTTTTGTGTATTTGTAGTCTTTCAGATCATTACTTAGCCTTCTGCAGTCATAATGGATTTTCAATTGAATAAAATCCTGTCAAACCATGAAAATATGTATGAGATCAGACAGCCAGGTCAATCCCAAGTAATTAAATATCTTAAGCTTTAAAAAGGCATTGAAAGAAGGAGAAATTACAAAGTTGAGGTCAAGTTACAGAATAAGGGCGTAAATAAATAAAGTTTTACTGCTTCTAATACCATTATGTTTAACTGGAACAACAGTTTGGTCCTTGTTTTCATTGTATATAATGTGTAGTACTTAATATCTGGCTACCTGTAGGTTCAGTTGGAACTTATTGTGCAATCAGAAGTTGTCATACCTGAAGCATCAATTTACCACATTGTCTCTTAGTTTTGAGAGTACAGAAAATGCCACCAAAGTTGGAATATCAGGGTTGATTTAATTTTATTCTCCATATTTGTCTCTGGTATACTGATACGCCTTATGCAACAGATGAGTTTAATGTTCTAAGTCCTGCTGACACTTGAGCAAATTGTGAGGTTTCCCATTAGTCCAGTGATTCAGATAAAACAGTTTTAAAGGTTAAACTGCATGAGAATTTTTCAGTGAGTATTGAAATTGTAATTTCTAGCTATGTGTGCCTTGTTTGGGTTCATGTAAAATAACTGAAATGTGAATGCATTTGAAATAATTTTAATTAACTAATACTAATTTTGTGGGAATTGTACCTCACAGGATTTCGAGCAGTCAGTTTTACGTTGCATACGAGGGATCTCCTGAGCACAGTATTAGATATTCTCAACTCCTGCAGTTTGTCTACAGAGCATATTCAGAGTTTGAATGTGAACTCTGAGCCCCACAAGGAAGCAAGAAGCACAGTGAATAGACCTATCAAATGGGATAAGACTTATTATTCATTTACTGGATTCAAGGATCCTGAGGAGGAGCTAGAACAAGCCCAGAGAGTGGAAACAACTTTAATGTATGTAAGGCTTCTATTTAACTGATATTTTGTAACCTAAATTGGTTTTACTCTAGTACTGAGGTTTTTAAAGGCAATCAATAAACATTCTGAACAATGCAAAACTTTATTGTCCAGCATGTAATTCTGTCACGCTTTTTATAATTAAAGGGAGTTTAAATGAGCTCTTGAGATGCAGTGCCAGCTGAGCTGAGGCATTCTTGTCTCTTTGCCCAGCATTCACATTTGGTCAGTTCAGTTCTGCTTGATCTAGTTTTTCTGTTTTGTGGAATATTGGTGGCAATTCAAAAGGAGGCAGAGGTTCCACTTGCTCCAAATACTTCCTTAGCTCTTACAGGCCTTCTGTAACACAAAACTATGTGCTTTTTACATTTATTGTTAGTATTCAGTTACCACGTTCTGTTGGGATGCATTCTAATTTGCCAGAGCTTTTAGTGTTGTGCATCTGATTTGTTGCTCAGCATACCAACCCTAATACTTAGATTGAAGCAATCGTACACTGAACTTGTATTAAATTCAGTGTGTTGAATATTTAAAGTTGGTTGCTGTTAAAAGCTGTATGTGCTGATTTTCAGGAGGGGTTAAAAATGCTGCCCTGAAAAACTTTGTAACAATGAGGTTCTAGCTGCCATTTGAAAGGAATACAGAGCTATGACAGTAGTGTCTTCTGAGCAAAGAATACCCCTCATCCTGCCTAGCACCTTGCAAATAGAAGTACTGTAAACCACTTAACTATGATATAACGTACTTGGAAATTATTTTACTTATTTTTTACACATTCACAAGAAATCTCACAGATAGTTACATATTAACAGGTTGGTTTTAATACCTTGACAATTTGGCATTGCACCTCTCTTGCTTAAGAGTCTGAAGTTTTTCACTTAAAATACAGTATGAGAATTGAAGCGTTTGTAAAAATAAGAGTATGCAAGTAAGTTTGTGCTCTGAACAAAGGCTAAATCTTTCGAGTAGCTTTTTCTTAGAAACAGAATGATCTATGTATTGCAAGTTTTACATGTGTTCCATGAGTCGTGTTTGCCTGGTTGCAATTATTGACGAGAACTGTAAAACTTTGACCTGCATTCATCCCAGCTCTGCAAGAGATACCTAACTTAGCCCTCTAGTACCACCCCCTTTATTTCATAGTCTTCTGTGATCACTTCAGTTGTTTTCTTATGCTTTTTGAAAAGGCAGATGTGTGGAAATTTTTCATTAACGCATTAAATTCGGAGGCTGCTCGACATCTTTCAAACCTCTTAAGTCTTACAATTTTAACGCTTTCAGTGTCTTTTTAATTTGATTCCCTAGTCCTCACTAAAGACATTAAGCACCAGATTTTTCTTTGTAGATATCTTAAGGTCATTGAAGCATTTTCAGTTTCTGTCCTCTACTTTTAAAAAACCCCTTAACCTGGTTACTTAATCTGTTAACAATAAGAATTCAGGCATACTGTTGTCAAGAAAGATAATACAGCTGGTTGTTTGTTTTGTTTTGTTTTGTTTTCCTCTCCTCCTTTCAGATCTTGGCTAGATGATAATGAAGCAAGTGCAGTAAAAAAGCTACAAAAGAGTTTGCCACTTAGAAAAGAACTAGAACGTTTAAAATTTGAACTCTCTCATCAACTCCAGCTCTCAGATATCAGGTAATAAATTAGATCAGTTGGGCTTGTATTGTGGCAGTCAAAGCAGGGAAATGTTGTGTACACCCTGAGCTTTAATGGCTTGTTCTAGCAAAACAGACATACTTCATATATGGGAAAACGTTACTGAACTGAATAATATTTTTCTTTGGAAATTCTACTGGGATAAAAAGTCTCTGTTACAATCAGCTCAAAAAGCATAAGCACTTGAAACAGGAACTACAATTTGCTTTACTTGGGGTGTTTTGCTGAATTCAGGTAAATGTTCTCCAAGGTAGCTGCATTGACAGCGAAATGCAGCTTTTCATGTGGTACATGTTGACATCTTGTGAAGGCTTAGTAAAAATGTTTGTTTTTTTTTCTAGTGTCTTGTTCCCCACACTCCAGAGGAGGGTATTTGTTTGTTTGAAAGGGCTGTGTACAGTTGTTGATCTTAATTCTTTAGAGGATTTTTCAGAAAAGAATTTACTATCTGTTTTTAATGTGCTTTCTAATGAGTGAGTTCTGGTGTGGGATATTGAGGATGGGAAAATGGCAGTGAGGGTTTTCAACAATGGAAAAACAAACCAGAAGATTATTTCAAGGCCTGGTTAGTCTTTAAGTTCTTCTTTTAACCAGGGAAGAGAGAGTTGAAGCTTCTGAAATCATGCCTTTTGAGCCTTTCACCCTGTAAAAAACTCTGGCTTCCTTTAAAAATAAACCAGGTTTTTGGATGTAATTTATAATCCTCTGCAACTCTATTGTAGTGGGGGTTTTAAGGTTCTGAAACAGCCTTCAGAATTAAAGGCATAGTTTTGGGTTTAGTTGTGCCTTGTATTTCATTTTCTTACAGTTTGTGCTTTTAAAATGCACTGGAACTATTGTGTTATATGAAGAGTTACCAATTTTCCATAATCCAGAAAGGAACCTATGTGTCAGAAATATCACAAGCAAGGATGTTAATAGGCAACTACTACTTGTGATACTGTGGCCTAATGCTAGTGTTCACAGGGGTGTGAAAAAATAACTGGGTCGTTGGCTGTATTTCATGTGTAAGTTTAGGACAGCTGAAGAGAAGGTAGGGTTTAAAAGCCACCGTTTTACATTCCTTTCTGGTGCTACTGAAAGCATAGTGATATTGCTAGGTAACAATAGTTAGTTGAATGCCATGCATTATAATAGATTGAATTGTCTGATAAGTGCTGTGGCATAGTGCCATTCTCTGAATCCCAGAGTGGGTTTTTGTCAGGTAGCTTTCCCTAAATGAGATGATGTGGCTTGACCTCATCCAGCAGCTAAGCACTCACACAGCTGCTCTCTCATACACCTCCCCTGGAATGGCAGAATTAAATATGAAGAGCTAAAGCAAGAAAAGTGGTCGATCAAAGTAGAAGTCTAATAGCTGAAGTGAAACAAAGCTATGTGTGTTCAAGCAAAACAAAAGGAAGAATTCATTCACTACTCCCCATTGGCAGACAGGTGTTCAGCCCCTTCTGGAAAGCAGAACCTTGGCAAATGCCAGCACAGAATAACAGAACAGCTAGAGTTGGAAGGGATCTTAAGGATCATCTAGTTCCACCCTCCTTGCTGTATAATGCTTGCTTGGGAAGACAAATGACATAATCAAAAGGGTCCTCCCTTCATCCTTCTTTCATTAAGAGCATAATATGGTCTGGAATACACCTTTGGTCAGTTGGAGTCACTGTCCTGGCTGTGTCCCACTCCTAATTACTGATGGAGGAGGACAGAGGGAAGAAAAAGCAAAAACTTGGATAGTATGCCAGCACTGCACAATAGTCAGAACAGTGGTGTGCTGTCAAGACATTAAAAAATGTAAACCAGAGAGGCTCTATGAAGAAAATTAACTCCATCCCAGACAGACCCACTTGAGACAGCTTTGTATTAGCTAGAAGTTTGTCAAAGGATGTAATTTTTTTAATACACTGGGACTTTAAATACTTCTTGAAATTTAGCTGGGAGTTTGTCTGATTTGTGATGGAAGAAGTGTCAAAACTATGTATCTCCAGTGTAAGTCCTGACTCCTCATTTTACAGTTGAGTAATATTTGTTAAATCAAGGAAAAATACATATAGCAGCTTATCACTGGAATCATAGTAATGTTTTTGGGCTAGAAACTCAAATGGAAAAAGCAGCAGCATTGTTCTAGATACAGTATTTGCTCCTCTAGACAAACATTATACACAGTACAAACAAACTGCATGCCACATGACTAACCTTCTTACTGGGGAGAGATTTGCAAGTTCTGTCTAGTAGGTTGTTTTTTTGGTTTTATTTTTTTCTGTGTGTGGGTTTTAGACCTTTTTTAACAAAGACTGAATTTTTATGCAGGCTTTTTGTCTGTTTAAATAGCATAAAATAATGCGACAGCTTTTCAGTATGCCTTTGCTTTCATTGCTGCGGGAATGAATGTTACTTTGTGTTGTAAGACTTCCAGCTGCATCTCAACTTCTGTACTTTTTATTATTAATAATGTTGAGAACTAAGTACTTTCAATTGTATTTTTCTTCAGGTGGCAGAGAAGCTGGGGTATTGCTCACCGCTGCAGCCAGCTACACAGTCTAGGTCGCTTAGTCCAACAGAGGCCTGAAGTATTAAAGAATGTTAAAGGTATTTCAGTTGCTTGCTTCATACACCCTAATACAGTCTTGATTCCAAGATGAACATGAGTCTTTGGTGACAAAGGAGCTCTAGGTCTTTTCACAAATGCTTTTGATAACTGCAAAACCAAACCTACCAGGCTTACTGCAAAGCTGGTAATGACTTAAAATTACCTGGTAGCTTAAAATCTATATATTTTTTTTGTGACCTTTCCTTACAGTTTATTTGCTGCACTCGTCTTCTGTTCTACTACTTAATAAATGAAAACTGAGTGAACCAAAGGCAGTAGACTTAACAGTGAAAGTAAACAGTTCAGACTGAACCTCTGAAAGGATGGAGGTAGCAATAGATGTTACACATGGTAGATTCAAGACAAAAAAGCGAGTAGGTTGCTAAAGACTCACTCAAATGCTTTTAAAATCATATTGTCTTCTCTTACCATCCATATACCCTAAAATCTCTATATTAAACTCTGTATTTTCTTGGGAAAAACTAAAATACTCTGTAAACCTGACCTACCATTCATTTCATACAGCTATGAAAGTAGCTGTTTCATCTAATTGTAGTTCCTGTGTTTTATGCCTGTCTCTAGATACTCAGTTCTGAGTGGCTTTCATGTGAGGTTTCACCTAGTCCTTTGTCAAAAGACAGAGTGGGTAGGACAATAAGCAGTAGTTTTAAACTGTCAGGTTTCAAATTTGTTTTACCCGAGTGCTAGATAAGTTTATTTTGTGAACTTGTAGTCTCCATCTTTGAAGATCTTTAATAATACATTGGGCAGCTTGGAAATTCTACAGGTACAGTTGGTCTTGCCTTGGAATACAAGGATGGGCTGTATGCCTTGAAGTCAGTGTTGCTATTAAGGATTTTGGAAAACTCACTTCTGAGATCAAGAGCTTGTACTTGAGCCTTTTCTTGTAGATTAATACATCACACTGAAGACTGTTGTGGAAGGTTATTTTGATAAATAGTTGCCTGTGCTTTTACCCTAAAGTAATACTAAGGATCTTTGTACATCACTTAAAAGACTCAAAACTGATTTGTTCTCCCAAAAGTAAACTTAATGTCTTTTTATGTTGTCTCTATTATTACTCTTTTTTAAAGGCAAAAGCCTGATGTGAAAGTGTTTATTAGTTTGCATGTTGCAGAGAATTCTGTGGAAGTAGTGTTCAATTATTGTGCCAATTAATAGGTTTTTTACCAACTCTTACCTTATTTATATATACTTTAAGCATATAGTGTAAACTTTCCTACTGTATGCATGACTTGTGGAGATTCTTTTGAATGTGCTGTGTGCTGAGATACTCCTGATTTTAAAAGTAGTTTTAGTATGAAAAAGTCCAGGTAACTAAAACATATCTATAAAGTTTAAACAGAGAGAAGGCAAATGCTAGGTAAGGTTTGTATAAAAAAAAAAACCCAATCCTGAACTGGGGTTTTCAAGAATCAGTCTTTCAGCTTTTGAGAAACACAGAAGCTCCTACTTGTGTGTGTTGGAGGTATGGAAATGTGGTACTTGTGACATGTTAGTAGCATGGATAAGCCTTAAATGGTCGTGGAAGTAATTGCAATAACCCAGATTAGCTTTGTTCAATCTGTAGGACGCACAGTGATATTTACAGACCGTTCAGGTATGAGTGCAGCAGGCCACATAATGCTGGGGACCATGGATGTTCACCATCATTGGACCAAAGTAAGAAGATTTCAAAGTAAATAATAATGCCTCCTGTAATGACATCCCTTTTTTTAAGCTATGAACAATATGCTAATTGGTGTAAATAACTCATGAGTAATTTAATGCAAACACATAGCTACTATATTTAGCATGACTATGACATTGCATTCTAAATTTAATCCTGTCATATGCTGTTACAACAACCTTTGTCAGATCTTCCCTGCTGCTTTCATTAACAAACTAGTCCTACTTCTGGTCAGATACAGAGAAATCCAGTTCATTATATGGTGCTCCAGCCTATGAAATGAGCACTGGCAAAATCTTTCATTATCCATGAAAAGCTCATTTCCGTGGAAAAATTCAGGTTTCTTACGGAAGTGGGAGTTGTGAAGTGTTCATTTCTGTCAGTGCCTGCTACCCAACCCTGTCATTTCACATCATTCTTCTAGGTAGGTAATGTGAATGTTGCAGAAATCTATTTAGCAACTGGAAATTCTGCTGCTGCTTGTGTACAGTTTGGAGTTGATGATTTTTCTGGTGGCATAAATGATGAATGTGAGGAATCACAAAACAGGCAGCAATATCAGCATGAGATTTTCTTGAATCTTAGTTACTGAAATGTCAGTGATAATTCTATCAAAAACATTTCTTTATAAAGCAGATAATCAGTGGAATTTCACAACTGGGACTTGAGCTGGAATATCAGAACATTCTATATTCCAACCAACGAATAATACGAAAATTTAGTGCACAATACAAATCTTTCTCTGGTGGCTGTTTGAATTTTCACCTATACATGTTTTACCTAAGGAGAAAACAAACCATGTTTTGTTAATGTGAATGATTTGCAGATACTCAAACCAAGAAACTAGCATTTAATGCAGATCTTCTGCTGTGCAATTTGCAAGTGTTGAGACCCATGGGAATTTAAGTGTTCTTCTGACTAATAATAAAAAAATGCACTCTCCTCTTTGAAAAGAGAAATGCTTCATCATTTTAACTTCTGCCAAGGGATTTTCTGAAGGGGTCATATGTCAACGTATGGAGTGGTTGTAGTGGTGGTATTTGCTTTGGAAGATAGAGGAGAGGTATATATTTGAACCTGAAGTCAAGGGCTTTTAATTTTAAAGTGCACTGAAGGTCATGTTAAGCAATACAGAAAAGTCTGAAAATTTTCACGAGGTTGGTTAGTAATTTGTATTTTAGAGAGCAGAACTTTTTGTCATTTTAGAAAACAATCCTGAGTGCTACCACAAAGTACTGTTGCTAATTACTAGAAAAACGAAGCAGTAGTGTTCAAGTCACTCTGTAGATTGCTGGTCAAAGGCACAGTATAGCAATTACTCTGAAATCACTTGACTTTTTACAGCAGGAGTTTGTTGTTTGGGTTTTTTTTAAATGTAAAACTGTTCCAGTAATAACTGGGTAGATGGTAAGAGGCGACTGTTACTACTCTGTGACTTTACTCTTTCATTTCATTGCCCTGTTCCAGCTTTCTCTCTTATACCCTTCTATGTCTCATCTCATGGGTCTAATCACTTCTTAATCTTTGCTGGTATAGGCTTTGTAAATTAGATATCTGGTACCTTCCTCCTTTCTGCTCTCCCTTCAGACTAAAGACAAACTAGGTTATAATCCAAACCCTTGGAAAGTACCAATTCCAGCAACAGAGACTTCTGGTTTTAAGAGATGGTATAAACCAGGCTGGGAGAACCAATCTGGACTGTATGTGAAACAGCTCTACCACAGTAACTGTGATGATAAAACATTTTACATGGGCCTCAGATTATTATTGGTTTTAATTTTTATTTCTAACTATGAATTTCTGTAGATAGAGAGAAAGACACCATCCATCAGTCTGGATGTAGCCTCTTGAGGCCTTTGTAGGATAAATACTGAAAATACGTACAAGCTTATTTCACAATATCTTGTCCCAAAAAGCATATACTTTGTAATTCTTATTTTTTGGTATTCTTTGATTGCTATTTTTTCCCTTGGGTTCAATGTTTGCATCATTAAGTGTTACTTTATTTATAGTTTCTTTTTACTTCTTGAAATTAAACGTGATGATTTATAACACAGGAAATGTGGTTTTGTGTATGTGCACAGATTTTTGAGAGATTGCCAAATTATTACAAACTTCAAAAAAGACTGCTATTCTTGGAAGATCGGATAAGCCAGCTTCTGGGAGGCATACAAGTGATATATATTGAAGAGCTGCAACCCCTGTTGACTCTAGAAGAGTACTATAAGACTCTGGACTCTTTCTATAACAAGTTATGTGACAGCAGACTACCTTTTCATCCTCGCAGTCTGCGAGGCTTGCAAATGATTCTGGAAAGGTAGGTATTTGCAGGAGAAGTTTCTTTATTTTAGAGCTCCTGCTCTTCCTTCTCCCCCTCCCCCAATTATTGCTTTCACTAAGAAAACAACTAATTCTGTCTCAGATTTTCAGTACATCAAAGTCTTTGTTTCTAAAGGTTTTAAATGCACGTTTACAAACAAGGAAGAAATCAAAGTGAAGAAAATCCTGCCTATTTCATTCAAGTTAGAGTCAAAGTTCTGGTTTTATCTTGCAGTGTTCTGATGGGTTAAATCAAAGGTTCTGTGCTGCCAGCTTAACATTCAGCTATGTAGTATGTTGCTGCTATTTGTATTTTTTTTTAGCATTGTTGACAGATACTTTTGAAATACAGCTTTTAAAAAGGTACATTTACAATGCTTCTGTATTCTCCTGAACCAAACTTGATCAATCTTTTTAGCAATTATTTTGATTGCAATTAATTGATACTCTTTTATCTTCAGAATTAATTCTGAAAGTAGTTGATGTCAATACTTGTGGGGGAAAAAAAAAAGGAAAAAGAAACTTCTGTTTTCACTTCTCCTCATGTCTCATTAGTGACAGATGCGCACCAAGCTTACATGAATTTGGACACTTCACAATCCCAACGGTCTGTGATCCAGCAACACTTCAATGGTTTATTTTTGCTAAAGCACAGGAAGCAAGAGAGAATCTGAAAAGAAAAGAGGAGTAAGTGTTAATATGACTTGATAAATTTGGCTTATTAAGATCTTTGCATGCCTTATGTTTCATTAGGAGGAGGAGAGCTTTGAAGAATGTAATCATGCTCTTTTGGTGGAAAAAGAACCCCTTCTGTTTAGGAAATAGGACTTTACCCATCAACTTCACTAAGTCAAAAATTTCATTGTTCAGTGAACACAAACCATTGTTAGAAAATACCCATCCCTCACACAGTAGAAACAGTTGTCTTATTCAGAAGTTAAAGATCTTTACTTACAAGACAAAATCATGTAATCCCCAGGGGAAAGATGGAGTTTTTAAAGAGACCTTTTTTAATTGCATTAAAAACGTAACAAACTTCTATTATGTTACTGAAATTGTGACAAGAAAGCCACAAAATATAAACCGAATGTAACTGAGACCAACTAGAGAATTGTTCTTTCTAGTTGTCTGTCAGTTAATTGAGGAACAGATTAGTTACCCAACAAGGGGAAGTAAAAAAACCTGGAGTAGATTGGTGCAATAAATACCTCCTTGGTACTCTTTCACAGTTGTGAGAGATTTGAGTCCATGACTTGTAATATCTATCAGAACTGGTAATTTTCTTCTTGCTCTTGTATGTTGCTTGTGTCTTTGTGGATTAAGAGCTTGAAGTAGAGGTGCTGGATTTATTTTGAATTAAATAATACGAGAGGTAACTAGGTGTTACAGTCCTTTTAGAGTTTGTTACTGGAATTGTATTTTTCTGCTTTGGAAAGTTTTTAATGAGCCATTGAAACATCACACTGCTATGGGTGTATACGTGATGGATAGCTCCAGATATTTTTTTGTGAAGGTTATTTTAGGTTTGAGTCTTACTGAAAGTTTCATGGTTTTATCTGTTGAGACCATGGAGGATGTATTTTGGAGATGGACCGTGGTAAAACATGGAGGCTCATTGAAATTTTTCCATAACTCTGGTCTAGCTTTGAAGTTAGATTATACTTTTGCCATACAAGTTACAACTGCTGAACAGCTTTCTACGTAGATCTCCGTGTGTGACATATGTCTGTAGAGGTTGGGAGGAATGTTGTAGCAAATGTATGCACTTGCTTCTGGATAACTCACTCAACAAAAGTCGTGACAGTACCCCACATTGTATACAAATCCAAGAAAAATGTGGGGCTCTCCTCAGACTACAAGCAGCTGTGTTGCAAGAATGCAAAAGCCACATACCTCACATCTTGTACGTTAGGTGATGGATGGGTTGTACAAAATGGTAGAGAACAACTATACTGGGTCATATGGAAAGTCTGTCTCCATCATCCATTAGCCAATAGAAAGGCTGTATGGGGCAAAAAATAGGGTGGGTGTTTTTTTGTTGGGTGGTTTTGTTTTTTTTTAATCGCTGCTCCTTCCCAGTTTCTAACTGACAGCATTCAAAAAAATACTTGAAGCTGGAAAAAGAGCATTCACTAGAACTTCTTCCCACCACCACCACCTTGTCTAACTAATTTTGAGCTGATTTATATTTTGTGGCTCCAAAATATCCTGTGGCAGCAAATTGCACAGCTGAATTACATGCAATGTGTGTATGAAGGAGGAAAGAGGTGTTCTTTGGTTTATAGACACACAGCCTGATGATTTCATTTGTCATCCTCTTGTTCTTGTACTTTAGGAAATGCAGAACAGTCATTCTGTATTTATCACCTCTACCTTTTTTTTGTGGAGATGTCATATTTCAATTAGTTGACCTTTATTGAAGCTGAAAACTCCTTTTCCACTTAATGCTTCCTTGAACAAAACCCATTCTGTACTTCTGATTTTTTTCCTTAGCCTCCTGTGATTCTTAAAGGGAGGGCTGAGATAAAGTATTTTGAGATGTACTGGATTTACTTAGCACATGCCATGCAGATAAATGTTTTGCATGCAGTAAATAGCATGGGTGAATTCCTTATGGCTTGATGTGCTGAGGAGTTCAAATGCTGCTAATGCAGAAAATTGCCTTTTCTGTGTGGATAATAGTCTTCTAGTAATGCAGGATTTAGTATCAATCTTCTTCCATTGCTTATGTCAAGGAGGAGTTTTGTACTGTGATAGAGGTGAAGCCCTCTTGTGGGAGTGACTGAAAACTAACTCGCAGTTCTTGCTATGTGTAGCTAACTGCGTATGCTTCAAGGGAAGCTGAGGTTTCACCCTACAGGAACATGCTTCACCCTCAGTTACTTGAGAACACACACAGGAGAATGGCACAAATAGGTCAGTAGGGAGGGCAGGCTTGCCCAGGTTAACTTACTGGCCCACTTCATCCCGGACTGCCAGATCTATGCTGGGCTTCTTGTACAGCAATCAGAGAGCCTCAGCTGAGCCTAGTGGTATGACAAGTACATGAAGCTCTGGAATACTGAGCTCTGGAAAAAGTACTGTTAAGCCCCTACAGTAGTGTTCTTATGACTTCCAACAGTAGCAGAGTCCATGCTTAGCTTGAGTTCATTCACATCCCAGCAGGTCTGCAAATGTGCTACTTTGTGTCTCCTCCCATTTGGCACTGGGTCTGTCTTGTAGGGCAGCAGTGGAGCTGTTCCTGTAACCAAGCTGGCTCTCAAGTGTGTCTGTGTTAACGTGGCACAGTAAGCTTGCTAAATCTGAATTGTCTGTGCATCAGATGATCAGTCACAGTTGCAGCGGCTCTTAATTCTGTATATTAACCTTTTTTTCTGAATAGCTTGTGTTTGCTGTGGGCTGTCTTAACTATTTTTTGTGAGGGGATGAATACAAAAAATCATCTGCAAGCTATGAACTCCATAGAATCATAAAACCATTTAGGTTTGAGAAAAGCTTTTAAGATCAACGTGTCCAACCAAATCCCTATACTTCTCCAACTGACACATTTAATATCCATCAGGTGACTGTATCTGTCATCTGTTGCTTTGATGAGGTGCAGAGTACTGGTCTTAGTTAAGAAGACAGACTAATTGCTAGAATGATTTTATTCTTGAAGCTTACACTTTCAAAGTGCACACTTTCATCCCTTACATTAAAAACGGAGCCTTCCAGGAGTTTTTGTTTTGTTATTTTTTTTCCCCCATTAACTTGTGAGGGGGAAAAAAAATAAGGTCATGGTGCAGGCTTTCAAATTTGGCTCTGCCTTGGTGTGCTGGTGGCTGTAGTCACGGAAGCACATTCAGTCTAGCCTCAGAGGTAGGGGTGGCTATTCACCTGCACCAACATCTCAATTGTGCTGTAGCCGTGCGTGAAGTGGCAGCTTTGTGTACGTGCATATAGCCTACAAATACACTTATTTCAAGTGTGTTGTTGTTTGGTTTGTTGGTTGTTTTTTTTTAAGAGGTGAAGTTCTAATTTTGTCACTCTCCGTTGTCATTTGCTAGGATGATGATTACAGAAAAAGAGCTCATTGATACTTCCACTGAAAAATTTTCCTTGGATCGGCTGTATAAGGAGCCCAGCGTTTCCAGTGCGCAGATGATAGACTGTTGTAAGCGGCTGCTGGAGGAATCGTTGCCATACCTACAAGGCATGCACCTTTGCATTTCACATTTCTACTCTGTGCTGCAGGATGGAGAGCTGTGTATACCTTGGAACTGGAAAAACTGAGGACTTATCTGATAATCAGATGAATTGTTTATTTTATGTAAGAGACTCTAAATATGAGTGTTTTAAAGAGTAAATTATTTAAATCTGTATTTTGATAAAAGCATTCAGCCTACAAATTTCTAACTGCTGCTTAAGAAGGATGGAGTCCTAGACACTTTGCACAATGCACAGTATTGCCATTTCTGGGAAAGACGTCCGTACCTTCTCCATGCAGCTGTGAGAATCCCAGTGGATGGTACCAGTTGTGAAACCTCATTTTTGTAGTGAATTATGAAAATCTATTAAATTGCAGGTCTGCAAGATTGTGCATGTGTGTCTTAATATGCCTACATATTGCCAGATCTTAAATAGAGTGTACAACTCAAACCAGACATTAGATAGCATCTTAAGGAATTCACTCTACCTAAGTTACCTGCTGGCAATATTGGCATTTCGTATTACCTGTTACTGAACTTTTTAAAAAGATACAGGAAAAACCATCAGAGTATTTCTGTTTTGCAGAAGAAAGCAGTTACATTAACTTGGTCTTTACAGTAGAGTTTCATATGCTGCTCCAATATTGTTGCCTTAGAATTTCAGAATATGCCACTTGCACTGTCTGCAGTCAGTTTAATGGAGCTATCATTCTGTTTGTTTTCCAGCATGTACTCCATCAATACAGACAATCCTCTCTACTTACACTATAGCAGATTGCAAGTCCCATTCACAACACTTAAAACATGAGTAGTTTAATGTGACATCTAAGGAGAGAAAGCATTGATTTGTGTGAGATTGTCTGCAAGAGTAAAAAGCAAGGAGTCTGCAGTAAGGCAAACAAGTGGATTGTGTTATTCCTACTTTATTCCATGAAAAAAATGAAAGATGTGAATGTATGTCAGCACTTTTTTGTTGTAATACATGTCAAGATGCATTTTGTATTTGCAAAATACCACTTGAGAAGAACCAGTTGTTAAATTTTCCTAGACCTGAGTTCACCTATAACAATTTGCAAAAGAGGAGTTGTCAAATATGTACTTGCTTTGTATTTACATTTGTATTGAGTATGGAAATGGTTGTGGGTTTGTTTTCTTTTCTTAACAGGCTCAGTGTCAATTGTTTGTCAAGTTGCCAAACTTAAACTCCCCACTGTGATCTCAAACTCCATTATAAAACATCCAGAGGGAAGCTGCAACTTTCTCAGGTCTTTAATTAAGCTGAATTACTAGCAATTCTTGTCTAGGTTTTGAAGGTCAGTTAATAGTTTCTTCCAAGTGGTTAATTTCCATTGCATATTACTTCCCCTTGCTCCATCTAGCATTGGTGATACTAGCCATGTCCCAGTTGTGGTAAGCAAGTAATCCCAGCTGCATCAGTTGCAGACCAGCAATATTCCCGTAACTGCCCTCTGACAGTAGAGTGTCTTCAAAAATAAAAGCTGTGTAGTATTATTTTTTTTTTACCTTGCAACTCTTCAGGCAAGAAGCAGTTTTCCAGTTTGACTGCAGAAGAGTTAAAAAAGCAGTCTGAGGGAAGGTGAGTAGACTCAAGAGTCTGATGCAATTCCTTGAGGACTGATGAGAATGTCACAGCAGTGACTAGACAGGGACCTTCTATTTTCAGCATAGAGAAGACAACTACAATTGGCTTGAAGGGGAGACACGAACTGCAAAGAGCCTTCATGAAGTAAAGCATGCAATGTTTCCACAAGTGAACTGGGACAGTGAAGACTGACCTGGAATGGGGATTGTAGTAAGTAAGGGCAGGAGCGAGAGAATGGGACTGAGTTTAAATGTAGAAGTGGTGGAAATAGTTGCTGTTAAACACTTCCAGTCTGGGATTTTCTCTTTTCCTTCCAAAGGGAAAAAGCCACTGTCCTCTGGCAAAATGTGTCAGCCCTCAAAGGGTAGCATGGCAGCCTGCTTTTCTGTTATCTCCAGGCTGGGGTCTCAGGTCTGTGCAGTAAGCCCAGAGGCGGTCACCTCATGTGCTGTGGGAGTGGTCCTTCCCTTTTCTGTTAGGTTTTGTTTTGCTTTCCTAAGTTCTGAAGGACACACCTGTCAGAATCTAAACCTGCTCAGCAGCTGAGCAATATGAAAATGGGTTTGAATTAATATTAACATCTACTATATAAACATTATTCAGTACAGAATTTCTCATTGATCTGTGGCCAACAACCAAAAGTGTGCTTGGTATGAAGTTTCAAAAAGTATTCTCTTAACAAAACAAACAAACAACAAATCCTAATCCTAAATTGATGTCTTGCTGTTCTAATCATTATGTTTGGCTTAGATTTTTTTTTTTTTTCTTTCTCCTGTTCAGAAATTTATAACAAACATTTGAAAAACAAGTGAGAATCTCTGCCAGTGATCAAAGACTTGAAACACACGCCGGTCATCCGTCATGAGTCAATAAACCAGATCATGTCATTCAGCCCCTGTGAATGGTTTATTATTTTAGTGCAGCTGTCAGTAGGAAATTCAATGCTAGATTCAATACCAGAATAAAAAGAGATGGAGGCTTAAGACAAAGTTTATCACTTTAAGGAGTTATTTTGGTGCTGTTTAATACTGTGACCTTGAGATGCGCTCATGGTTGAACAGCAATTTCCATTTTGTCAGGTGTCAATGTTTCAGCCTGTCTGTTTTGTATGAATTCCTGTGTTACAGGTTCTTGTCTGTTCTAACAGCTTGCTAAGTGAGTTTTAGTCTTAGAGCTGTGTATGACAATTGTGTGAAATAATGCCCATTTTGTTGTTGTTCTTTTGGCTATTAACTGCTGAGATATAGCCTCAGGGACTAATAGGCATGTATTTGTGTTTCTTAAGACACAGAAAATGTTGATAATGAATCATGAGAGAGACTTAAAAAGGGAAAACCTTGTAGAAGATTAGAGCTGGTGTATCAAAGCATATCCAAATTTCATCACAACTCTGTGGAGAACATAAATCTTGTTTAGTTTGTGTACATTACAGCTAAAAAAAAAAAAACTGAAACCACCTGTGAAATTTTAAAGCTTATTTGAAGTTGTCTTTCTGAGAATATATAGTCTTTGTCTGAACAGGGTTTTCTCTGTGATTCTTTGGGAATATGCATGTACTGTTTGTGTGTGGTACTTGCATCCAAAGATGTGACGTCCCTAATACTTCTTGATAAGCTTAACATTGTACCCATTTGTAGAAGTGCAGGGCAGTTAGTGGGGAGGGGATGGCAGTCTTGCTGGTAAAGAGAAAATAGAGCTGTAAATACAGTAAAAATGTTAATTTCAAAAGAGAGAGATCATACTTTTGCATATAAATACTAGAATGATTTTACTTTAAAATACAAGATAGAATCTCAGTTCTGTGCGTGGGGAAAAAATGTTCAGATCTGCTATGTCCTCCACTGGGGCACTGTGTATCTGAGTACCCAACCTGATGGATTGTGATCTCAGTGATGTCTTTAAAACAGAAAAAGCTTTTGAAGGTGTCTTATTTAGAAGATCTCAAATTTAGTATTTTCTTGACAGCTTTTATGTCCTGATAATGTATTTTTTTGTTATTTCCATAGCTTTTGGCTCTTTTGTGATTACATCTTGAGCAAGTTTCAGTATTTATTTTCTTTAACTCTTTTGTTTTTCCTAACATGTTTACCAAAAGAACACAGGGTTTGAATTGACCCCTTCTAGACTGTGAGCTGTGCTAAATACAGATCCTCCAAACATGCCTTAAATTGAGCTGCTTAACTTCCTTGTCAGCTTCTCTTGGATTGTGACAGGGAATGAGATTTCAGGAAAGTAAGAGTGGCCAAAGTTTGTGCCAAGTGTAACAGCTGTAACGACAACATGAAACAGTGTTTTAACACTTGAGGTTAGATAAAAAGAGCAGGGTTATAATTTTCTTCCTAATTTAGTTCCAGCATTTCTGCCTAGCTGCTCAGGAGAGCAAAAGGCAATTTGATGGAGCTTGAGATAACAGTTTTAATTTTGGTTTTATTATTTCTCTTTAACAGTCTGCTTTGTCATTGGATTTTTATTTTTGTAGGGGCACAGTTGAGCAGTCAGCTAATGCCTGTGGTAGCTGTGTGCACCCTGTGTCTGTAATAGGATATTCTGGGACCATTTGCTAAAAGCAGCAATTGGATAAGAACTTGATGTCCTCCCCTCAAGACTGTTCTGTGATCTGGTAGCCACAGTTCAAGATCAAGGTGTTTCCTTCACAGTGCTTTATCCAACCCACGCGTTATTTCACCCATCAGTTTGCCATGCTCCTGGGAACCTCTCATTCTGGGTTGTTTGTGTTTTTTTCTTTAATGGGATGTTTCAAGTTCATTGAGTCCGGGGATCATAGTTGTAGACAGAGTTTTGAAATCTTGCTTGTGTTACAATCCAAGGGCGTGGGTAACTCTGGTTTTCAGCTGGCATGGGGTTTAGACAGTCCATCAAGACAGAGCTTTAATAATGCACAATTGCACAACACTGAAAAATGATTGAAGAGTAAATGCAATCCCTCAATTTCACACTTAATTAAAATTATTAGAAAGTACTCAACAAGGAGCACTACCAATTTGATTTCTCTCACCTACCTGCAGCCAGGGCACTGGCCACATGATTAGAGGTTCACCCTGCTAGCAGGGATTTGCAAAGGTGATGTTGGCTCTGAGAAGCAAAGCTACCAAGGGTGAGTCAATGCTATCTTCATCAGCACTGCCTATGCAGCCCCAGGGAAGGCAAACAGTCACAGCAGCCTCTCTAGTGAGGTGGCTTGAGGAGCCTTGCTCATTTGAAGGAAAAAAATCCCAGAACACAACCAAGCAAACAAAACCCCCAAAACAAACAAAACCAAACAACAACAAAAATCTCCAGAAGAAGTGAGGAATGGCCTTTGTGAAAGTGCTCTGTGGTTTTGTGGCAGTGTTGAGAGGTTAACAGCTCGCAGTGCTACGAGCTAATTCTCTGTTGCAGTTTTGCACATTTCAAGTAAAGGAAAATTCCTGATGGATACTGCTGCTGTTTTCAAAATGGACAATGCCTCTAGGCAGGTAATATTTAAGCACAAAAGCATTAGTGTATTGCATCATCAGATGCACATTCCTCTCTGCTTAATCTTTGAGTTTGAGACCTTTCTCCAAAGGTCATAAAGCATTAATCTAAATGTGACTAACAAGTTCACAAGGGTTTTAGCAACAGGGAATCTTGTTTCGCTTAATATTTGTATGATGCCTGGAATTGCTGAGTCTCTTGCAGTCTGTATTACCACCAGGGAGGAAAAAAAAACCAAACCAAACAAACCCCAAACCCAATTAATTAAGCCTGCGCGGTTTCAGATGTTTTTTTCACAGCTCAGATCTTTGCTGTCCTGATAAGACAGACTTTGGAGGGCAAACAAGCTGTGCTGTAAAACAAGGGACGTACATGCATTCTGGTTTAGACAGAATTCTGTGCTGAAGCACAAGATGCCCTGTGTCAGTTTTGAGATGGTGAAAAGTGTGTGGGACAAAAAGCCCCACAGGTGTGAACTTCTCTTGGTCAAGATCAGGACTTTAATTTTATATTTATTTCTATTTTTTTAATTATGTCTGTCACTACTGTATGGCTCTTTCCATCTCTGGCAGGTGTGGAAACTGTAACTGTAATCTTCTGGCATGAACCAAATTTCATCTGTGATTTATGCTGTGGTCTAAAAATGAGGATAAGGAACAATAAGGTTTAGGATTTACGTAGCTTAGCACTTACAGGTTTTGCCCATCTTCTTCCTAATGCAATTTGTCATGGTCAACACTGAATGGCGGATCTTAAGAGCAGGTTCTAGCTGAGCTTTCTAGATACAATTTAGTAGCACATCACTACCTTGGTGGCAGCCATTTGAAAGCCATTCAGACCTTACTGCCTTTCCAGGTATCTTCATGTCCTGACAGACTTTCTCAGCTCACATGTCTCTCTTGGAAGCCTTGAAAATTAATTGCTTTTTTAATGTGAAAAATCATGTGTGAAGATACTCTGTCATTAAAATAAAGCTGTTTAGGGATGTATAGTAAGGCAGTATGTCTGTATAGCTGGTTTGCTCTAGAAGTATCTTTTGGAGAAAATAGTTGTTTTTCTGGACAGGGGTGTGCCCTGAGTTTCTCCTTCATGTTGTTTAGGTACAAGTGAGAGATTAGTGTGTTCTAAATGTCATTGTTCAGAAGCAGTTAAAAGAAGAGAGCATGAAGGGGTTGGGGTGTTGAGCACATCTGCCTTCCTCCTTCCTCTTTTCCACTTGTCTCAAGCACTAGTGCCATTGAGTGAACGTGGACCATTGGCTGCAATGGTGACAAAGCACTTGTCAAGAAATTACAGACCAGCATTGTCACTCTGTGTCTTAAACCTTCATGATCCATCCCTCTACGTGCATTCAAATAAGTTCTAGCATGCTGCTTGTCTCCATAGTAATCTGTAGAGACTTTATCAAATGCTGGCTCATCCATGGCACACAGTATTTGGTACTCCTGCTCTTGTTTGTTTGTTTAAAGTTTGTGTTGGTTTTGTTATTCTGTCATGGTTAATATGCTTTATTGTGTTCATTTATTCAAAAAATAAACCAGCCTTTCTGGAGGACAGAGTTAGCATTAAGGTAAAATACACAGTGAAGAATGGAAGCCTAGGTGCCATTAGCAGTTGCTTAAAATGGGCTGGATTTTCTAGTGGTGATTTTCTTCTCTACAAATGCATTTTGCAAACATCACCTTCTACTGAAGTCTTCTTGGGTAATGAATTTGTGAAACGTTTTCAGTATCACCCTGAGACAGTAGCAGGAAATGTCCCCTCATTGACTACGTATGGTAAATAACTAAAATGGCTAGGATCTTGCATGGACCCTGCACACTTGAAAGCCCTGCATAATTCCTAGCTTCTGGGCAGGGGGAAGGGACTGTAAGTCGGGAGAACTGCACTGGAGCATTTTCATCGTGGTGCATTGCTGAAGTCATGACATAAACAAGTTTAGAGTAGCTGTAAACTCTCCTAGTGTTTCCCTTTCTGCTTTATTAGTCATTTCAAACCTCCTGCTACCGGAGTTACAACCTTGGGATTATTTTTTGTACAACGAGCACATTTAAAGTGGAATTGTTGCATAACTTTAAAGATAGCATACATTATCAAAAATTAATTTAATGGTCCTCTAGGATCCAACTCTGGAGGTAGTAAACAAGTGTCTCAGTTATATATTGTCTTCAGTTATTTATTAAGAACTACAGGGATTTTCTAGAACATCTCTCTAGTGAAGCTCAGGGATGTTTTCCTAATGCCAGCAACAAAGCTCTGCTCTTTAGTTTGATAGAAATGGACATAATTTCCCTGTTGGGTTTCTCTGTTTGAACTGTGTAATATTTCACTGCATTTACTAAAGTATATTACAAATATGACTTGATACGAGGAAAATCCTAGTGGCGAGGCTAAAGCATTTAATTTTGAATGGACATTTTGCCAACAGGATTTTCAATATATTGCCATGTGTTTGAGCATAGTAAATTAACACACAGATTACACACCATCAGTATGGCTCATTTTCCTATGCACTAGAGCAATTTCCTCAGCAGCTTTTCAATCTTGTTTAAGTTTCTTCTATCTTCAGTGTTATTATGGTTTGGACTTTGTAATTACTTCTAATTGTTTGTTTGTTTTATTTAAGCAAACCTATTCCTCAAGGAAACCACTGCAGTGGGCAAGGGTCACGTTCTGCCTCATGCACAAGATGATCCACCAGTGTCTTCACTGATGCAAAGGCAGAAGGACTGAGTCAGTGGCAGAGTGCCACCTTCAACAGCCAGTTGCAGCAGCCTTGAGGGGCTAGAGGTAATACTGGTGTGGTTCCTTGCTTAGTCAAATTTCCTAGGAGGGGAAGCACGGCCTGGGAACACAAGGACCCATGGTGATCAGATATGTCTTGCTACAAAACCTCATGCCCAGAGATGGGGTTTCCTAGTGGAGAAAACCCTTGTCTCTCTGAGAAGCCCAGCCTGGAGAGCTGGAGGCTGCCTGCAGGTGGGCAAGGGCCACCACGGGCAGGGAGTGCAGCATGAGTTAGAGCATCTGTCAGCAGCAGGGCTGCAGGAAGCTGATTTGCAGCAGTGTGTGAGTGGGAAGGCTGTAGATAAGTGCCAGGGATGCCAATCCAGGGCATGGGGGTCTTCCTGTTCACCACTCATAACAACCATGTCAGTCATTGGAAATGCTTCTGGTGATGCAAATGCTTAGGTTTGACACAAAATAACTGTGAGAAGTGTAGTCATACTGGTATGGAGAGATCACACCTGAAAAGACCACACAATCCCCACTAGCCTGTGGCTATCCCAGCCTCTGGGCCTGGGGCTGCTTGTGGGGCAGAAAAGAATGAGCATGGTCACTTCATTTGATGACACACTCATCTCCAAAGGTATGCCTTAACTGTAAGCCTTATGGGTTGCTTCTCTTTCCTAAGGGCAGTGATAGTCAGCAGGCAGCATCTCTAAGGTGCTACCAGTGAAGGACAAAAGTGTTTCAGAGAAAGTGAACTGTAGCAGCAAAGCTGGCCGTAGAGCCCCCACCACTGCCCATCAGACACCTCCCAGGATGGGCTGAATACCCCACCCCTCATCATTGCCATGTACCGCTGCCCTTCTCAAATGCAAGACGGCAGCATCCTGGAGCAATACTTCAGTGCACTGCCATTGCCGTATTCCTCCTGGGAGAACAGCTGGGGCCCTTGGCTGCAGCCCTTTAAGCTGCAGTGCAGTGCTCTTTAGGTCTCTATTAGCCTGTAAAATTAATTCTATTCTGCCTTTTTAAAAATAATACCTTCAAAGACAGAAATACCCAATTTTTATCTTGAAGGTTGCATTCAGTCTGTCCAGGTGCGCTCTGTAGGGTCTTTTTTAACACAAAATGTTTCATTTTAATTTATCTATTTTAAAGATCAATTAACTGTGATATGTGGTCTAATGGAGAATGAAGCTCTCAAATGTTTCAACAAAGGGAAGGAGGAGGCTGTGTGAGACCTGGAGCTCTGTCTTGCCAGAGGGAGCAGCCCTGCCAGCACAATGATAGCTATTCCACCAGGGGATTTCTGACACACACTGCCCCTGCATTTCTGGTGTTTATTATAAAGGGAAGAGAGGACAAAAGCTCAAGGGAAAACAAAAATCTAGGTCTGCCTCAGGTTATTATAAACTGAGAATTGATAGGCAGTCTCAATTGCCTGTTGCTAAGCAGCCAAGAGAATTGGTTGACCATAGCATGGGCTTTAAAAAAAAAAAAAAAAAGACTAAAAAGGCAGGAAGCTGTGTGTTTGTCAGGGGTACATGAAATAACCTGTAAATATCATCACTACCATAGAGTCCCATTTTGTCCCATCGTACATGTTTGTGAGATGCCATTGTATGAGTGATGTGAAACAAGTCAAGCCTTGGGTGGACAGGATAACTTCTGCTTTAAAACAGAAATGAAGAAAAAAGAGAGATTCTGCTGTGTCAGTAAGGCCAAAAGCACCCTTTTGGATTCCATTTCTTAGAGGTGTGATCTTCCAGCACCTGAAAAGCTATGTGCTAATGCTCACAGGGACCAATTCCTAGGGATGCAAGTCCCTCCTTTCCCATCCATTGTCAGCAAAATGACCTTCAGCATTTTTTTTCCCCCAAAACACCAATGGCAAAGCACTGGAGATCTGACTCTTCATTCCCACTGCCAGCGGTCCCAGCACACTTTTGATCAGAGTTGTGGGAAAGACACAATGCAATACTCATACTAGGAGAAGTAACACCCACTGGCAGTCCCTGCTGCTTCCCCTGGGTAGGGAATGGACAGCCCTGCCCTGCCCACAGTCATCCCCATGCTGATAGGACCTGCTAAGTTCCTGACTTTCCCCCTTTGCATGCCCAGCAGCTGGGGAGCTGGAGTGGGAGAAAGCTGGTGTGTGTGCCTACAAAAGTCTGCCAGGAGGTCATGGGGCTTTTTTGCTATTTCCTTATTGCTCATCTAAGCTAAAATGATGAAAGAGACACTATGCTTGATGACAGCTTTTCACCACCCACGATTATGTCACCCCCTTTTCCTTATTTCTGCAAGCATGATTTTACCAGTCTTAAATGGAAAAAACAAACAAAAACCCCCAAACAAACAAACAAACCAAACAAACCCCACCCAAACAAACCCAGAGCCTATGCTGCTTTGCAATAATCAGTCTCCAAATCAATGATTTCTGTGTTCTGCTGTTGGTGTCCCCAAGTCCCTCCTCTCCTCAAGTACCTCCTGGCTGTCCCTGGATCAGCAGTGCACACAGTGTTGTCCCAGTTAAGGAGCAGACCATGGCCGTAGTCCTTTGCATCAAAACTTTCCCTGCTTCCACCCAGAGTGAATCCCCTTGGAAGCTGCTCATGAGCAAGCGCTGCTCCTTGTCTGAACCAGCTGCGGCACATGCTCCAGCAGGGTGGGCATCAGTCTGCAGGGCGTTTGGGGTGGTGAAAGTAACCCTGATACTACACCCAACCTGACTGGCAACTTAGCACATGCATGGACACAGGAGGCCATTGTTTTAAGATGCAAACAAGCACATGCAAGGAAGGGAAAGCAGTGGAGCCATGCTATGGTGCAGGGTCAGGCCACCCCTGCCCCCTCTCCTTCCCCAAGCACGGGTCTAAAAATAGATATAATCAGGTTTCAAAAAGGAAAAGAAATTAAGTGGTCAAGTGTCATGACCTTAGACATGCTGTGGGGCTGCCTTTCTCCCAATGTTGCTCGCCTTCACTGAGCTTCCTGCCTTCATTTCTGGACCAAACGCAGACAGAGCACAGGCCCTGAGCATGGCCATCAGCTGTGGCCTCTGGTTCTTCATGTTTATCCCTCCAAATCAACTGCTGCCTGCAAATGGTTCCTTCATTGTCTGGAGAAACACACCAGCAGGCACCTGGGGCTCCATCCCCAGTTCCTTGATGCAGTCACTGCATGGGACCAAACCACTCCACTGGGGCTTCTGTTTGAGCCATACAGGGAGACATCCAGTGTTTCCTCTTCACATGTCCACAAGTGTGGAGTTTCCCTGGCTGGCCCACATGGCCACACTGCTCTGTCTGATTTTATTGAAATCATAACAGGATAACAGCACATTTCATGCTGAGAACTCAGACCCAGAGCAGGGAAAGCAGAGGATATGGTGTCTTTGTAATTATAGTCTCATTTTTCCCAGATGGTGAGAAATCCCTCCATCCTCCTTTGCTTTTCTCCTGCTCAAATAACTTCTGAAAATGTTGGATAATTGGGTTTACTGCATATGTGCTCTGTGCAAGCGTAAGCCAGGACCCATGCTTTGCTTTGCCTTTCCTTTTGGTGCAGTGAGGAGCGCAAGTCTGCACTGCAGGTCCAACCAAAGGGCCACTTACAGCATACTGTGCCTCTGCCTGCAGCAAATCTGCCCCAGCAGTCTGCTTTTAATGAAAACTGCTACAGAAGACACTTTCACGCTTTATCAGTCTGTACCATGCTGGTGTGGCAACAAAGACCTGCTCTGCCTTGTCTATTTGCAGACCTTCTTGTTTCTTATCAGGAGAATTTTACCCAACAATTTGATTTTCTTGCAACAGGAGAATGTAATAGCACAGCAAACCTAATCCTTGGGTGCCTCCAGCACCATGCATCCGGAAGGAAGACAAAAGCTGCGCTGCATCCTGGCTGCTGCCTGTGGATGTGAGAGCAGGCAAAGCAGGATCACTGCAGGCAAAGCTCTGCACATTTGTGTCATCATAGAATATGACTTCTCCTAAAAGTCAATGAAAACTTTTCCCAAAATCTGACTTGCTTGTGCAAGGAAATCTTGGCTCTATGTCAGTCTTAGCTCAGCAGCTTGAACACAGGGACCAAGCCTACCCAAGGAGGCTAGACCCAAAACTTGTGATGTGCAGTGTGATCTATCCAGGCAGAGGAAGAGCTGTGGATGTTTTGCTCAAGTGTTTTTTTTCTCAGGACCTTCCCTAAAATCAAGAGCCAAAGCAGGATCATCGGGCTCTGGCTTTTTGGCATAGACACATTTGTAATCCACAGTGCAGCAAACTAATGCCTCCAAGGTCTGTTCAATCCAGCAAGACAAACCTGACATATTTTAACAAAAGCTTTTAAATTATCCTTTGGGAAATGTTCATGAATCATCAGGACGAAAACTCCTCAGCTAGGCATTTGTCGTAGTATGGATCAGAAGATGCAGAGCAGCTCCCAAAGAGGGTGGCAGATAAAGCTATGAAGTCAACTGGGGTTAAAAAATGCACACTGCACAGTGGAAAGTAAAAGAATGACAGCAATGGGTCAGATCTGGTGTGCCTCCTCATCCCAAACCTCCCTCTAGCAACAATGAGTAGCAGATGTTCAAGGAAAGATGAAAAACGGGGTAAATGCAAAGTGATCCTCTCCTTAGATGTCCTCCCAGGTTTCAGCACACAGTGGTTTCAAAAAAATCTGTAAGTACCCAGGAAAATGATATATGAGATCTTTTTTTAATTCTTATTTCCGTGATGTATGACTGTGGGATTTTTGTCCTGAATCCACATGAGCTCATTCAGCTACTGAACAGGCTTTTCAGAAAGACAGCATTATTGCAATGGCCAAATCTTCTATGCTTTCCACATGACTTGCTGTGGATGGGCAGCCTGCCAGGCTATCTAGATCCAGCCAGGAAGCCTACTAAATACCACTCAACAAGTCATGTCAGCTCCAGTTTCCTAGTGGTTGCATTAATGGTCGCCACTCTGACCACAGCGGGGAATGGTGTGTACTTCTCTGCAGGATGAAAGCAAGGCCACAGTCTTGTGTTGCTCAGTTCCCCCAGGGCTAAAGGGCCATTAAGGTCTGCCAGGATGCCTACAAATTTCTCTGCAGCTTGGTAGAACATCCCAAATGAGAAATGCCTGAAAACACAAAGGAGAAGATATTTGTGCAGGGAGCTCTACTCATGGTCTGGTGAATGAGTGTTGTGGTGCACATTAGTAAGACAAGAAATAACAGGTTCAAGCTTGAACACAGAAGATTCCACCTCAACATGAGGAGAAACTTCTTTACAGTGAGGGTGATGGAGTACTGGAACAGGCTGCCTAGGGGGGTTGTGGAGTCTCATTCTCCGGTGACTTTCAAAACCCACCTTGATGCATTTCTGTGTGGACTACCCTAAGTGATTCTACATTGGCAGGGGGGTTGGACTTGATGTCTTGAGGTCCCTTCCAAAATCTAGTGTACTGTGATACTGCAAAGACAGTTAATGTCCACCCTACACATGTAGTGGGGAGGACTCCTTTGCAAAATGCTTCATTTCAGCGCCAGGATTTGCATGGCAGAGGACAGGGTGGATTGTGAGTCATAACCCCAAGGAGCTCCCATTCTATGTCCTCAGGGCGTCCTGGGGCACACCCCCAGGCATCAGCCACCTCAAAATGCTTGGAGAGGCAGTGAGGCTGCAGGTCAAGGAAAGGACATGGCCATTCCAAGGGACCATCCTAGGCTGTAAACCACAGTGGTGACCACCTGCTTCCATGAGGTGAGCTGAGCTGGTGGTAGGAGGAAAAGGGAAAGCTTGAGGCAGCCTAATCCACCATTAACTTTCTTACTAATTCTCTCTTTCCTGAAGACACCTGAGCCACAGGGCTGGTGAGTGGTGTCCAGTGGCTGCCACCCCAGTTGGTATGAGCAGCTGCAGCCATCTGCAGTATTTGTGTCCCAGAAGGTCCAGTTTCTGCAGGATGGACACTCCAGGGTTAGATTTCTGCTCCTCAGGAGTGAACTCAGACCCGGATAGAGAGCGCTGCAGTTTTCTGGACAAAAACAGCCACCACAGATACGTTGCATAAACATCTCTGGTGCCAGGGGGGAGATGTTAAATCTGTGTCTCTTCAGCAGCATTGCCTGGGAGAAGGGAGAAAGGAGAAGTGGTTGCACAGAGCAGAGCTGTCCCCTTAGCCCAGTAGTCTGACCTACTGGGAGCCAGGAGATACATGAATGCTGTATGGAAAACTGCAAAAGACAAGCAGAAAGAAGACCAGGAACTCCTGTCCTCTGGAGGAAATGGGACAGGCTGTGTTGTGAGCAGTTCACCTAGACACTTCTTCATCCCCAGTTGTTGCCAATGACAAGGGACATCTTTGAGTCTATGAAAAGGTGAGATGAAAAAACTCAAGTGGTTCTTCAATGTATATTTATAAAGTAGCAATGATCTGTGTATTGTGGCTTTGGATCCTTATAATGTGGTGATGCACATACCCAGATCCAAACTAGCAGTAGTATAAACTGACCTGAAAACTGACTGTGGCTACAAATATACCTGTGTCCTCATCAGCTTTACTTTCTACCTTTCACACTGATTTTTTTTTTCTTTTTTTTCTTTTTTTCTTTTTTTTTCTTTTTAACCTTATCTTTATTTTCTGCTGCTTGAAGAATGAAATCAACCTGGCCAAAGAAGCTTTTCTGCCCCAACAACACAGCTGCGCCAGTCTTCACAAGGGATATCTGGGGGTATTTCAGAGTGATGTTCAGCCTGGGAGATGCTGGTGTGGGACAAGGAATTGGAGTAGGACATGGGAGTGACTGCCACGAATTTTGGTTCTGGCTCAGCTGCAGGATTGCTGAGTGCCCTGGGGGAGGTCCCATATCTGTAAAATGGGGATAATGTTTTCAAAGTTTACTCAGCTTTATGGAGGGTCATGACTGTTAATGGTCATAAGCTCCACCATGGCAGAGATGTGGTCCTTATAAGGGTTGTTGACACTCTCTTGAGAAAGAAAGCTTAATTCAAATCAGATGGCTTCACTGGTATTAAAATTGTTATCACTGTTTGTCTTCTGGCTGCCTTGTTGCAAGCCTTCTCCTTTTAGAACTGAAAGCAGAGCTTATACTTCTGAAGATTTAAACTGAAATTTGACCTCCACAGATCAGCCAGATTATTGAAAATAGGGGTTAGACCTTGGTTTTGATTTTTCTTGTCACACTCCTGGCCACAACTGGGCTGGAAAACATAAATATGGGCCATCAATGTTCAGGTAAAAATGGCTCTGGAGTCTGAGGAAAAATGGTACTGTTATTTGCAAGCCATAATACAAATTACCTTCTTTCAGAGATATAAAACAAGGATAGTTTTAGTGAAGAGGAAAAGCTAATTCCTGAGTTTCTTACCCTTGACTGCTATTTAATTTAACTATAATTTAATTCAGATGTTTATATGAAGATGCTCTGTTGGGATAAGGCAGTGAATCTAGCCTATATTGTGGAGATGAGTGCCTTTTTTAACTCAAGGAGTATAATGGTGTCATGGGATCTTTCATGCTTCCCTACAGACAGAGGCTTGATTTAAAATGTCACCTGAGGAATCACATCACCAGAAGCACATATTACTTTCTAGCTCAGTGCTAGAGTGGTGAGAGAAAGCCATGACATGCAGTTAGATGCTGTGCTTCAAAGTGTGGCTCAGCACTTGGACACCTGTGCTGTGTCAAGGGACAACTGGGATCTTTTGGTCCCTGGACTCTGATGGCAAAATTGCATCCCTTTACTGGAGGTACTGTTCTGCTGGATTGTTATAAATATGTCTTTGCAAAGAGCTAGTGACTGGAACCATCCCTTCTGCAGCATTCAGTGAGCTCAGCTCTTGATAGTGTTTTATTTTTTCCATCCACACCACTATTTTCAGACGTAGTTAGTACTAGTATTTCAAGTGTGAAGATCCATGCTAAGCAGAAACTTCCCCATCATTTTCCTATTTTTTTTAAAACATCTCTTGCAATGTGTTTGCTTAATGATGTCAGAAACTTCCAGCTGTCTCCACTGGGCATCACGGACCCACATGGAAGCCTGGGGCACTGGGAAAAAAGTGGCTGTTTCTGCCATCAACCAGGAAAGATGGCACCATACCTTTATCCACCTGCCACTGCAGGACCATCTCTCAGTCCAAGTATCTTGACCCAATAGAGCTACAAAACCTGCATGAGTCATTTGGTTTTGCCATGGTTCCTGCAGAGTTTCTTGATACAGAGAGAGAAGGTAAGCATTTTTTTAGTTAAAAATGTATACAGAATGTACAGAGGAGTGAGGCTTCTCTGGCTAGAGTGGGATTGCCCTGAGGAGAGCAGGTGTAGGGTGGGCATCCAGAGTGTGCCCAGAGGTGGAGGGCAGCCCTGCTGTGGCCTGCTTGGAGAAATGTTTGGAGATAAAAAGTGCTGCTGTTAGCAGTTGGTGAGTTCCCAGACTACAGAAAGCATACAATCTGTAGGAATGGAGTGCATTGTGTGGCCAGGCTTGCTTGCCAGAGGAGTGACATTTTCTACTGAATTTGCTAAAATGTGATTTTGGAGCCTGGCTTAATGTCCTGCCTTCCTATTGCCCAGTGTGTTTAGGAGAGGCAGGCAACAGGTAGTCAGGGCATTGCTTAACAAACACTTGGCAGTGAGGAGAAAAACTACTTTCAGCCTTGACATGGAAATCTCAGTTGCACTGAGGTTACTACCAGGAGTAGAGCTGTCTCACCACCACCACACAGCATGCTCGGCTTTCTGCCCCAGGAGCTCATGTCCACTGGAGCTAGCCCCTTCTCTGCTCCTGCATCCATCCCCAGTCTCCTCATAAGAATTTGCTGGGCTGAACACGAGCTTGGAGCTATTTTTTTTGGCATGGGGCCTTAAAGTCAGCTCTGCTCTGTGATGTCTTCCTCAAGTGTCCTCCAGGTATGTTCTCAGGACAGTAAGGTAAATAGGTAGATTCTCCTGGGGGGGGAGGAAATGCTCAGCTATGATTTGCTGTCATTATAATGGGGGCAAGAAGTAAATAAAATAAGAAAATAGGCATTTGTGAGGCCACTAATCTGAGAGGGAAGAAATTGAGCTGCTAGATGAATGATGACTCTGCAAGCGCTTACATGCGAAAGGGTTTGATGATATGGCAGTAGCTCCTCAGCACACTAAATCTGGCTCAGTTCTTGCACTGCTCAACCCACTGTGTTGTTAGGCACTGGCCTGCATCACTGCTGTTTCTGCAAGCAGGGAAAACTGCTGGGCAACAAATTTGCGTGTCTGCAGCCAAGCTAAGGGACACCATTCATGCCTCTGCCTGCCCCTGTGCTTGGTCTGTGAGGGTGAAAGGGAGGCTTTTCTTCCAGATCCAGCTGCAGGAACAGCTTTTGAGTCTGGTGCCAGAAACAGCTCCATGTGAAGCATGCCAACAGAGACCAAGGTGCCAGGCTCCCCTCTTGCACTCTAACAGCTACTACTGCTGAAACACAACTCGTGTTTTAAATCAGTTGCAGTGAAATGGAAGGCTTTGAGAAATCAAACTCTCTTCAATCATATCCTTAATTTTATTTCCTCTGGTGGCTCTCTTTCTGGACTAGGTTTCATGGGTCACTTTGGTTTGTTTTTTTGTCTTCTAATGTTAATTCTTGCTCCACCAGGGGTTGTTCTTTCATAGGATCCCAACCACAAATTCTCAGATGGCAATGAGAGCTGAGATGAGGACGTGCCTGTGTTCTCTTTGCTTTTTTATTTTCTCTCTTTCTCCCCCCCCCCCCCCCGGTTTTAAGCTGAGTTCTAACATATCCCATATTTTATTAATTTAGGAGGATTCTGGTACACCACAAGAAAACTAGATTGTCTGCCTGGTCTGTAATCATGCTAAAAAGATTTAAAACAATTATAAATACAGATTCCTTTCTTAAAGTGTTTTTCCACCAAACTTTGTTTCTATTGAAATGCAGCCATTTGAGCATCATTTATTTATTATATTTCCACACCCACAGCTGGATCATCCTTATCAACAGCCTCTTCTAACAGAGACAGCAATGTTCAATGCCCTTAACAGGGATAGGGTTAAGATCTGCTCACTCCAGGAGTCCAGCCAGAGCATTGCCTAGTACCATTTCCGCTGGAGCTCTCTTCTGGATCACACTCGGAAGCGGAGGGTGAGTGACAGGCTGGTCCCTGCTCTCCACTTTCTTTTTTCCTCGCTGGGCTTGGTGGTCTGTGGGTTCCCATGGGTGCACTGCCTCAGGCACCACCCGTGCTTGCTGTAGGCTTTGGGGCTGACTCACACGAGCATGCAGATCATTAGTTGCTAGGCACGGTCAGTGTGGTCTTTCGTACCTTAAGGTGGTGGGTTAAATTATTTTTGCCCACATTCTGTTCTGAAGCACAGTGCTGCCAACCTGGTGGGCTCAACAACGCCTCCAATGCCCGCGACAGGCATCGGACTGAAGCCTGACAGATTTTCATCTCCTCTTCCATTTCCTTTACGGGTAGAGAAAGCCGAGGTTTGCCTCATGCCATACAGCCCTGGCGTACCGCTGACCCTGCCTTCAGAGGACCCTCCTCAGGGCAAAACTGGCGGGTGGAGAAACCGCTCTGACAAATTACAAATGCAGTAGCAATAGCAAGAGGAAGGTCCCAACGTCCGTCGCTCCCTTTCTCCCCCCGTCCCCGGCACGGCACCAGCAAGCCCCGACCTTCCGTCCGGTTCCCTCAGGCCCCTGCCACCTCTTCATGTGTGTGGTTTGAATTTAAACGAAAGCAGCCGATGAGCGCTTCCCAAAGCCGACAGCCCGGGGCTGCGAACCTGTCTCCAGCTCGCACCGCTGCCGCCCGCGGCCCGCTCCCCGCGGAGCGCAGCCCGGGCAGCCCCGAGGCGAGGGGAGCGCCAGTGTCATGGAGTCAGCGGCCGCTGGGGGCCACTCTTGCCCTGCCGAACCCCGCTGGGGCTGCCGCGGAGGACTCGGCCCTGCTCAGCCGATGCGGGAGCTGATTCCGCTCGCCGTGGGGAGCGAACCTGCGAAACTGGGAACAAAAGCGGCGCCTCGCCTCGGGAGGAGCGCGGAGAGGAGCTGGCCATGCGGGCCGGTATTGCCGCTCACCATCCGGTGACAAGGCGGCATCGGCATTCTGCCCGGGAGCACCGCTGGGCTCACGGCATGTTTGCTGTCTCTGGGTCCGGTTTCTGCCTCCTGAGCAAGCCTGAGCCCTCTGCAATCACTGACCTGCACCGTGGCGGGTTCCATGACCTCCCAGTCCCGCTGCCGGGGAAAGGTACAGGGGAGCTCTGCCCAAAGACCTGCGGCGGTGGTCCTCGTTTTCCGATCGTGGAAAACGCCGGGCTATGGCAGTTGGCAATGCTGACCTGGGGTAACAGCCAAAACATGTCAAAGCCTTAGCAGGGTTCCACGCAGTGCAAAGCTAGAGACCTCGCAGACCAAGCTTTTACAATCCTATTTAGGTGCTTTACTGCCAGTAGAATCAACGGGAGTGTGACACTCTTTGTGAACCTGAGTGTTAGATTACACTTAATAAAAGGCAAAAGAGCAAGAGAAGTGGGTTAATGCTGGTTTGGAAGCTCTTAATTTGGCAGCAATGTTTTACAGCATATTTTCATAAAGTGAATTGTTTTCATAATGTGAATTATTGTTGCCTCTCTAGGGTTATTGTTTGTTTGTTTGTGGGTCTTGTTTGCTGAGTTTGTTTGGTTTGGTTTTATTGAATGGAATTAACTTTTGGATGGAAAGCACCGGATTGTGTGGCATCAGAATAATACTCTAAATTAAGATATTTTCATATTACTTGTGGATGTTTATTTCTAAACCGGCAAAGAGCAGATGAGCAACTCCTCACAAACACAGGATAGTGGCCAAAGCATCTGGGCAATCCATTACCTAATCTGTATTTAAAAATACATAATTGGGACTTCATGTCAGAAGTCACTTAAAAATGGGAAGGAAGTTCTTACTGCAAACATCAAACAAATTTTCCTTTGTTCACCATTGGTGAAGTTCACCAACCAGCTGTACTCATGGACACTTCAGTCTATTTAGAATATTGGCACTTAAAGTTTCCAAAGAAGCAGCAGGACATGGGAGTAACTGAGTAAGTACAGATTTCAAATGTAACATCCACTAAAAAATTCATTAAGTACCTACATACCTATGTGCTTGACCCCAGGCTCATTAATCCCAGAGTGTAAGTTCTGACAACTACCTCTTGGTGTGGGTTTTCACAAAGGTCCACATGGTTCCCCCACAAAGGAAACCCTCATCTCATGTGTGCATTGCAGCAATGTCCCTATGTGACTTTTATATCCACTGGAGATTGATAGACCTACATCTCCACTGACTTGTGACCATTAAGCTCTAAGATAGCTTTCTGTGTGGCTGCCAACTATGCTCAGTCAGAGGAATTCCTCCTGGAAATGTGTGTACTGAGGGAGTGTGGCTTGTATAGGATTTTATATGCTGTAGGATTGCTCAGCCTATATGTTGGGCAGGAGGACTTAAGTGATGTGCTGGAAAATGTCCCCTGAAGATACTAATCTTTCTTCCCTTCTTTTTTGTTTCACTTTAAGCCTTCTTCAGGAAATTGCTTGTGGTTTAAAACAGCAAATACATCTCCAAGGGCCCCAAATCTGTATTTCACACACAAAAAACACTTTAAGTCAACTCAGGTGTCTGTCAAAGCACCAACATGTAACCACCAGTGTAAAGAAGAGGTGCAGAGAATAGAGAAGTACTCCTGGAGCCAGAGCAGATGAAAGAGTCCATCTTTGTGACTCAGCAGGAGCTCTGATAACTGGGATACAGCACTAGTGAAACATTTTGACCAGCCAGAGGAAGAATTATTTACCTGAATGAAGAATTGTTGAAGGTTAGGTATGCCTCTTCTCGAGCAAACTTGAATGGGTTTATTAGGGTGGTTTGAATTTCTGAAGGTTGTATTTCTGATATAGTCCAAATATAGACTGGGTGGGAGTTCAGCTGTTTATCACCCTGGGAATATAAATCGGACCACAGACTACCTCCAAACTGCTCATCTTTGTAGGGTAATCATGAAGTAGCTTTACATGCTTCAAAACTGAGCCACCAGCACTTGGCACGAGAGGCCAAAGAGCATTTGTTACCCCAAATCCTGCAACGATCTGCAAAGACTTCAGTTGTATCCAAAACATATCCCTAGGCTTTCTCTTTACTTTTTTTTTGTAATTAGAATATTCCCAGATATCTCTGAACATTTTTGTTACTTTTTAGATTTTCCCCAAATAGTTGTAGACAGATTATTTTCAGCAGATGGCTTATTGTGAATAGCTTGTGAATTTTTCACTTTGACATCTGTACTGTGTTTACCAAGTGGTTTAATCAGTTCCTGGGCTGAATGACTAAAATGTTTGCAAGGGAAGAAAAATGAACACAGGATACTAAATAAGAAACAGTGCATTTCAAGGACAAACATATTCAGCTTGACTGTATTCCTGTATTCACAAACACTTTCAGAGATCTCCAGCAGTCACTGACTACCCTGTGGATGCTGGATGCCATGCTGCAAATCAAACTCATCTTGCTCAGCTGAAAATGCAATTGTGAACCTCTTCTTATTTTTTTTTTTAGCAGCCATGTTATGTAGTCAGAACTCATCAGCAGAATTTTTTTGCTCCAACGAGTTATATTTTAACCACATGCCCAATCCTGACTGTCTCAACACTGCTGTGGAGGCATTGTTAAGCAGAGCTGCATGTCCAAGCGGGCTACTTTTATCTCCTTGCTTTGTCTTTCTCAAAAAAACACTGAAGATAAGGTACACTCTCTCTTTGATCACTAATCTCCAGCTCTTGAATGGTGACCACAAAGGGTAAGTAATGCATTGAACAGAAGTCCTAATGATCAGCACGTGATTACAGTTTCAAGGAATGGGAAAATTAAAACAGAAAGCAAAAATCCCAAACACAGGAGAGGCTGGAAAGGAGGTAAAAAGAGCCTGTATAGAAACCTTAAAAATATCTTCAACAGAGCAAAACCATAAACCAAACATATGCACTTGCTGATGAGAACTAGCATATTCTTGCCTTCGTAGTGTCCTCTCATGCACAAAGATAGTTTAATTAGTAAGAAAAACACAGTAATAGTGAGCACACAATTGGGACGATTGTCTCTGTGGTATGTTCATATGGCACATGGTACCAAGGGGTCCTAGCACTCCCATCATGCTAATATTAAATAAAATCAGCACTGGCTGGGGGGAGTGGCAGGAGGTTGTGAGACTGCAGCACCAATGGCAAAAACCATCTGCAGCAGCACAGGCTGCAACATGCTCCAGGCTCCAGCTGTGCCTTTTCTCACACCAGATGCTGCTGCACCCACCACCTTGGCTCACCCTCGAGTCCTCAGCATGTCTGGCAAGCCATGGTTGGCCTCAGGGTGTCTTGAAAGGCTTGTGATTTTCTGTGCTGAGTTGCCATCCAAATGGTAAGTAATAAGCACTTTAATAATTCATAACCAGTTAGCAATAAATAATTTAACAAACAATTTGTCATCTTTCCTTGTGATAGAAGATGCTGGCTGAGGAGTGGCTGAGAAAGGTTTTGTGTCCACCTTAACCCTCCCCAGGAATGGGATTTGCCCCAGCCTGAGCTCAGCCAAGCTAATGAAGCCCGCAGAGGACCAACAGGAGCCTACCAGATCTCAGGGAGTGAGAGTGAAGAACTGCTGGTCAGAAAAACAGGGGAAGCCATGGTAAGCAGTCTTCTGTAAATGTTTGCTGTGTTCAGAGATGTAATTCTGGAGGTGTTCTCCAGCTTGCTGCCCTCAGAGACAAGACATTGACCCTTCAGCTCCCTTGTCCTGATTTCCTCCAGCTAAGCATTCACGCACTGTGCAGAGCAGCAGAGACTCTGTTAAGCCACAACTCCTGCTTTGTCACTCAAGCTGCTGAGACCTAAGGCAGGCTGATGAGTCAAATGACCATCTGCTCCCATGCAGTTTAAGCTGTAAGTCCCAGCAAGATGGATACTATTTTCCAAATGCATGGAGGAATCCTTGGAGCAATGCTTGGGTCAGAGGACAATCTCAGGAGATAAAACCCCAAGAGAATTAAGAGACCAAACAAGCTTGAGTTAAAAATGGTAGTTTTACCTGGCTAGGCTGTAGCATTATGTTAAACACAAAGAGCATCCAGGGAAGCCAGCCAAGCTCTCCAGTTGCTTAAAATCATACAAGTGCATAAGACTAACTGAGCAAAGAAAGGAACACAAGTGCTGTCATCTCAGGTACTAGGAATATGTAACAAGTTTATAGAGAAGCACTCTTTTTATTATGTTTTAAAATAAGTTTGTGTTCTTATGTCCAAGTAGTTCCAATCCTGTTGACAGATATGACCCCCTACACACAAGGTTTTTTAGGATGAGATGTTGCATTTGCTCTAGTGAAGCTATGCTGGCAGAAAATGTGGCTTCCTGCAACTCAGATGTTCCCTAAAAGGCCCCTTAGCTAAGCTATTTGCCATAGAAAGATATATCTTTTTTTTTAATGTAAGAGGTGTATTTTCATTTAACAATGGCCACTCTGCTATTAAAAGTGTTTAAGATGACCCCAACCGTGCTGCAAGCACCAGGGTAGAGTGAGCAGGCAGATGGCCTTCTGGAGCACTGGTGAGCACTGAGGAAGGCAAGAGGAGAAGGGACCATCAAAGGGCAGCACTGCCCCAAAACTGCACCACAATGTCTATGCTGTGCTATGAGAGCAAGAGCTCAGGCATATTGCAGGACTTGCTCCCAGGAAAAAGGTCTAGCCCCAAAAAAGCAGGGACACTAAAGAAGTGCCATTCTTACCCTTCAAACACATCTGTCATGGCACAGCTCTTTCAAAAGTGCCAAAGCAGGGCTTAGGAGTTTTACCTGTCCCTGAACAGGTAAACTTCTAAGCATTAAATCAGTTTTTAAAATTCCCTCTATGCTTAAAAGTCACTTTGGTGACTCAAAACAGGAGGCTACTGTTTGCTGTTTCTAGGACATTTAATGGCAGCCCAGGAGAATGGAAAGCAGAGGGAGACAAGACTTTTCCTTGCATGGGAGCTGCTGATCCACAACATGCAGGGAGTCCCCTCGCATGGAGATGCTTTTGCCAAGACCCAGCTGCTCCTGGGGACCCATGCCCTTCTGGGAGCAGCCCCAGTGCAGTGGGGCATGGCTAGAGATAGCAGGCAGCTAGGTTGAAGAGGTCCTGCAGACTTCTTTGAACCAAAGGACTAAGACTTTAGCCTTTTCGTAATGAGTGACATGTAAATTATCCCTTATAGTGGACTTGTCAGTGCTGGCTCGGTGCTTTTGTTGGAAATTCTAAATGATCTCATAAATAGATGACCTCGCACACAGGTCTGCACCCACACAAACACCAACACAACACTGATGATTAAACTCCTCAGAAATGCTCTCCTAGCCGTTGCCTCTCCCCAGCTCTGCTGATGTTTCTTCTTTGCTAGATTTTATTGTGCTCGGGAGACTCGCAACACTGCAGACACTGCATGATGGCAGGGCTGTCCCAAAAGTCACTCCCATTTGATGGTTGCAATAATTTTTGACTTCTTTTTGAGGTGATCTTTCCTTCACCTTACAGGTTTTTCCCCAGAACTTCTTCCTCAAAGATAGAAGCTGACACAGTTGGTTGGTGTCAGGAAAAGTGTCAGGTACTGTATGGGCAGAAATCAGCCTTCAGGGAGATGCAATACATTATTCATCATCTTCCCAAGATCATCTAAAGGTCAGGCTATTTTGGCCTCAAGGTGGACAAGATATGCGTTCAACTTTATGGGCTGGCTGAGGTTCCTATACCTGGAAGCCTGAAATGTTACACAGGATGATTGCATCAGAAACCTGAAAAGCAGAGACAGCTTCATAGCTTTGCAGATCACTGCTGTGGGATCAGACAGCTATTTATGGGGGTTTTGGAGACACCCTCAGTCTACCATGTCAGGAGAGAATCAGCACTTCAGGCTTTGTGCGAAAGCAGTGCTTTTCTGTTTCATTGCTGAGAAGCTACAGTTTTTACCAGTTTTTCTCCTAGCTTTCAGATCTACACAGTCAGAGAATAAAACTCTAACGAAACTTAATCTTAAAAGACAAATATATTCATTCAGAGAGTTACCTGCCAGGGTCAATGTAGCAAGGTGCCCAAGGGCAGTTGAGGCATGGCACATGCTGCCTCAGCTCTCAGCTCCTGCTGTCAGAGTTGGGTGTTTTCATTTTCCTGAGATGCTCTGGTTCCTAGGGGTGCTCAGTGCTCTGGGAGTTGTTTTGACAGTCATGCAGTCAGCTACTCACCAGCCACACTTTTGGCCAATGTTCGGTGTATCTTTGGGAGTTCTTTAACATTATGGGAAATTTAAAAGAAATCTGTCTTTAAAACAAAATGTAACCCAGTTAGCAATTAAGGGTGCTGTATCAAGCTATATATATTTTTTATTTTTTTTAAATTCAATTAAAAAATGTAGGGTTTATGTATCTGGCTGTATCAGACAAAGGCTGAAAGATGATCAGTTCCAGCATAACTATTAGCAAGTGGAAGTACTGTTTATGTCTAGGAAATACAAATCAAGTCTCTTCTTCCAGGCAACCAGCACCAGAACAAGAGGACACTGTCTCAAGCTGCACCAGGGGAGGTTTAGGCTGGATATTAGGAAGAAGTTTTTCATAGAAAGAGTGATTGGCCATTGGAATGGGCTGCCCAGGGAGGTGGTGGAGTCACCATCACTGGAGGTGTTTAGGAAGAGACTGGATAGGGTGCTTGGTGCCATGGTTTAGTTGATTAGATAGTGTTGGATGATAGGTTGGACTTGATGATCTCTAAGGTCTCTTTCAACCTGGTCTGTTCTGTTCTATTCTATTCTATTCTATTCTATTCTATTCTATTCTATTCTATTCTATTCTATTCTATTCTATGGCTCTGGCCAGCCTGATCTAGTGTGGGGTGTCCCTGCCCATGGCAGGGGGGTTGGAACTAGGTGATCCTTGTAGTCCCTTCCAACCCTGACTGATACTATGATTCTATTCTATTCTATTCTATTCTATTCTATTCTATTCTATTCTATTCTATTCTATTCTATTCTATTCTATTCTATTCTATTCTATTCTATTCTAATCATTCCCTTGCACCTCCAGAAATACCATAGTATTTTCCATCTGCTCTGATGCTACCTTTGTTTTTACTGGTGAAGACAGCCACATCAGAATGGCTTAAGCCTGACCAGTGGGTGAAAAACTGTGTGCTTAGGCTCCACAAGGAGTGGTCATGGATTCATTATCTATCAGGTAGCCAGTTATGAGCTTTGGTGTCGATCAGTACTGTGGCCAGAACTGGTTTACAACAACGTCACCCACAACCTGCACAATCAGAGATATCACATCCTCAGCAGTGGGACCTGAGTGCCCCCTTGAGCAGTGGCTTGAACACAAGTTAGCAATTTTCCCCTGCAGGGATGAAAGCTAACTCCAAACTGGGTTGCATTGGTATGTGGGCAATAAGCAGGTAGAGGGAAGTGAACCTGCCTCTATTTTCAGCTGTTGCAAGACTGCATCCAGGGTATTGTGTCCAGTTTGGACACCTCAGTGCAAGAAAGATATGAGTATACTGAAGCAGGTGCAGCAGGTCACTAAGATGGTTAAAGGACTGGAGCACGATGTGTATAGCTAAAAGAACTAAGCCTGAGAAGACTGAAAGGACAAGATGGAGCAGTCATGAGCTGCAGCAAGAGAAATCCTACCTGGATGTACAGAAATCCTACCTGGATGTATGGAAAAACATTTGGTGGGGTGTGTTTTTTGTGGGGTTTGTTTTGTGTTTTTTGGGGTGAGAAGAGAGTCATAGAGAGAACTGGGCAATGTGCATCCCTGAAGATTTTCAAAATCACCCTAGTAGCTCTTTCACTGCCTTGCCATTCCTACAAGGACTACCAGAAATAATCATTTGTTTGTTTGTTTTTCCCTCTGGTTTCTTCTTAAATGCCTATCAGGAGCCAAAGATACAAAAAGTAACATTTACTGAGTGGAAGACCTGAACATCTCTTCGGAACAAAGACACTGTGACTGGCCCAAGGGCAGCATAAAGGCAGTAAGGTGAGTACCTGAGGCTGCAGCAACACTTCGTTTCATCACCTTGGTATGGGACTTCATGAAATGATTGAGGAAAGCTGCTCATGGCCATAGTTTAGCTGGAATTTGGCCTGAAGTGAAGTCAACAAGAAAGAAAGAAGCCTCTAACATCAAAGCTTTTCTTTCAGGGTCAATTTACACCCTCAAATTGTCTGTTGTCTGAGACAGTCTAACAGCTTGCTGCTGAAAAGAGAGGGTTTGCTTACCTCCAAGGATCCCAGCCTTCTCTTGTTCATTCATATCCCTGGTTCCACCATCTCCTCTGATCAAGCATTCATCAGCTCTTGCTGTCAGCTGCTTGTTGCATCCAGAGAACAGCAGCAAAGTGCAGGAGCTAGAGGGAAGGAGCAGGACTTGCCCCTTTCTGAAGTGTTGAGCTGTTAGATTGTCTCAGCCACCTCCTGTCACCTCCTGCCAAAAGGCTGTGTGAGAGGAATGAAGAAGGGGCTAATGGAGCTGTCTGGCTGCAAAAGAAAATCTTGTCATTGGAAATGCACAAGTCTGAATTTCCTTTGCCTAGTGGTGGCAACATCACTTGAACAAGCTCAGTGTGGAAGATATTCTCTGGTACATAGGGGCTGCAGACATAGCTATGGTTCTTCTGAAAGCTCACCCTCATGCCACTGGCAATATCATAACAGGCACTGGTTGCTCTGTTTGGTCTCTGCACAGTGGACTAGGGGGGTACATTTACCACTGGCAGAGAGGAGGTCATTGACTGTGTCTCCTCAAGTGTCCAGAAGGCCAAAACCAGTTTCCAGGTAGATGTTTTTCCTCTGTGTACCTAAGGCCAAGGAAGTAGGATCTGCAGCCATCTAATGTTGCCTGACACAGGAACTAGTAAGAGGAGATTACTGACTGTCCACTTATTTTCACATAAAAGAAGCTAGCAACATGCATAGGTCAAATTGTCTTTCTGTTTCATGGGTCACAACCTAGAAGCCTGTTTCCTACCACTGCTGCAAATCAACCCTTCAAAAGTTTCCTAGCTCAGTCTCTGAATTACCTATCTTAGATTATTTCTAGTTCCACTGTACAGTCCATCATGCCTTGAGGCCACAGGACAAAAGCCAGGACTCCTACAGTGCAACTGCTCACTTAATTCCTTGGGTGTCTTCCCTGCTGATACATAGCAGAGATTGGCAACTAATCTATATATAGTACAGCACTGCAGCTGAGACACAATGGCTGCATTCAGCAAGCGTACGTGATGATGTCAGCAATGGCTGTTTAATTGCATCATGGGAAGTGAAGGGAGAAAAGAATTAGAAGAAAAAAAAACATCCAAAAAAACAGCTGGGGGGGAAGGGGGCCTTGGTCCCTCCACTTTACATAATTTCCTTCACCACCAGATGGGAATGCATGGGAATGCTGGGCCCACATCTCAGGAGTTCCCTCTCCAAAGCCTGGCATGGCCACATCTGTTTCCCTGATTTCCTATACTTCTGAACTTCTTCACCTGACCTGCACCCCACCACCTTGGGTGAGCTTCCTGAGATGCTGATACCACCATTTGATTTGGCTTCCTGAGGCTCACTCCCTCCTTCCTTATTTTTACTTCTCTGGCTTGCAGTAGCAGCCCAAGGCCAGTAGCTGTGAAACACTGAGAAAGGATAGGGTCTGTACTGCAGAGATCACATAAGCCCCTTGGCTGCTTTTATTTCAACAAATGAGCATCTGTACTGCGAGGCAATGATTCCCAAAAGCAGCAGTCAAGCTCAACACAGCTCCACTCCTCTGTGGCAAGCAAACAGAAGATAGGCAAACTTTTCTTCCCAGCAGCCATCCATCACTGTAAATGTACATGGGTTTTATTGGAAAGGAGAGACAATACCATTTTAATAAAGAGAAAAAGGGGAAAGATCCTCAGTGACAATGTTCCCCTCTCTGAGACCTGCAGCATCAGCCAAATCAACAGCTTTAACATTTCCCTCAATCTCTGCCTTCCCTTTAAAGTTCCAGCTCCATTTAAAGAAAGCTTCCCTTTGTCTTATCCCCCAGCCTATTTATAGCTCCTGTGCTGAAGGTATACCAGGAAGGCTTTACACCAGCAGGCGTACAGAAAGGAGCCACACTGCAAAGGGACATTTAATAGCCTCCAAGAAACATAGCTCCTTAATTTTCTTGGTGGAGGCTCTCACCCAAAGGGTTTCAGTCTCTGTTTTCCCAGTAGCCTATGAGAGGGTGCTTGTGCTGTGATGGGACTGATAGGTTGACTTTGTAAATCCACTTTTACGAAGGACTGTAGAGATGCTGCCAGGGTCCCACAGGAGACAACTGCTTTCTCCCACTGTCATGGGGAACTGCCTAGGCAAGAGATTTGCCCTTCTTGGCAAAGAGAGGAAAGACCCTTTTCAAGGGTCATTTCATGTTCTCAGAGACTTTGCAGAGTAGTGAGGAGCTGAGACTCTAACCTCTTGCACATCCTGCAAGCATGCAAGATCCTCATGCTGTAACCAGAGTCTGGAGGAACTGCATGATACAAGGTAGAAAAACCTACCTTTGAGTCCATCTTACAGCTTTCACAGAATACATCTGGTTGGAAGAGACCCTGGGTAGACCTTTCCCTACAGGAAACACAATTATAACCACAATAAATACTCACATGAACCAGAAACTTTGATTATGGCTATGCATAGCTGCTTGCTTGTTCATTTGTTCTTGTAATGGAGCGTATTATGATCACGTGCACTGTTCCTGACCAGTGCTGGTTTCAACATATAAAACCCTAAATATTTTAGGTCCAGATTAGCTCAAAGCAGAACTGTGTCCACTTTTCTCTCTCAGCATTCAAGTTATACCTCTAGAACTGACCTTGGATAAAACAGCTGTGGGAGAGGGGCACCTGAATGGAGGTCGGGATTGGTGCTGCAGGTAACACAAAATCATGAGGGCACATACTGCTCTCCCAAGGGTCACAGTTTGCTGATGCTCAGCATGACCCTGAGGGAGAAGCAGTCCGTCCAGGTTCCCCTGGGAATGATAAGGAGGCAAAAGGGAAAGGGCAAGCACTTGGATGAGGATAGCCTGAATATGTAGATGATGTATCTTTGCAACCAGACAAAGAAATGGAAGATAGTAGTGTCCCGCTCAAGAGCTACATAAGAGCTTCACCCTTCCTGGCACAAGGTCAGCCATCATGGAGCTGAAGTGTGTTAGGGGATACTCACACGCCCTGGTTTAGGGCCTGAGCTGGGGGCTGGTAATGAATAGCTGAGGGTGCCAGGCTTCCTAGCTCCCACAGACAGATCTGGAGGGGAACAGCTGCCCATGCCTGGAGTTTACACAGCTGTGGGGAAGCGTTAGCAGCTGACAAGCCATTCTCCCTTCAGTGTCAGCGTATACCACCTCTTGCAGTTAAAAGCACTCCCCCAGCTGAGTAAAAGGATCATGTGGATGTGAACCAGAATGAAGGTTGGATGGGCTTCTGAGTTACAGCCAAGTTAGCTGCGCAGGGAGGATAACTGCGAGGAGGTATCAGAACAGCAGCAGCAGCAGTGTCAGGAAATGGGAGGCTAATAGCAAAACATTTGCAATTATTAGCCCATAACGTTGGCACCTGCTTTCTACTTCCAGCTGCTCAGAGCTTGCATTTCTTGACCTGCAGAGCACGTTTACAAGACACATCTATTCTGCCAAGCTTTTTCTGAAGGGCAAAGTGAGCTGATGGGATATTTTGTTGAAGGTGAGTTTGAGAGCCTTTAATACTACTCTAGCATCAGTTTTTGTGTAAGATGAACAACCAGACAGTGAAGTCACTTCCTTGTGGACCAAAGTCTGGATTTAGATCATTCTTAATGGTAGGCATCACGTTTGAAAGCTGTGAGAGACTAAGGGTAGAGTCAGGGGGAGAAGAGACATTTGCATCTTCTGGCCCTGAGCCCATGCTGGAGGGCTGTAGTTTCACTGTCACCATCAGAGATTAAAGCTAACACAGGTACTTAATCTAACAAGAAATCTGATTGAACAGATGGTGAGTTAGAGATTTGAGAAATCTGGAAGAGGACACTCAGTTTAGAGATGCAGGCATTGAGAGGTAAAGGTGCTTGATGTCCTTGTGATTCCACTATGCCATTAGAAATGTATGATTTTTCAGCCAGACTTTCTGGAAGGAAGAAGGAGTGAATCAGAATGCACAAGAAAAAAAGTAATTCAGTTTCCTCCCAGATGCATACATAGAGCAAAACTTAAGCATAAAGCTGCTCTGAGAGACTTCTTCACTAGAAAAAACTTTCTTTAGCACATCCAAAATCAGCATCTTTGCATCAGTTGCTTGCAAAGGTCAATGCTGTAAGGTATGGCTTTCCTTCTCTATGGAGAGATCGATCCCTAAACCTAGGCATGTCTCTGGGGTAATGCCAGTTGTTTGAGTGCAAGATCCTTGCTTCCCAAAGCCAGCCCTTGTAGGGATGTGAAGATGCACACCAACAGTATAGATTTCACTTGCACATGTATATAAGGGAGGCTATCTCTGCTCCCCTCTGGATCACATCCTAACAAGCACATCTTTAAATTCAAGGTGACCCTCATGCCGGAGAGCTGGATGGGTGGAGGAGGGGGTTTCAAAAGCTTTAATATGCTGAGCAAGCCAGTTCCCTAGTGATTTATATTATGAGGACCAAACTTTGTTCTTTGCTCCTCAACCCTCTACCCTGCTCAAGATCCAGCATACCATACAGGAAGCTCAGCAGCACATGCAGAAAGTTGAACTTAACTACTTTACTTACTAATGGATCCAATGACAGATATATGGTTGAGTGAAAGTCAGTATGCGAGGGCAGGCATGGCAAATTTGGAATCTGAGGCAAATTTGGAAGTTTGTGCTCCCAAGAGGGAAAATGAGGACAGAAAAAGCGAAATTAAAAAAAAAAAAAAAAAACAACCACCCACAAATCAGGGCTAAAGTGCTGGACTTCAGTGGCACAGTTGTCCGTGGAGTACAGTTGTGGTGAAAGCCAAAAAAAAGATATTCCTCTGAGCGTAACGAATAAGTTGATAACAGTGAGGTAAAAACCAACAGCAAAACCTTTCTCTTTCATTTAGCTGGCACTATTTGACAAATATTAAATCCCCAAAGACTACACCACCATAAAGGTCTTGCTGAAGCCTTTCCCTGTGGACAGACGTGTTGGAAGTGCTCCCTTTGTACATTGGTTTACTTGTCAAGTTCTTGAGTGTGGAAGGCAAAGATCCAAGCAGGATGCAGTGCTGTGTCTCTTGCCTCTTTGTTACCACTTGAAGAAGAAAGGAGATTCTCAGGTGCACCAGGACAGGTCTTTATAATCCTTAGAAAATACTGTGCAGAACTTGAAGTGATGAAGCAGTCTTGACATTTTATGTCTGTGGACCTCTATGGAATAGCAGCATAGGTGATGGAAATATTTTCTGGGTCCTTAGGTGCAAACCAACAACAATGACAACAGAAGTTCAGTTCTGTATGTTTATTATTAACTGTGCACGTTCAGGGACTTGCACTAGCTACTCAGCAACTTCTGCTCACAAGCTCTGCTGCACTTTGATAGTCCACACTGCCTTGGTGCTCAGTGTAGCACGGAAAACAGTATGTGGCTGCTGGACCATTTCACGCAGGTGGGAGAGTTCCTTATGTTAATGTTTGCCTCTAAAATTACAGTAAAATATCCTCAATTACTGTACCTGGTTCTGTTTAACAAAGCTTTTAACCTCCAGACCCCTGGCTTTTCCAGCTGTATTGCTTTTGGCAGGAACATCATTCTGTTTGTCCTGTAGTGCTGCCGGCAGAAAGCAGATGCTTTCCTTCAAGCAAACGATGATTCCAAGTACAGAGAGTGACATCGGAGCAGAAGCTAGAAAATTATTCAGGCGCAGTCTTCTGCCCCAATGTCCTATATTCCACTGAAATACAAAGGAAAACACACAAACAAGCAAACCAAAACCAAACCACTTGTATTTTTATTACATACTTTAGCTGCAGTGGCTGGATAGGTAATAAAGGACAGAGATTTTCCAACTTTGGCCCATATGAAATTTTCACAGCTATTTTGACACTTCTAAGGTGCCTCTGAAGATCTGGCCAGTTATGCTCAGGTTGTAGCACTGTTACAATGTTGTAATGGTTAATATTTTAGCAGTCCTGACGTGTCCCTGACACAGTTATGATTTCTACAGAGTTTAAATGATGGGTTTGCCTTTAGTACATAACTACTGTGTCAAATTCAGAGCAGCAACAGCATTTGAAGGGAGAACAAAAGAAAGATGAGAGAAACGTGTGTGAAAAAATACTGGAGAGATGGGAATGAATGCGAGAAACCTCAGCAGAGCAACACAAAGGAGAAAGAGCAGAATGCAGAGAAATGCCTCAGGTGCTCACGTAAGCAGTGAGATTTCATTTATTTGGCACAGAGGGACAATAGCCCTGCTAACCAGGATAGCTATTGTTCTTTTGTTTCTAAGAAACAAAAAGGCTAAATGCAAACCACTGGCTTCCCAGGGAAAAATCATAAACATAAGTTCTCATCCTGCTGTCTACCAAGGAACCAGAAGCCTTTCGTATTTCACCTACTGCTCATGTGCTGTTACTCACCCACGTGTTTGTAAGCTTAGAAAACAAATGAAATATATTGAGGTCTTTCTCTGAGGAGAGATGAGGGGGTTTTTAATAGCAGAAGAAGTTACCTGCATCATAAAACATTGAGTTAGTGCACTAAGCAGAAAAATGCATGATGCTATCTGCTGTGTAGTTGGGCACACAAGTGCTCCAGCAGCTGATGTTTCAGAACAGAATGTAATATTGGCGTAGTGCCTTTAGCTTTATTTTAGTCTTTTTCATAATGAAGACAGGAAAACATCCATAACCAAAGGAAGCCTCGAAATGTTGCATTCCTTTGGTGGTGATGGAGGGAGAAGAAAAGGAGGACTTTGATTTAGGAAGACAGAGGTGCTCAAATATGAGGACGATATCTGGGGAATAAAGACCCACTGTTCAGGGACACTGAATTGCTTACAGCCTTTTACAAGCCCAGGGAGGGCGTAAGCTGTAAATAAGGTTCAGTGCTTTGGCACAAATACAGTAGACCCTGTCAGCAAGGAGGACCTTTTCCAGTGTATAGGTAGCCTTGTGAACCCGTTAGAGCCATATGAAGCATGGACATGCAAAATTCCCCTCTTCAGACAGTTAGCTGGAAAGCAAACAGCTGTCATTGAGGAAGACAGAGGTGTCAGATATGCTTGGAGACATGCAGCTGGGAATTTCTGCCCAATTAAAATATTTTGGAATGCAAAAGATTATGGTTTCTACTGAGGGAGCTAGTGGAAAGTATCATCTGTGAAACCCAAAGAGATCAACCACACGTTTGTTGTTTGGGGAGTTAGTGTTCTTCACAACTAACTGGCTTCATCTGGAAAAGCCCAATCCTCTGCAGCAACCGCAGGACAAACAAACAGAGATGAGGCAAGGCTCAATGATTTTTTAACCTCTGCTAGTCAAAGCTGTGATGGGTTTCACCTGCATGCTCAACTGGGAACATATGGATATGTAATACTAAGAATATAGCCCCTGACCCAAATCCTTTAGTGATACATAAGCAAGTTCCCAGCTCAATATACTACTGATGGGCATAATAAATATTCATACTTCTTTACAACTTAATGCACATTATTTGCCCCATGGACTTCACCAGGGATTCCCATTGTTTGGTCTTGCATAAGCATGTTAGTGCTCCCAAGTTTCTCAGTTTTCTATAGGGCTTTGGGCAAGACAGCCTCAGGGACATGGCTTATTGCTATGTAGTACCTGCCTGCAAAAGATATTTTTCTTTTTAAGGAGACAATTAAAGTTAGTGTTATTTGTGTAAGGCCTGAATAGTGTCAGTTTTTTTTCTAAGTCTAAGGCCTAAACAGGAAGAACAAAGTTCAATATACCTTAATAGCTGGTTTTCCTTTTTGATGATTTTTTGAAAATGCATTATCATTACTTCACACTAATTGTTTTGATTCCACTCAGTCGTGTGTGTTCCCCCCCTGCCTTACTCACAGATGCTTCAATTCACAGATCTGTCTGTATCCGTTCCTATTTTTATTACTTTCCTTTTTTCCCCCCTTTTCCTTTTTTTTTTTTTTTTTTTTTCTCGTTCTTTCTTCTTTCCAATCCCTAAGCCGGTTTCACGTTGTAAAACTTGCCAGCATTTCCAGTTTCCTTGTTGAGGATAACATGCCATGTGCCCTGCCTTGCTAGCACAAACCCCACTTAGAGAAGAGGGTGTCCGCTCAGCTGTTCTGCAACTGAAACTTTCCTTTTAGCAGTTGGTGGTGGTGAAGCGTTTCACTAAAACAAAACAAGTGCTGTGGTTTTATTTCAGGTTGGTCTGGCAGCAATGCAAATGGCATCGCCGCTGATCTTTGCAAACTTCACCGCGCCAGTTTAAAGAAGAAACGCCTACCCCTAGGCAGCAACCGCCCTCCCGGGCACGGCAAACCGGGCAGCAACCGCAACAGCAGAGAAAGGAGCCGCAGATCACCCCTAGACTGGGCGTAAGAAAACAATTAATGTAGCGGCTTAACGTTTAAAGCTGCATTAACGCCCCGATGCTTTCAAAGAACGGCCCCGCAGCCCCGCTCCTTCCTCGCTCGCATCCCAACCGGCACAGGGCGAGGGGAGACCGCCTGAGCCGCGGCCGAAGCGCATCAAACAGAGCGGGGGTGTGCGTGTGTGTTCCAGGTGCCGAAACCAGCGATATTAAATAACCACGGGGGGACGGCAGGACTGGATGCGGGTGGATGGGGGAAGGTCGGGCAGAATGAGGGCCAATGTTTCCTGCCTGCCGCCGCCGCCCCCCGGCTGCCCCCCGTGGCCGGGCGGAAGTCAGCCCGCGCCGTCGGAGCTTAAAAGGCTCCCGCACGCCGCGCAGCCCCAGTGCCGGCGGCCGCAGCGGGGCTAGAGCTAGCGCCGCCGCGAGTACTGCGGGCCACGCCGAGGCAGGCCATGCGCTGCTCCGCGCTCTGAGCTTTCCACCCTCCGCACCCCGAGGGCCGTGCCGCCCGGCTCTGCCCCTCCGCACCCCGCCAGGCAGGGGGAAGGCGCCCGGCGCGATGGTTCTCTCCGGATCCCACGCCGCCTGGGATAGTGCCGCCGCATCAGTGAGTAATTCCTGCTAATTCACCCCCTGGGGCTGGTGGGCTTTGGCTTGGCAGATCGCGGAGAAGGCGGGCGGTTTGCGTTTTTGCCGCTTTCCCCCTTCCTCCTCTTCGAGTTTTATGTTATTTTTGTTTTCTCAATAAAACACCACGCGAAGAGGCGAGATGACAAAGGAAATGTGATCCTGGGCGCTGCAGGGGCTCAGAGCGAGCGAGAACCGGAGAGGAGGAGGGAGGGGGTGACCGTAGCGCGCTCAGATAGCATTGCACAGCGGCTCCAATTTGTGCGAGTGAATATAATACCCCCCCCCATGAATAATTCAAGGCGGCCGGCGGGGACCTGCCACTGCTTCTCTGCCTAGCCGCGGCCGCTGCAGAGTGCGAGAGCCGCCAAGCCCGCGGTGCTGACCGGCCCGTACCCGGCCGGGAGCCGCTGGGCACCGCGTGTTGTGGGGCTGCCGTGAGCTCGGCGCGGCTCTCTGCGGGGAGCCCCGCTCACAGGAAGACGGCCGGTGGGAGCTTGAGCGGTGAGAGGAGCTGCTCTTATCTGTCCCCGGAGCCCTTTTTCCCTTCCCATCTCCTCCTCCTGTGTCCCGCCAGCGTGAGCCTCTGCCGGTGGGGTGGGCACCAACGCCGCCCTCCATCCCCACCCCCAGTCATGAGGTGGTGGAGCAGGCGGCGGCGGGGGAAGACTGGAGCCGGAGAAATCTGCCTGGCCACTGTGTTTCAGTGCCTCTCTCTCTCCTAGAGCTGCTCTGGATTGCAAAAGTGGAGGGGGGAACTGAAACGAAATTTCCCCTTCCCCCCCGACAAGCACAGGTTTAAAGGAAAAGAAGAAAAAACCCAACGCCCCAAGAAGAAAGAGAGAAACGTGAGTTAAACCCCTGCTGCTCCCCACCAGCGTCCTCCCGATTCGGTGAAGAGGGACTTGCACTGCCGCGTCGGCGCCCCAGCCCCGTCCTGCGGCCGTGGGAACTAGCGTCGAGTCCCGGCGGACAGAGGTCCGGTCCCCGCTGGATGCGGTGGGGATCGAGCAATTGGCGCCCATGCACTTTCTCTTTAGAAAGAAGACAAGTAACCAAACCACGTTGTCAAACTGCTGACCCAAGAGGGAAATGCGAAGACTATGTGAGGTATTGACTGATCTGGGAATCGATACAATTTGTCTAATGCAACAGGGAATCGGGGGTTAAGTACATGTAAGGGAAGAGAGGATCCGTTTGCTGAGAGAAGACGGGACAGCTACACCTTGATACCAAAAATAACCCCCCGCAGCAGCGAGCCCGGAAGCGGCAGCAGCGAGGTACGAGGACGGGATCCAGCTCTCTGCAGACCACCGGATCGATGACATCGTATTTGCAAAACTGGCCAATCGATACCACTTGGCAAAACGACTGATCGATGGCAGCTTGCTCCTAAGCCGCTTGTAAAGCTACCTTCTCCCCACGCCTTTCTAAACGCCCCTCGTAGCCTTTTTTTTTTTCCCGCCCACACTTTTTGTGAGGTAGGGGAGATACACTTTTACGCCCCCCTTCCTCCATCGGGGAATCAGGCCCATCGCAAATGGCATCGTTTCCCGAGTCCGACTTCCAGATCTGCCCGCTGTGCAAGGAGATGTGCGGCTCGCCGGCTCCCCTCTCCTCCAACTCCTCCACCTCATCGTCTTCCTCACAGACCTCCAGCTCCTCCGGAGGTGGCGGCTCCTCCTGCGGTGGCCCGCCACGGCGGCTGCACGTCCTGCCCTGCCTGCACGCCTTCTGCCGCCAGTGCCTGGAGGCGCAGCGGCACCCCGGCGCGGGGGACGCGCTCAAGCTGCGCTGCCCCATCTGTGACCAGAAGGTGGTGATCTCGGAGCCCTCGGGCATGGACGCGCTGCCCTCTTCCAACTTCCTCCTCAGCAACCTGCTGGACGTCGTCGTTGTGGCTGCCACCGCCGACGAGCAGAAGAACGGCCGCGCCTCCGGGCCCGCGGCCGGCTCCGGCGCGGGAGGGGGCGGCGGCAACAACCGCCACCACGGTCGCCCGCCGCCGCCGCACCGCGCCGCCGGCTCCTCGCCCGCTACCGCCGCATCGGCCGCGCCCTCCTCGACGTCCTCCTCCTCCTCAGGCGGCAGCTCGGCGGCGCTCCTGCTGCGACGACCCCACAGCCGGCAGGGTGAGCCCCGCTGCAGCTCCTGCGACGAGGGCAACGCCGCCAGCTCCCGCTGCCTCGACTGCCAGGAACACCTGTGCGACAACTGCGTGCGGGCGCACCAGCGCGTCCGCCTCACCAAGGACCACTTCATCGAGCGCTTCGCCGCTGCCGGCCCCGGTGCCCCGCTTGGTCTCAGCCCGCCCTACCCCGCCTCGCCCTACAACATCCTCTCCGTCTTCCCCGACCGGGCCAGCTACTGCCAGCACCACGACGACGAGGTGAGCGAGTGCGCGGCGCGAAACGGGAGTGGGACAGCCGCGCTCCCGCCCCTGCCCGGCGCCAGAGGGCCCCCTCCCGCCTCTCACCCTCTGGCGGGCGGGCCGGCAGTGGAGGGCGGGTGGTGGCAGGGACGAGCCGCGGTGCTTCTCCCACCTTCGGAGGCTGTCGACGCTTGTTGACCCGCGCGGCTCGGGGGTAGTCTCGCGGGGGGGACGACAGGGCCGTCCCTCCGACGGCCGGTGTTGGGGGCGGGAGCCGCTAACGGTTTGGGGGAAAGCTCTCTCAGGGCGCCGCTCCGCGCCGCCGCCTGGCAGGAAGAGGAGGAGGTGCGCTGGGGAAGCCGCTGCTGCGGGAGACGGTGGTCGGAGCCTCGGGCTGCTGCCGGTGCTGCCTCTCGGAGGGAGCTTGGTGGCGAGGGGTGGCGAGGCCCTGGAGGTAGCAGTGAGAAGAGTCTGGTGTACCCCAAGCCCCTAATGTTTCTTTGTGCAAAGTTGAATTAGCGTGTTCAGTACGTAGCCCATCGAAGAATAAAGAAATTAATAGGGGATGGAAGATAATTGTAACGAGGAAAGAGGTCTTTCGGCTGCCTTCAGTTAAAAAAAAAGCGGGGGATTGCAAAAATGATTCTTGCCTGTATCAGCTGCATCTGGTAAGCTACAGCTCTTGGATGACGTTTTACTTGCCCCTGTGGTGCAAATGAGAACTTTACACAAACAAAAATGTGAACATGGTTTAGTGGTCTGCATTTCAAATGCTTTGCTCACAAGTTTCGTTTCTGATAAGTAGTATTTCACAGATCTTCAAAATTTACTGAAAGCGTTTTAAGTTTTATTGGGATGTAGTTTCTTGCTTATGGTAGTTTGAAGCTTGATTTTCATCTGAAATTTGAGTCAGCTGTGGGGATTTTACTGGAATTTTCCATTGACTTGAGTGTTGGACATGGTTTCCTCCCAGTATGGATTCAAGACGGCACAACAAGCCACCTCAGGGGAAAAACCTGAGGACAGTTACACAAGAGTTTTCTGTGGGATGCTTGCTTAACTGATATATGAAGATGTTTAGCCTAGTGAAATGTGCTGCCTTTGTTTTCAGCTTGCAAAGATGCTTTTTCTGTCCCCCGTAATGCAGCTATATGTCCGAAATAATTTTCGAAAACGCTTTAGAAGATATTTTCTAGTTTCTTGAAGTTGCTAGTGCCAGAGGACAGAAAGTAGGAATTCTGTGGGAAAAAATGTAAAATTATATTTGAGGTGGTGGGGCTGTGCTCTAGGGGCAAGGAAGCTAAACTGCAGAAAACCCAACCGAGCAAAACCTGCAAAACGAACAAACCTTCAAAACCCAGCAACTTCAGAGGAATTGGCCTGTGTATGGCTTTCTGTGGTATCCAAGTATCTTCCTGCTCACAGACTTCCAAAAGAACGTGCATAATAATGCTTCGCTTCATTCTGCCATTCAGCATGTTCTTAATGTGCTAAAATAGCTGCGTTTCATTCATTTTGACTTTGGACTTGTGGCATGGGCTAAGAAGCTTCTAGTTCTTGTGTTCTCGGTATGACAATTTATTGTTCAAGTGTGTAAAATAAAACGATTGAGGGCTCTTGGCCATAGCATAGGCTATTCAGCTCTATCCACCACCACTTGGTGAAGACTAGCTAGGACCAGTGCTCCAAGGCATTTTGTAGACTTAAAAGTTTAAATTGTAAAGGGAAAAAGGATACTCTAGCTTTGATTACAGTTTTTCTAGAACTCCTTACAAAAAAAGCTTGTTAACTTAATTCACATAACTAACTTTGTTCAGCAGTGTGTTTTGAAAAGAGTACCCGTCTCTTAGGATTGGTTTTGGGTGGGTTTTATGTCGTGTAGATCTAGAAGTCGTTCTAAAGCAAGTCAAAAACGTCAGGCCTTTGGCTCCCACTGAGAGGCTTGTATTCTCCAAGTTAATGGTCTCTACTGTGGATTAGTGGGTTTTGGTGGTTCCTTACTGTGGGTGTGCCTGATCAGTACTTGCAAGTATTTATTTTTCCCTCAAAGGGAAATGTTTGGGAGAGACTATGACTGTTGGGAACAGTTTTTACTGTATATCTTTCTCACTTTTGCCAAACATGCAGGTGAGTCACACAATTTTTTTTGAGAAAGGGTGGCTGCAAAACCGAGGGTTATTGCTAGTCTAATTCTAAGAATGCTATCTATAGCCTCATGAAAGGAAGGCTAATAGAAAGACAGCTTTCCAAGACAGTACTTAAGTGATGCACTAAGTATATTGGCTGTCTAGTAGTATAAAAACAAACCTAAAATGCAAGGCAGGAATGGTAGCTTGAAACCTTAGTAGTTACAAACTCTGGTTCTGCTCAGCAGGTTAAGTGGGAAAATCTGGTGACAGAGCAGGGTATTCCCTCAGACTAATGTCATGCAGGTTAATTTTGAGCATAGGCAGATCTCATGTGTAAACTAGCAGAATAGTAATTCTTTTGGATGCAGAGCTCTCTTTCCGCACTCTGTTTGAGATCAGTTGTAAAGAATGTGACTGAATGTCCCTGAGGTTTTTCTGGGCCAAAGCAGCTGGCTGGCTTTTTTTCTACCTCCTCTCCTAGAGTGTGATAACTCCTGTTCTTCCAACATCACTGTTACCTTTGCTTTCATTCCTTTCCGGTCTTTCCACCTTTCCATCTGGGAACCACTGTCCATTTGTCATAATTTTTCCTCCTTCCACTCCCATTTTGAGACTCCCTCCAGTGAGAAGGGAAATAGCACTGTGGGTGGTTACTTACTGGATGTTTCAAGTTTCAAGCAGTTGCTTATCCTTTCAATGCAGAGAAATGCAGATTTTTGTCTCTCTACTGGGATGTCTAGAGCAGTCTCTTAATGAGTTGGTTCTGGTCTCAGTTGAGCTCTGGGGTACATACAGTCATTGACAGCAGAGAATACTGCAAACATGAGAGAGTGGAAATCTGAATGATTTTCAGAGTGGCTATTGCCTGCAAACACTGCAGTGGTGCATGAAAGAAAAGTAAACTCCTGGACACACAAAACGGGGCAAATCTTTCCTTGGCCTAGAGCTGCTGTTGAAACCCAGTCTGGTTGCTTACCACTTGGAACTTTGCTGTCTGCTGAGGTAAAATGCTACCTGGGCAGCAAGGGAAAACACGTATCTGAGATATTTCAAAGCATTCTACAAGTGTGGCAATAATTGTGTTTTCAACCCTGATTTCTTTTCTCTGTATGACCCCATTTGTTGTATGGATAGAACTATAAATGTTACAGTAGTAACCAGGCGTTACTGTCATTAAAAGCCACTAGAAAAGGACTTAAAGGTTTTAATTTAGTCTCATCCATAATTAAATAAAACTGGCATGATAAAGTGTATTTGACTGTGTCATCTCTCAGGCTGAAAGAGAACCTCCCTTTCTGTAGAAGTCTGAACAGACTACGTGCTGAACTAGATGCTTAGAAAATGTTGGAACAACTGCAGGATACTTGGCTTGCATAGATAAACAACCTGAATTCAAATGAGTCTGTTGTGGAAAGGGTTCAAAGTATCAAATAATATGGGGCTTCTTGTATGCTGACTCAGCTGCTTACGTGCTTTAGTATCTCTTGGTACTAATGGTGGATGGCCAAAACACTTCAATAGCAGGCTTCCAACACTTTCTGTGGAAAGTTTGGAGTTGCCAGATTCAGTCAGTGTAATGGTCTGTGACCATCTAGTTCTCATTCCGTTTTAGAAGTGGTTTACAGACTGCAAGGCAAAGCCCTATAGCAGCATGGCTCCCCCTGCAAGAAAGGACTTTAAAATTCTTTCTTGCCTCAGCCACACTTAATGCCTTTTGCTTGCATCAGTTCTAGCTTCCTCATTGGTCAGATTAATTCACAAACTCAGAAGTTCCATGCCAGGTGAGTGAAATGGCTGGGGTTCTTCAGGCTGGAGAAGAAGAGATTGAGGGGAGACCACCTTCTCTACAACTACCTGAAGGGAGGCTGGAGCAAGGAGGGAGCCAGCCTCTTCTCCTTGATGACAAGTAAGAGGACTAGAGGGAACAGTTACAAGCTATTCCAGGAAAGGTTTAGGCTGGATATTAGGAAATGCATTTTAACTGTCCAGGGTAATGGTAGAATCATTATCTCTGGGGGTGTTCAAGCACCATGTGGACCTGGTGCTTAGGGACATGTTTTAATGTGGGCCTTTCAGTGCTGGGCTGAGGGTTGGACTGGATGATATTTGAGGTCTCTTCCAACCACATATATTCTGAGATACTCTGTACGAGGGAAAAGGAGGAATAGCCTGGCTAGGATGGAAGAATAGGCTTGATATGGTCCTCCTTGCCATCACTGGCAAACACTGAATAACATGGTGCTCCTAACAATGTCTACCCATAGTCTCACCAAAACAGTTAATACCAAGGGATTAATATGCTTCTGTGCCAGCTTCTGTGTTTCTTGCTCAAAGGCTACTTACAATTAAACTGCAGTATTGGATGCAGGCTCTTGTTTTTCATTTTCTTAATGTTAGTTGTTGGGTTTTTTTACCTAACAACATCGTTACAACTGAAGGACTGCATCGTGGAGTTTCTGGTCTTACTATGCAATACTGCATTATGTTGCTGCTGTTGTGGCTACTATAGCTTTAGAGGAGAATGTACACAGGAGCTAGAGAAATTCATACTTCCACAATATGTAAGAAACCGCATATACTTATTTATAATGATGCACCCTTCATTTACTGCTACTTACTGTGTTTTTTCTGATCTCAAATGCACATGCAGGTGCCCATTCTGAAAACAATACTATGGATTTGGTTACTGATACTTGTTTTCTTTCTTTCTTGATAAAGAAAGTAGGATGGTGAGTTATTTTGTTCATATGTAGTCTATGTGATGTGGATTTAATGTCTTCAGAACAATGAAGAGTTTTAATAATCTTTAATTTCACGCTTCTTTTTAAACTTACAAATAGTGTTCAGATATTTGGTGCTAAGCAGATCACATTTTGAATTACTTTACTTTCCTTTTATCTGCTCCTTCCCCAGCACACCTTTTGGTTCCTAGATCTTCCTGGTATGTAAAAGCATTTTATTTAACTGCTTCTGTTTTGCAAGAGAACAAAAACTTTGCTGGGCTTAGAACAGCTACAATGTCATACTGGATAGAAGCAAAACCTCTTTCCTTGCTTTGCTGTGACTGATGTTCAAATATTCTCAGCAATTTAGGGTAAATACAGCAAAGTTTTGTGTGTCTTTTTTTCTGTGGTGGTAGTCTGATACCATTATGTTACTGGCCTAATTAAACATGACTTCAGATAGCTTCCAGTGAGTAAAAATTGGAAGAGACAGAAATGTCTTTTTAGGCAGCTTTCATGGCCTGTCTTTACTTTTGGGAATATCCTTGGAAAAAACATCAGTAGAAATTTGCAGGTTGCAGCACAGATTTCAGATTATAGTAACTTCCTTGAAAATAGGGCTGGAGGTGTGCATACAATAGGCACAAAACTAGTCTATACTGAGAAATTAATTTTATTTTTAACCTCAGTTTTGCTAAAACTGACAAAATATACCTTGTAAGTTGGAGAGAGGGTCTCCTCAATTTAGTGAGGAAGTCCTGTATCACACATAGGACGAGTTTCTCCTTTTAGCTACATCTTCAGAGCATTTAAACATGCTTGCTAGACCATGCTTCCTTAGAGGAAAACTACTTAGTTCCTCTGTTTTAAAGTTAAGAAGCTATCATTCTTCTTTCAATACTATCTTGACCCTGTCTCTTCCTAGTTCTCCTCCTGTGCTCCCTTCCTTCCTGCAAAATTGTTAGTGTCTTTCCATCAGACAAAGAATCATGATGTGTTGAGAACGCAGACCTAAGCTGTATGAACAATGCACTGAATGTAAGACTAATGTTACCACAGATAAGATTTCACGGGAGGGGTTTGTTGTCTTTAGCTATAATCCATTTTCAATAGAGCTGTTACAAATATAATCATATAGTGGATCATGATTATGTAGTTGATACTTTTTATTAGTGCTTTTACCCTATCATTGTAAGTCTTAATTAAAAGTGTAGAAATACTGGATGGGAGCGTGACTACAGCTTGGCAATGCAAGTATTGGTTAATGTAATGCCTGGGTGTCCCTGATCCCAAGATCTACTAAGTACATGTCCTTGCTTTTAGCTGTTCTCATCATGGGCTCAGCTGCAAATCCTTCCATGGGTTTTCTACTTTCTTTGGTGGTGCTTATTGAAAGGCTGTGTGTGGGTGGGATGGGTTTGGTCCTCTTGTCTAGCAAATTGTGCTTGTGCATCCAAACATGTTAGAGAATCAGAGCAATGCTATTTTTTCTCATGGGCTCAAAAGATTCTTTATTATGCAGTATCACTTGGGACAACCACTTTTTCCATCCCTGTGCCATCATAAAGAGAAATTGCATGTGACTAATGTAGCAGTAGTACTTTCCTGAAGTTATTTTGACTTGATCTGCATTCTTCCTCGTATCAGCCCTCAACAAAACAAATTTTGACTATGGAGTTAATAGCTAATCTTATTTAGGCACTAAACTGACCAGCTTTGAGTGCTCTAGATGTTTAGCATGAAAAGGAGTTAAATTCAGTACCCACAGATGGGGAACACAAACATTTTGTGTTCTACCATGCTGCCTCTCGAATCTGCATGCAACACTGACACTAACAAGAATGATCTCAGTTACATATTCAATGGAATAGAATTAACCAGGTTGGAAAAGACCTTTGAGATAAAGTCCAACCTATCATCCAACACTATCTAATCAACTAAACCAGGGCACCAAGCACCCCATCCAGTCTCTTCCTAAACACATCCAGTGATGGTGACTCCACCACCTTCCTGGGCAGCCCATTCCAATGACCAATCACTCCTCCTATGAAGAACTTCTGCCTAAGAAGAGCTCAATTCACTTGAGTGCATAAAATGCATTTCCAAAACCATGGATGGTAAGCTTGTTGGATAGGATGATGTCTGGTGAGCAGTTTTTCTATATATGTATGTGAAATACTTCTGAAGTGACTAAGACTTGGACTGGAAACTTTCTGCTATATGCCTCTGCACTGGTGCTGACTTGGAGAAAGGGTTTACCTTAGAGCAGCAGGTGGTAGGTAATTTGAGGCAATCCCTAAACTTGTCTCAATAGCAGTGGGTGTAAGTCACTTCCCAGAATTTTTAAATTCTGGGGACTGAGATGTCTTCAGTGCTGTAGTGGAAATCATCTCTACTGAAAAAAGTTAGTATTTTAAACTTGTTCCCCAAATGGGCAGATTAATCCGACCAAAGGATGCTGTTATGATAAGTATTTGTCTTGCAAAGATGACACAAGTAATTGCTAAGGTGGTTCTCAGTACCAGTACTTCACAGGACTGTAAAAATAGCAGCTGCCTTTGGATTTTAAGGCAGGGAAGAATAGACCTTAGTGAGCTAAACGTAATACATAAACTTGTGTTGATTAATTTTCCCTTCAGTGTTGGTCTCCATGGAAAATGAAGATATTTAAAGATACTTTGTCAAGTTTGCTAAACCTTCTCCTGCTTGTTTCTATGCATTATGTGCCCATCCCATGCATTTTGTAGATACCCAATGTTATTAATTACCATCTACTCAAAGATTTCCTAGTTAAGGTCTTGTGAATGTACAGAACTACCCAAATTCTCTTTTTGGACTAAAAGCCTGTCAGGGATGCAAGATTCAGAAATGAAACTTCAGGGGAATTATCAGATGGTAGAGCTTGTGGCTTTATCTTCTCCATACCCATGTTGTCTTGGGTTTTGTCATGTTTGTGTGTTTAGGTACTTGCAGTCCAGAGTGGCAGGCATATGCTAGAAGACTAATTTTATACAGCCTTTTGTTCAGCTGCTCTTGATTAACAAAAGGCAAACTATCATTTAGGGGAAAATGTCAGCTATCAAACTTCAAATCCTCCCCTTTTCCCTCCCCCTTCACTTCAGTGGTTCTTATTACTCAGGCCATTCATGCTGTCAGTTATGTGCACAATATAAAAATCCCTAGCCTTAAATCTTTGCTGCAAGCAAAGCTCAAAAGCTGGCTGCATTATGGATGCTGTTAAGCCTTTTGTAGTCCAACCTAGTGCCTGCATCAAGGCACTAGAGAATGCTGCAGTAAGGGTTGGTAGTGTGGTCTGTGAATCTCCACTGAACTAGTCAGCACTGGTCCCTGTTGTGTGAGGTTACTGCTGTTCCTGATCTGTAACCTTGAGTAATGCCATGTCAGGTGATTGAGAGTGTAAAAGATAAAGATCAAGTTGGTAGTTCCCAGGGGCTTGCTGTTGCTGTATGTATCTGTGGTTTGGAAGTCATCTATATAGTTCTGAAATGTTTCAGTAAGCACATGTATGAGGCAGAGTGAGCCTGTTACTCTGAGGAAAAACTTGTTAAGAAATGGTAAGAATTAGCATGCCTCCAAGCCTTTTTTCCTTTAAAAGCAGTGCTGGTGAAGAGTTAAATTTCACCTCCCTGCAGCACACCCCGCCCCCACTGCTATATATGGCTTGCCCAAAGGCACTGGAGATTTAATACATTGAGGTTGGAGCGTGAAGGGGGTCTGCAGGCTGCTAGACAAAGTCACTCAAATTTCAAGAATACTTGATCCATACAGAGATGTTACTTGAGAAAGGTATGGCTTCTCAGTCAGAAACTGTTTGCCAAATAAGGCAGAGGAGTGTGTCCTAAACTGTTTTTGTGGCTAGAAGAGCAATTTGGAAACCAGATTTTCTTTAATTGATGACTGATAAGCAAGCCAGCTAGAGTTGAGAGGCATCTCCTTTCAGAGAACAATGGTTATATGTAGGGGGAAATGAAGACTCTGATATTCACACTGAAGTGCTTGCAAGGTACAGAAACTATTATGCAGATAACCAAGTTATGTATTGTATCATAATGAATTGACTGATCAAATGGCAACTAGAACTTTTCCCCTTCTAGTTACTGTAGAAGCAGCTGTAACGTTAGTGGTGTTCCAACATACTGCATTTGGTTCCAACTGCTGTTAAAGGCTTTTAAATGTATGAGCAAATATTTTGGAGAAAGGAGGGACCATTAAAAAACAACAACAACAAAACCCCACCCCAAACAAAACTTAAAACTCAACTCTAGGGAAAGTAAATTTCAGAACTGGAAACATCAGTCAGCGGTCTGGAGTGGATTCTACCATGAAAGAAATAACTATCAAACTAACAACAAAACATTAGGGAATTAGAGGATGAAGTACCAAATAATTACTGGAACACTGAGGTCTTGGTCTTCCCAGCACTGCTCTTGTACTTAAAATAGTAACTGGAGGAAGACGTATTATTCTTCTTGATTCTTCCTCCCTTGTACTTAATAGAATTTCAAGTGAGGGGGTGGATGTAATCTTTCCAATATAATTGAAGCATTGATAAAATTAGAATTGGGAATTAGATTAGGGTGAAATGCTGGCTGTTGACAGTGTCCCAAATGGTAACGTCATGCCCTTTCTTAGAGTGGAGGTGTCGTCTGCTTTCTGTGTTTTACGCAATGTGCATTTTAATTGACAGTACTGTTTCATGGTAGCTCTTGCTCTGTTCTGGAAGTACCTGTTTTTCCAAGGCCTCTGAGCCTCTTCCTAGAGCAAAGGAAACTAATGTGACCAATGAGCTTTCTGTTGATGAAGCATGGCTGCCTTACTTCAGTTGTGTTGTATGGGTTTTGGTAGCATAGTTAGTATGGAGCTCAGTGGGCAGTCTATGCAGACTAATGTCAGTGTAAGCAAGCCTTGGAGGATCTGGAGCTGGTTTTCTTCACATAACTGGTATGCTTCTGGAGGGCCATCTACTCCAAACCTCAGGCTACTCTTAAGAGGTCCTCTTCCCAATGACAGACTACATACAAATGCATACAGATTTGATATACTTGATTTCAATAATTGTGGCTTATCAAAATGTGATTTTTAACTCCATGTTACTACCTTTGTGGCAAAGTTGATGGTATACTGCCTTTGCATCTTGTGAAAAAATAGTTCAGTATATACCTCTGAATCTGAACTGTTACGCTCCAAACAACAGGAACTCTGTCAAGCCAGCCTAACATCTTTCTACCAAAGACAAGTGGAAAGCCTCCAAGGCAAGGTTGGTGTGAGCTGGAAGGAGTGTGTGGGCCTTCTATTGCAGTGGTTTACTACTGAAAGGACATTTTCAGGGAGCAATTGTATGCTTTGAGCGCATGTGATGCTGCTAGTTAAAATGTCTTTATCTAGGAAGGTAGGTCTTCCAGAAATTCCCAAAGAAACTTTCTAGTAGTTCTCTGAAGTACTGCAATTAAAATTTAGTGTGAATTTATTTCCTCTTATATGAGCCCTTGGCATTGACTGGATGTAAGTAAGATCAGCATGTCTTTGTAAAGATGGGAGCAGTTGGGTTCTCTGGCCGACTGCTCAAGCTTGTAGTGGTATACTATATGCTCAGGCTTGGATTAGATCCAGAGGCTCTTCTTTCACCTGAACACTTGCTTGTCCATTTCATTACTTTTCCTATGCTTCTGAGTAAGTGAAGTGAGTGGAAGTAGTTCTTGATCACTGGCATACTATGTTTACTATAGACTGACATGTCGTAAATACTAGTGTTCCTATCTTGGTCTCTTGTATAAAGCTTTTTGGTATTGTTGCCATTGATAGTAGAAATGGGAGAATCTTAATTTAAAAGTTCAGCTTATACTCTTCAAGCTAGAGGGAAAAGTTAAATTAGCCATTCTTTTGGTTAATAATTTTATTTTCATCTCAGTCCTTAGATGCTGCAAGTAATTGAATTTTGTTTATCTGCAGAAAGTACCATAATTTTTATAGCTGCTTTTGGGGTATTAAAACTACTCACCAGCTTTGTTTTAATTGGTGTCCTATTTGCTCATCTAGCCATGAACTGTGTGGAAGACTTAGTGAGCTGGCTCCTTTGGTAGTTCTTTCCAGAAAAGATATGCCTTTCAAGTAATAGCCTTGTGAATGGGATTTGAGTTTAGTATCTTCATCCTGCATAGGATGTCACTTCTGAAACTTAATGTCAGGCTGTGCCATTCAGCAAAAATGCAGGGTTGCTAAAGAGTTTGAGCTGGTGAATCCTCTTGATGGTGTGGATTCCATGCAGGGTCCAGGCACAGAAAGTTGGATTCACTGTGTGTGGGTGGGGATTTTCAAGGTGGCTTACACAACCCAGATAATTCCCTCACTATCCCATATCACCTGAATCTGCATTGCCTTTTTGCTATCGATAAATGAAGGAATCCGATTCAAAGTAGAGAGTGCAGCAGAAAGTAACGGGGTGACCTGGCCCAAATACAAGAGGAAGGAAGGTGGTGAGATGCTCACTGAAATCATTGGACAATGGAGGAAGCAGAGGGAGTTTGAAGACGCTGTAGGGAAGAAGCAGCAAAGTACTGAAGTTCCTTTTCTCTTGTCCAAACCTGCTCATATCTCTTTCTGCAGCCCTGCCTTAAATCTAACAACTCAGACTGGGAAAGGGAATTTAACTTGGATGCTTTGAATGAATTTTTTGCTAAAGCCATAGTTCTGCTTCTCAATATAAAGTGTTCTTGTGAGTAAACTTCTCACTTTTAAATATTTGTTTTGTTAGTGTAAGTCACTGTGTAAACATGGAGCCACATGTTCATTCCTCTCAGCTGTTCAGTGATGTTTTTTCTATTGCTATTAATTTGTTTTTATATAGTCAGGATACAAACATTTTTATATAGTATTTATGAGGGTTTGGCACACATAGTAAGACTGACTTTTGCTAAATGAAAGATAAATGCTGACAGTTAATCAATCTATGAATAATATATTGAGCTAGTATCCTGTCAGAACTGCTGTTTTGTCTTCACTGATGTTCAATACAGCTGTGCCAGGAAAAAATATGGAAAGCTGTGTAGTGTATAGTAACTGGTCCACAAGATGTTCTTCCATCTTAATTTGCATCTGAAATTACCATGGAGAAACCTTGAACAATACTGTCTTCTACTCTTCTACATTAGCTCTCTAATATGAGCAACAACAAAAAAGTTTCAACTGAAAATACCATATGATGCATGAAATTTAATATCCTGGCTACAGAAGATGGTATTTTTAATCAGTAATATTGGGTTTGAAGTGTAATGCCGTCCAAGGAGGAAGCATAAAAGGAAACGCTTTGCACAAGACAGGTGAGAGATGGGAAAGAGCAAGTATTGAATGTTAAACATAAAAACAGTGGTATCTCTCAGCTGAGATACGCTATCAGCTGAAATGGTATGCTGCCTTGGAAATCCTGTTTACCTCTTTCAGGTATTCCTCAGCATATACAGAACAGTGCTACATTGCAAAATTCAAGTGCATTTGTATATGGCTTACCTTGGGACAGAAATCCGATGAACTAGTCATGACAATCACTATATTCTCATAACTTTTCTAGTTGCCTGTTCTTGGAAACAATAAATTTATTCCTTGCTTTGAGAACAACTACCTAATTCTGTGTTGGCTTAATGATTTTACCACAAAGCTTGTTGGTATGAATTTTCCTAAGATGTGTAAAGAAATAGTTGCCACTTGTATGAGTGGATTCTCATTTTGGAAATCAGTTGGCATTTTTCCATTTGGATTCTGTGCAGATACTTTGACAGCTGTATAGTTCCTAAGTAGGGGGGAATAATCCAAGGTGACTTCAACAGCTGTAAACCTAATAACTTGTTTTGGATGTACATGTTCTAATGAAGCGGCACATGTTTGTGAGCAGCATAATGTGAAGAGATAGGAAATTCTAGTGATCTGAAAGGAAAACCCTCTTCAGAGGCCCCTGTCTGACCCAGGCAAACTGCTGCCAGCAGCTCACTAGGAGCAAAATGGCTGTTGTTGAAAGACACTCCAAGTCTGTGAGAGAATATCATGGTGTGGGGGTTATTTTTCCATGTTTCATGTATGTGTTTTTCTTCAAGCAGGGGAGACATTCCTGCCAAGTATGTAAGCCACGGGTTCTTTTCCGCTAAAACTAGGTAGAAATGCTTTCAGAATGGAAGAGCTTTACAAATCAAAGTTCAAACAAAGAAACAAAAACAGCCAAACAAATTGTCAAAACACCCAGCTCTCATGTGGTCAAAAGCCACTTCTTGGAGCAAGCTGACTTGTTTCATGTTTGATCCCATATGGAGTTACGGAGGGAAACCATTCCTTGAGTGCTTTTGTTAAATAAAGCTGTTGCCATGAATTAAGCAACACTGCCCTGGAATGTTTCTGATCATGGTCTTGCAGAGCTTGTGACCTTTGCACTGAACATGTGAACTGAAACTTCATCTTCCAGTGCTCAAGAACCATGTTAAAAATTCAGAGGTGAGGCAGTCTTGGGATTTCCTTAGGCTAGTACAAATGCCAAGTGAAATTTAAGTACTGATTTATACAGTTACTCTTCCTTTTTTGTAAATTTGAGTCAATCTGAAAAAGCTGTGATCTTTATTTTAAAGCTCAAAATGCTTTCTCAAGTTAAACTGCATAGACAGTGTCTTAATGCTTTCATTTAGTGTAGCCTACCAAACCACTAAAATATTGCCACCTTCTTGTCTACAAGCATCCAGATTAATATTACACTATTACTGCTACTCCAAGCAGTTCTTTAACCAAGAACTGGATGTAGCACCTGAAGAGCCTATTTAGTTTGACTGCACTGCAGCTGAAAGGCAGAGAGGGGCAGTTTAACATTTGTGCCTCTTGCGGTGTATCACTCTTTGCCACCAGACTTCCCACCCTACTAGAATTCCATAAACAATGAATGGTTTTGTTTATCAGGTAGAAGCACTGCCACCTCTTGGCTATTCATTGTCCTGACCTTTTCAAAAACCCACTTTTTGTAGGGTTTTTAAATGATGTTTTCTGATGCTGTGTTTCTGAATGAGGTGGTTGTGTGGTGAAAGTCAACATCACATACTGTGGACTTGAAAGTTTATATGAAAATCTTAATATACCAATTGTATGTTGGAACAAAAGAAAGAGGAGGTACTACCTAGTTCAGTGACTCAACTCGTTCTACCTTATTTCTCTGTACTTATTCCTTAAAGATGTATGCTAGGCTAAGATGGGCTTATGTCCTTGCTACCTCTGTGCTGCATTTTGTGGTCACATCTGAGACCAGGCAACTTAGCAATGGTGCTGGCATCTGAATGCAATGTTTGACATGAGGGGATTGAGCCATGTTGCCCTAAAAAGTGATAGAACATTTCCTACTAATTTGAGCTTTGACCAAAATCAAACGGTGTTGAACAAATACTGAATTCATCTGGCTGTGGGAAAAGGGCCATGTTAGGTCTGATTGTATTTCTGATACAAGTTTTAGTGAATATGGCTTGAGGAATTGTTTAAAATATTCCAGCTTCAGTACTAACTATATTCTGTGTGGTGCTGTCATTAACCCTTAGTTCCAGAACTGAAAGGGAAGTTACGCTTTCTCCTTCTGTCTTTTCCTATAAACAGCCGGTGTGGTGTGGGTCAGCTTCATTCCTGAGAATGATTAGGGAAGGGTGACTTCTTCAACCCAGTTAACTGTCCAAATAGGAAACCTGAATGAGCCTTGACTCTTTAACAAGTCAATCCAATGAGGTGCTGGGAAGACTTCCTGCTTAAAACCTTCCTGTGTGAGAGAGGTCTGACTTGCCACTTCTCAGAGGACTTTTCCCATAGAACAACTCTGCAAATCAAGAACACCTATACCCCAAAGAGCTGTAATACCAGTTAGTGCAATCCCCATCCCAAGCAAGTTTTAGTGGAATGCAGAAACTTGAAACAGACAAGGTGCTTATAGAACATGAGAGTACTTCAGTGATTGAGTGGGATTGTAAGTATGCTAACAACATCCTAACATCTGTATGGATGGAATTGATTTCTTGATGCGTAACTTAAATTCTGTGACGGAGACGGATGAGCTGGGTTTTCAGTTCAAAAGTTGCAGCTGGAAATCAGACTCGTTTGCATTGGAAATGCTTTTTCTGAAGGTAGCCCTATTACACTTCCCAGGCCCCTTCAAGTGTGGAGGTGGGAGGTCATGGTGAAGAAGTAGCTTTGCTCTGTGTCCCTAGTGTATGCACCTCTCATATGAGGCAGGTGTAAATCCAATTTCCTGTGAATGAACTTTCAAGTCTAGCCTCTGGGATGGTGGTTTGGCGTCTCATGTGGGAGCTGTTCAGCTTTTATAGAGCAGAGCCTGAGTGATTGGCCCAAGAGAGTAAGGATGGCTTCCTCATCAGTAGGAGAGGAGTGTGTGTGGGCAGGGTCTGGGGTGTCAGTCTGTGCTTCAATAACTCTTCATATCACTAATTTCTTTATCATGAGCTAAAAAGGCATGATTACTGAGTAGTATTGCTGCAGCACAAAGTAGAAAAGAAGCTGAAGTTAAGGACATACATATTTGCCACAGCAAAAAGTTTTACTGTGTGAGTGTGCTTACTTTTGGGAGCTTATTAGAGTGAGGAAATAGAAAAGGGTGAACAATAATACACAAACTTCACTAAGCCTTCCCTTACATCTTGGTGGGGTTTTTTTTGTAAACACCCATTAGTTGTCCAGCTTTGAATAAGGTGTAGAAGAGCACTGAAATTTCATTATTGGATTTAAATAGCAAGTACTGTGATAGTCCCAGAGGTTTGTAAAATATTTGTTTAGCAGTACAAAACACCTACTGTTGTGGTTTAGAGTGCATAAAGATTAAAGGTGTGTTGTGCTGATATTGGCATTAATAAAACTGCTTTTCATGTCGTTTTTTCCAGCATCCTTATTGTTGCAGTCAGCCATAGTAGTGACTGGCTTTGTGTGTGGCTGGTTATTTTTTTTGTTTGGGGTTTTTTGGTACTTGCTGAAGGGAGGGGAGGCAAGATTGGCAAAGATGGTGCATCTGATAATTACTGGAAAATAGAAATTTTCACAAGTGTGGGTTTTTTTGTTGGTGTTTTGTGTAGGTTTTGGTGTGTGTTGTTTTTTTTTTTAGTGGCATATTCATTAGGATAAAATATTAACCTAACTAATGGCTAATTTGTGGTAAAAGTGAACAGATAATAGCTCCAAGCAATTCTGAAATTTCCATTATGATGTCAGTATTTTGACTGGAAGAACAAAACTGTATCTTTAAGATTCCTTTTTCATGTTTTTTTGATAAAGCTGAGGAGTTTTTAACATCTCAAAACATGTTTGACCTCCCCACCTTTAAGCCATTTTGACACTCTTTACATTGCATTTCAACAGGAAAGAAAGATCCTTTTTATAGCCAAATGGCTTCCTCCTCTTCTCCTTCTTTTCCCTTCCATCCCCCACCCCCAGAGTGCCTTTCTAGTGCTCAGGCTTTAGCTGCTGCCTGGATACTGGCTACATCTGCCTTGTTTAGATTGTCTTAAGAAAAGCAGCACAGAATGTGACCAGAGGGCCAACACCAAGATACATTTCTTTTGCTATTTGGAAAAAAAAAAAGCCCTGCACTTGCTTCTGCCTGTTTCTCTAAACTGTTTTGAAATCAATCATTGGTAGGGCGGGTAAATGCCTTCTCTCCCTCACTGAAATAGTCAAAATCAAAACATATTTAACTTAAAAACTTTTAATATGATGATCACAGGACTGCTTCCTCTTGTATGACTTAGTTTGAAATAACTGGGCTCTTGCTTTGAGGGAGCTGTTAGGCAAAGTTTCAAAGAGGGATAGCATTGCTCTGTGTGGCATTTAGAGGTTTGCAATTCTATAAAAATGTTTATGCTGACAGCAGACTGGGCTTTTGTACCTGCATTAAAAGCTTAAAAACTGATTTTTTTGATCAGAGCAGTGCTTGACATTTTGTGAGGATTGCGGTGTAAAAGACGGTGACTGTCAAGGAAAGAGTAATTATGTGGGGCAGACAAAGGATGGTCTAGTTCCTGTTTGGGGGGAATTTTCTGGTATTTTTGAAGTGTACTGGGTGAAGACTGAAACAACAACAGTCTACACCAGTCAAGAATGTTAGAAACTTATGGGGTGGTGGTTCTGTGTTTTAAAGGTTAATCAGCTTGAGGGTTGGAGGGGGAGAAATGTGACTTGATCACGTTAATAAAATTCATCTGTAGTTTAAATGGATTTGCCCTTGTGACAGTATCTTGTTACGCATAAAATAGGAGGTCTTAAAACATCATCATGTTCTCATGCATTTACATCACAACCTGTGTCTTGGATGTTTTGAGATGTTAGCTTTT